>NW_006408571.1:1505507-1518048 GCF_000296735.1 Chrysochloris asiatica
AAACTGTACTTATTAATCACAGAAGTTAGCCTACCCTGAAAAATATAAAAACTTATTTTAAGTTATTGGAGGATGAACTAAACTAATGGATATAAAAAATGTAATACAGTATCTGTTCACTTGGGGAAATCCAAACATGTCTATCTCTTCAGCCTGTAATTTTTTGACCTTTTGCAGTCATGTATAACAGGATAACTATATTTTAAATATAGTAACTCACTTTTCAATTATATGCAGTTGTTTCTGAAAGTATATTTTTTTATTGTTAAGATCACCTTTTTCATCTTGTCATCCAATATCTAGAAGAGTGATTAGAAACACAGTATTAGGAACTAATGTGATTCAAAATACCTTTTAAATTTATGTCATCAAATTGAAACCTAACTTGAAATTCATCCTGCGTACATTGGAAGAAATCTATAAGTCAGACAAATTTTGTATAATTTTGACAAAGTATACATATGACATCATATGACACTGATATGCTTCCAAGGAGCTCTGGCAGAAGAGTAATTACGAATTGTGCTGTTAATCTCATGGTCAGCAGTTCGAAACTACCAGCTGTGCCACAGGAGAAAGATGAGGCTTTTTGTTCCTGTAAAGATTTACAGCCTCGGAAACCCTACACAGGGTCGCTATGAGTCAGAACCGACTCCTTGGCACATAACAACAACAACCTATAGAAAATGAATTGGATAGAAAATTCTTAACAATTAAATTCTTATTAAAATATGGGTGAAGTAATTCCAAAATAAGCCAGAATGCTTCAGTCTATTTAAAAAAAAAAAAAATCTCTTTAGCAAAACCCAATTTAAACTGAAGAGAGCAGTGGTGGAGCGGCGCTCAGAGCCATTGATGTAGGATGAAAGAATTTATGGCCTGAAACACCCTAAAATTTTGAATTACCCTGTGTGCATTTCACACTTTGAAATGAGTGTCTGAGGAGTTTTATATATACATATATACTTGGAGGCTTCTTGTCATTAAGACAACTCTTCTTTTTAGTGTTGCAAATGCTTTACAATTGTGACCTCTACATTTAGAACAACAGTAGTCCTAAAATATTGCCTGCAACTTTAAAATCCAAGTATCACTGTTACTTTACATTTGGCCCCAGTGTTTAAGTCGCCCTTTTATTGAATGCCTATTGTGAAACACAAGGAGCCCTGGTAGCGTAGTGGTTACTCGAGTTGTTAACCTCAAGGTCAGTAGTTCAAAACTACCAGCTGTTCCATGGGAGAAAGATGAGACTTTCTGCTCCCATAAAGATTTATAGTCTCAGAAACCCTAGTCAGGGTTATGAGTCAGAATCGATTCCACAGCCCGCCACAACCACCATCATCACCATTGTGAAGCACATCTTCTAGAAGCACTTTGCATATATTTTATTCACTCACCACTACAGCTGTATAAGGCAGATCTCAGGATCAAGTACTCTGTACATGAGAAAACTAACACAGATGCTTAGTGGTTGATCTTGATCTAAGGTCCATGATCTTTCTTTTCTAAATGAGACTTGATAATGATGAATATAAAAGCTATGAATTTGCTAGAGTAAAATTCTGCTGCAAAAGAGAATTTGTACCTTGTTTCTACTCTGTCAACAATAGTCGGGATGGTAGTGGTGTCCCGTAGAGTCAGTGCTGACTCATAGCAACCCTGTGTAGTGTTTCCAAGGCGTAATTTTTACTGTAGCAGAAAGTCTTTTCTGCAACAGCGCAGCTGACAGATTCGAATTACTGACCTTGCAGGTAGCAGTCCAGTTTATAATCCACTACACTGCTGGTTTCCATCATAGAAATGGTTCTTGTTGTTTTTAAGTGCCATTGAGTTGGTTCCAACTCAGAGTCATCCTGGATAAATTTCCAAAGAGCGGCTGGTGAGTTTGAACCACCAAACTGACCTTGTGATCTAAGCTGATCTTGCAGTCCAGTGCTTGCTATCCTACCACGCAGACAGGATATTTTAAGCTACTTGTTGAAATGTTCTTTTTGATGGTGAACACGACACCATTTCTCCTCAATTTGTCATTACTGGCATAGTAAACTATGTGACTGTCAGATTAAAAATGGCCAAAAGTTCAGCTCACTAGCACCTAGTATATCAATGTTTATACCTTTTGTTTCATTATTGACAACTTCCAATCTTCCTAGATTCAAACTTCATACATTCCATGTTCTGACTATTAGTGGTGTTTGCAGCTGTTTTTTTCTCATTTTGAGTTGTGACCAATTAGCAAATGAAGGTCCCAAAAATGTACTCCATTCGTGTTATCATGATCAACTCTACTTTGAGGGAGCAGTTTTTCCCCTGTTGTATTTTAAGTGCCTTCCAACCTGAAGGACTCATTTTCTGGTACTACATCTGACAGTGTTCTAGTGAGCCTCATCATTTTTCAGTATTCTCATGCTGACAGTGTTCCACTTCTGTACATAAGGTTTTCAGTGACAAAATTGTCAGAAGCAATCCAGCCATCTATCCTTCTTTCTAGTCTGACTTAGTTTTGAAGTTCAGCTAAGACCTTTTCCTGTGCGTGAACCTGCTGGTATTTATAATACCAACAGCATAGCTTCCAGAATCACAGTATGACAAACTTAAATACAAGTGGTGGCACCAGGACTGTAGCAGTATGTATATATATATATATATATATATATATATCTCCATGTCTCTGTCTTTCCATCTTTTCTCCTCCCACTCACCTCCTGTAGGCATACATAGTTGGTGGTATGCTCACATGCTATGAGTATGCTGCTAGAAAATGTCATCTCCTCCTGCATGACATTTCATTTATTAACTCAGAACAAATTCCATAACTGCCCAGAGAATTAGAAACTTCATTCTGCCTTTTTGTTCATTACTACTCAGAATCTCATGCTTACCAAATCACTTCAGCTTGACCTTTCCTGTTGAGGAGCTGCTCTGTTCCCCACACATGATCCTCATTACTTCCTTTACCCAACTCACCTGAAGCAGCACCTGAGGCCATGTGAACTCCACCACTCAAAATGGATATAACTGCTAAGAAATTCCAAAGTAGCTAACCACCAAAGTATCAGTGCTTATTAGTTGTGTCATAATTATAGTCACTCATTCTCAAGCTTTAGATAAGAAAATACATATATTATTTTCTATTTATCATTCATTCAAATAGAAAGGCTATATTTTAAACACCAAACTTTGAAAAGACTTAACCTCAGAATGCAAAACAATCATTTAACATGAAAAATTAAAATATATCCCATGGAAAAGGCACTGCCCTGTCCCTAATTATTTTCATCCACTGAAGAAAGCTCTTGGACAGACTGGCACCAGTTGTGCACAGATGTGTGAGAAACACTGAATCATGTCTTCATAGTCATTCACTGTCATCAGCAACAAATGTACTCTTGCACTGCTTGCTCTTGGACACACCTGTATAAAATAGTGTCTTAATACCTGCTATGTTTTGGTAAAACAAAGGATGCAATATGTGGGGTACCATTAGTGACAAATCAAATTGCCAGTCAATTGGAGGGCTCTTTCCATGACCTGTGGCTTCAACAATCTAACCATTGAGTATTTTCCATTTTCTAAATACGGCCATAAACTTGATCCATTTGCCTACTCCATGTGGAGATATCTGTGTCTGTTTAACTAGCATGATTAATTAAAGGTGGCAGATAGTCTCCAGACCAAATGTCTGTG
Source organism: Chrysochloris asiatica (assembly GCF_000296735.1). Lineage (NCBI taxonomy): Eukaryota > Metazoa > Chordata > Mammalia > Afrosoricida > Chrysochloridae > Chrysochloris > Chrysochloris asiatica. The sequence goes on from NW_006408571.1 coordinate 1,509,195, forward strand.
ACGCATAATCAAGAATGACTTTAGGGCTTGGGCAAGGTTAATTTAAAAATTGTTCCTGGATATCCCTTAACATGTTCAGTAATGCAGGACTCGTTAAAAATATTTTGGTACAATTGCACATTTGAAAATCATGTAACCATCGATATGACTGAAATAGATCTGTGTGTTTTGATATGGAGAGATATATTAGAAAGGTTATTAGCCATGAGTTGGTCCCTGCTCATGGTAGCCCATAAATACAGGATTAGACAGACAGCTTTTATCAGCTGATTTTCAGAAGTAAACCATCAGGCATTTTTCTTGGTCTATCTTAATCTGGATGGCACTTAACAACAACAACAACAACATCTTAATCTGGAAGTTCAACTGAAACCTATTCAACATCATAGCAACACACACACCTCCACAATAGACAGGTAGTGGCTTTCCAGGAGGTGCATTGGCTGAAAATTGAATTCAAGTCTTCCATATGGAAGAGAAGCTTACCTTACCACTGAACCACCAATTCATCAGAAAGGTTAAAAAGGATGTAAATATGAAGATCCAAAAGTATAGTATGTCCCAACTGTGTAAGAGAAAAGAAAGTATTATATGTAAACATTATATACATATATATATTTTTTTTCTTTTTCTTTTTCTGAAAGAATTAAACAGATATGGTTAAAATGTTACCACTTTAACAATTAAGGACTTATGAGGGTGTGCAGTACAGCTAGTCAGTGGTGTTGAGTAAGTAATAAACATAGATTTTAGATGATGGAGTATTTTCTTATAAAATACAATTTTCTTACAAAAATACAAAAGTCTAAAATAGATGATTACCCTGAGCGGTCTATCCACTCACAAAACTAAGATAAGAGAAAGTCTGGGTAAGGTCAGTATTCCTTTTATTCAAAAGGAGCTTTTGATCCAATGCTTTGACCAATGTTACCTGGAGAATTTAAGCATATGTGTGCAACATTGTACATGCTGTACAACTCTGACAACTCAGCAAAGAATGGTCCTACGGCATATATACAATATCTGCATTTGCCCAACAAGGTAGTTTTTATTGTATCATGTCAGTTCAATTATTTTATAAAATAACCTTAAGACTGTCTTCAGAATATACAAATTCAACTACTTAAGAATATCTCAGATCCATGATAGTTGTATCATATAATCCAAATAATGTGGCAGTCCCTACTATAGCATATTTATTATTATAGATGTCTTGCTTGTAATTAATCTTTGTAAAAAAATAGCTTTACCCTTCTGCTTAACTATTGTTGTTATTAAGTGCCACTGTGTCAGTTCCAACTCAAAGCGACTCTGTATATGGTTTCTGAGGAGCAGCTGGTGGGTTTGAACTGCCGGTCTTGTGGTTCACAGTCCAGTGCTGATCCTACAATGCCACACCAGGAGCCCCTGGTTAACTATTTCCATATCAAATGACTCCAAGCTTACTTCAGTGAAACTCACCACTTTCATACACTCCCCGATTCTGTGGTCCAGGCATTTGAACCTGACACATCAGACATAACTGATCTTTGTTTTATGATGTCAGGGTCAAGAACGACCTGAAGAGGGACTTGGCAAACTTTTCTTGCATTGGTCACATAGTAAATATTTTGTGTTTTGTGTGCCATATTCATTTTTTGTCACATATTCATTTTTTTTTCTTTTGTTTCTTTTTTTTGTTTTTAATTATAACCCTTGAAAATGTACAAAATACTTATAGCTCATGGTTCTCACAAACAAAAACTTCAGACCAGATTTGGTACACAGGTTATAATTTGCCAACCCTAATCTAAAGACTTTTTTTCATTCTCATGTCTGGCATCTAGGCTTGTTATTGTTATGGACCGTTGAGTTCAGTTCCAACTCATAGCAACCCTGTATAGGGTTTCCAAGGCTTGAAATCTTCATGGGAGCAGAAAGCCTCATCTTTCTTCTCCCATGGATTGGTTTTCTTGCACGAACCATGGACTTTGCCGTTCACAGTCCAGTGCTTGTCGTATCATGTGGAGCTGGGATGATTTCAAAGTAGGCTCAAATGAGACTATCAGCCAGAGCATCTCTACATGGCCTCTCAGTGTGCTCTGGGTTTTTCAGGCTGTCAATTGGATTCTGAGAGGGAGTTTCCCAAGAGAAGAAAAAGCATTCTAGAACAAGGTAGACATAGTAAGGTTTCTGCTTTAGCATTAGAAGGCACACAACATTTCTTCCACCAGATTTTACTGATTGCAAATGATTCACAAAATCCAATCCAGAGTCAATGAACACCAAATTTGAGTATAACTTTTAAAGTTGAGGAGACAAGATTACCTCACATAAGAGTATGTGAAATGAGAGAGATAATTCCTGCCATCTTTGGGAAATACAACCTGTCAGAACTCTACTATGATTTACAAAGGGTATGGCACTGTAGGGTAAGCACTGGACTACTAACCACAAGGTCAGAAGTTCAAAACCACAAGCCACTGTCAGAAATCTACTTAAAGTCACTATGAGTCAGAACCAATCAATGGCAGACAACAACATAACCATGTGCATATACAAATATATGCATAACCGAACTTGAAGGCAAGATCATGAAACCATTCGCAATCAGATACCTTACAGTATTCTCTAGCTTATGCCCATGATCCCCTCTTATGATGAATTTTGTTTCATAAAGATCAAAATTATTGAACAATAGCAATATTTGCTTTATATAGTGGGAACTACAAGCCATGATTCAAAAGTGAATATACAGAATTACCTAAAAACTTCAGGATTTATATAACTATTTTCAACATATTCTTACAGGTGTTGTGTGCTGTGGACTCATTCCGACTAACAGTGACCATGTATAGGAGTCCTAGTGTGACACTTAGAATAAAGCACTGACCAAAAGGTCTTTTTAAACTACAAGGTTGGTAGTTCAAAGCCACAAGCAGTTACTCAGAAACCCTAGACAGGGTTGCTATGAGTTGGAACTGACTTGATGGAACTTAATAACAACATAGTGTTTTTGAGGCTTTAAATCTGTACCAGAACAGAAAGCCTCATCTTTCTCCCTCGAAATGGCTGTTGGGTTTCAACTGCCAACCTTGGGGTTAGCAGTCCAATGATTATTCAACAGCTCCACCAGAGCTTCACGTAAAATATCATATAACTAAAATTCAAAGTGAAGTTTAACAATGCGAGAAGGTCCATTGTTTTCAAGCAGAAGTACAGTCATTGTCAACATTATTCTACAACTAAATTTCTCAGTTTAATTAGGTTCAGGATATCATCTATGGTTTTGTTCTTATTTTATTTTAAATGTTCAATATTCATCAGAAGCACCTCATTAAAGGAAAATATACAATGCAAGATTATTTTAGAGAAGTTACCTTTACTAGCTCAGACTGATATTCTGATATTTGGTTTTTTACCAGCAACTCCTTTACAATCTCAGAAATGGTTAACATTAGCAAGTCAAACAGTTTCCTTTCAGAGATAAGCCTCACATGATACACAGAAATATGAGGATATACACTTTTTTTTCTATTCTTTATTTTTGTTAATAGTGGGAAGGTACTGCCAGCCACCCAGTTTTTATAGAGTTTGTTGTTGTTTTTTAAATTTGGACCATAAATTAAATATTTATGCCACACCTGTCAAAACAAAGACAAATAGTTCTAGCAAACAATTCTCTTAAAGAAATGCAATCACTATAATGCATACTGTTGTCAAAGGCTAAGCAAGTTAAGTTTTAAAAAAGTTTTGCTTCATGATCCATGGAACTAATAAGTCATGTCATGAACACAGAAAATGGAGTGCCTCTTTATATCCTTGATATTGTTGCTACTAAGTGCCGTTGGATCCTTTGTATTCTTGCAAGGGTTTTTGTTTTATTTTTTAAACGTCCATCTTTCTTGCAAGGTGTCCTTTCATAGTTAAAAATATAATTATATTTTCTTACCTCATTAAAATGTCAATCAGTTCTTTTGGCATATTAAATATAAAGACTGTTACCCAAGTTTTCTTTTCGTTTAGATTCTGATTGTTTTGCAATATCACTCAAAAATCTGTGCTTTGCAACTTGTCCAACATTTCCCGCCCCCCCCCTTCATTAGCATAAAACATCTTAGAGTCCTGCTGGTAGCACTTTATCTAGTGCAGAAAATGATTTTGATAATAAACAGCTGGAAACCACAACGTTATGTACTGACATGGGAAGAAAATACAACAGATTAACAATTATATAAAATGAATATAAACTTCCTGTCTCCATCCTTACAATTTTATATACTGAGCTTCAGATTTGGAAAAAAGAATAAAATTTTCAGAACTAAACTTGCTGGAAAATATTGTGTTAGATTTATTTTCTTTTGTTTCCTCCTTTTGTACAATTTTTTTTTTTTTACCACCCCCTTTTTTTCCTACTTTTCTTTTTCCTCATTGTCAGTTCTCACTATTAAATGAAATGGTTGGTAAATTCTATGTAAAACAATTTCCATCTTTGATATTTCTGATTTGTAATTTTTAAATTTTCTTAAGGCTTTGTTTGGTATAGCAAATATGTCAGAAAAACAGGAATGAGGTTCCCATTTCATCTTCCTTCATTCTCGCATTTTTGTGTTCTTTACTTTGCCTCTTCCATTTTCTGCCAAGTAACAAGTACAAACTTTCTTTTTTACTGACTTCAATTTGGTTTAAAAGCAAGTTCACTTGTTATCAGGGTCTCTCGTTTATCTCTCCTGAATCAATTGTTTTGCCATTTCTCCTCAGGCCATTGTCCATTCAGGGGGCAGAAAAATCACGTGAAGAAAATATTTGTATACTTAAGGCCTCACATCTTGAAGCTCTGGTGTTTAGCTCTCCTGAAAATGACACCTTTACTTTTGAGGAGACTACCATCTGAAAGAAAAATACCAACCTACCTGCTGTGCAATTGCTGAGCTATTACAGAGATTAAAAATGAGCAAAAAAGCTGACAAGTGCTCAATTGCTAGCCCGAACTGAAATTCTGACATTTCAATGAAAAAGCATAATGCCAATACGGTGGCCTCCATATCTACCAAATGATCCTAACTGCTCATAGGCAATTAAACCCCAAGAGTTATCATCCATCTTTAGAGAAAAATACAGTTAAATCAGGCTAAAAAGAAATAAGCATGATAGAAAGAACTAAGAATGTAAATACTGCATTAATACTAGAAAAAATACTCTTTTATAAACAGCATAAAATAGTCAACGAATTCATTTCAATTACTCATCTATACTATTTATCATTAAAAATGTTTAGTTGTACATTATGTAGAATGTGGTTTAGAAAAAAAGACACAGTTATAACTCAGGAAAAAAGAAGTGTATTAATTCTCCTCTGAAGTCTGAGTTTTGGAGAACAGCTGTTACCTGAGATGAATGCCAGTGTACTGATACTTTTTGTCTCAAAACATTTCAAGAGTGTCTGCTGCTGTCTTTTTAATTCCAACTCTGCATTGGCACATGGACACTCTCAGAGGTGGAGCACCAAGCAGATGTCTTGGCATGCTGTATTCTTTATGTTCTCATTCATGAGCACCTTGTGTAATCTCAGTGACCCCAAGACTGGTCTTCTTACCTCCCAATAGAAATATTCAAAGATTAAAGCACTCAGAGTTTAGATCAATTTGGCCAGAAATCTTGGTCACATTCAGCCCCAACTTCCAAGCTGGAAACCATTCAGAGTTAAAGAATTCAGAATATTCTGTTCAGATTAGTATAGGAACTCAAGGTAAATTCTAAGAAAATATATCTGAAAATCTCTGTTTCAACAATTTCTACATCGAATAATCAGAGTGTGCAAGTTACAATGATTGTCTTTCTTCAAAGGACCCAGTACTGTCCTTATGTGACATGGATTCATTGGCTGGCAAATATGAAATTAATCATTCCATTAAGAAGGCAATTATAATCAAATGATACATTTCTTGGTTTCCCACTTTCAAATCTCTCATTTATATAATCACTTCCTGGAAGCTAGTATACAAGAAATCTTCTCATATACTTCATTTGCTTGTTCTAAAAAGGTCTAACTAGACTAAATGTTGACTATTGTTGTTCTTATGTGCCATGGAGTCAGTCCTGACTCATAGCAACCTTGCACAGGGTTTCCAGGGCTATAAATCTTTACAGGAGCAGAAAGCCTCATCTTTCTCCCACAGAACAGCTGGTAACTTTGAACTGCTGACCATGAGATTAGCAGCCCAAATCATAACCACTACGCTACCAGTGTTCCTGTTGACTACAATACTTTAAAAAGACAAATGGACAAGTAAGCATAACTATGGCCAAGGACTTGAACTCAAATAATAATCTTATGTTATCGCTTACTCAAATTACATGCAAAACTTTAATTAAAACCTTTGCAACATATTAGGAAATAAAAACTGGTAAGTACTGAAGTCAGTAATCAAAACAACTCACAATACTAAACTTTTTTTGTTTAAAAATGTATATTTTTTTTTATGAATGGATGTGGGAAAAAGAGAGAGCGTATACCCACAGATATATAAAGGTTTGACATAGAAGTCCTGATCTGGCCTTTAGGATAAGCACTGGACTGCTAATCACAAGGTCGGTAATTCAAATCCACCAGTCAATCATAGGAAACTCTATGCAGGGTCGATATGAGTCAGAACTGACTTAAAGGCACTTAGCAACAACAAAACTGTTTGTACATGGAACTACTGGTGTGGCTTTCTAGGATAGGTACTGGACTGATAGCCTCAAGGTCAGAGGTTGAAACCCACCAATTACTCCTCATAAACCCTATACAGGGTTGTTCTGAGTCAGAGGCACTTGACAGCACTTAACAACACCATCTATACACGGGTATTTACCTTTGCCGCAAGCATATATATGAAGGTGGTAGAACATACATAGGGCAAAGATATCATAACTTCTTATACATTGCTAGACACATTGATGGAATGAGTTGCTGGATCTAAGGACGCAGGATCCTAGTTTTAAGGGACGCCATGGTCAATTGGCATAATATAATCCATAAATACAATGTTCTACATCCTACTTTGATGAGTAGTGACTGGAATGTTAAAAGTTCATGAACGACCATCTAAGGTACAACTATTGTTTTCTCCCTATTCAGAGCAAAGAAGAGAGATGTAAACCGAAGACACTTGGAAAGAAAGTCCAATGGACTCATGGACCACATAAATATCAGTCTTCATGACTCTGAGATCAAATGAAGTAAATGGGATCTAGCTACCACTACCAATTTTTCTGTAAGGGATCATAGTAGAAGGTCCTGGAGACAATGGGGGGAAATGTGGGACAAAACCTCAAAATCATAAAGAAGACCAGATAGAGAATGATAGACCCCTGAGACAATGGCCCTTGGTCACGCTTCAAGTCTGAAACTCCCATGGCTCAATTTTAAGCCAAGCTGCAGATAGGTATATATCAAGGACAACAACACTACTGAGGTTTGCACACCACAGAATGGTCACTCATCCAAGATCCAAAGGGTAGCATTTAAGGACAAAATTCAAAAGGATTGAGAAAGAAGGAGGAATGGAAACAAGGAGGAAATGGAATAAAGGATGTTCTATCGAGAAGGCTGTACTCATTAAGATGAAATGCAGTGTATGATTTGTTGAATGTAAAACTGATGATCTGTTCTGTAAACCTTCACTCATTCCACAATTAAAAAAAAAATTACATTATTCTTTTATTGGCTTGATATTTCTGAGACTTCTAATTTAGGTATAAAATACTGCAAATAATTTTCATTTGAGCATATACTACATATCTCTCCAAATAATATGAAGTCTTTCCTGAGCCCTTCAACTCCCTAGTACAAAAACTTAGGGCCTGCCACTGTAATTGCTCATTCTGTAAAGTTACTTGGGCAGAATCTACATTTATGACAGGTACACATTTTTTATCTAAATTATTCTGTCACTAATAAACCGTTAATGGATTACTTGTAGAAATTTGTCATTTACTTATTCTATCTTGACCCTTCAATTTAACAGAATAATCGAAACTGACATATTCAAAAATGCTCCATTAATTTAACTTAAGCTAACCATGAAAAGAAGTTCTAGTGTTGCATTGTAGGATAAGCACTGGACTAGTAACCATAAGATCAGCAACTCAAACCCACTAGTGGCTCCTTTGAAACTCTATGCGGGACTGCTGTGAACTGAAACTGATTCAATAGCACTTAACAACAACTTTCATTTAAAGGGTAGATTAAAAAAAAAAAAAAAAAAGATTGTGTTGTTAGTGATGGGCTAAAGAATGAAGCTAGTTCTGGGATTATCTGTCAATGCTGAGGGCAAAAACACATTAAGTCTCTTGTGTTATGAATAAGTGGATTTTTTCTGTTCTTAAAATACGTAATGCCATCGAATTGAGTCAGTTCTGACCCATAGCGATCCTGTTTGGTTTCCAATGAGCGGCTTGTGAGCTTGAACCACCACCTTGCAGTTCAAACGACTTTGCGGTCTGGCGCATTAACCCACAGCGCCACACCAGGACTCCAAAATGTGTAATATATTTGTATTATTTGTTTCCTCTGTTCCAGAGAAAATGTTAAAAAATAGTTGCAACAGTCGTAGCATTGTGAAAACTGGCTATCTAGTAAGTATGCAATAAATTGTTTATGGATGGGTGAATGAATGAATGAATGCTTTATTTGTGTGTGTATATATGTTAAAACCTCCCGGTAGGAGCGAAGGTCCTTGGGACCATCAAGTGAGAAGAGTGGAGAGCGTGACCCTACCCAGAGAGACAGTGAAGGCACAGAGACAGAGATGATGACATGGACAAATGGAGCGGCTGGGGACACTGAACTCTGGGAGGGAGAGGGGCTGTGTGATGATGGACAGGGGAC
>NW_006408571.1:1518417-1534719 GCF_000296735.1 Chrysochloris asiatica
ATATCCCAGAAACCCGCCCCCGACACGTCCCCCTCCTCCCTCCAGTTTTCGGCCCACAGTCTCTTTCCCTCTCTGGGTCCAAAGTCCCCAGTCACTTCATCACTCCGTGTCATCATCTCTGTCTCCATCTCAGGCATCTCTGTTTCTCTGGGTAGGGTCCCGCTCTCGGCAATAATGTAAGTGTTTTGATAAAACTAAAAATGTTTTCAAAATTATTCTAAATGAACATCTTTGAGATGAGGTGTTCAAATATGGATAATTTGAGTAATAAAGGCATAGTGATTAAGACATAGGCTTCTGTATCTGACAGAAATGATTTTGAATTCTGGCTCTTCATTCATTCAATGTGTAATTTTAAACATGTTTTTGATATCTTTTAACTTATTTTATCAACAGTCAAATGAGGAAAATAACTTACCTACTCACAGAATTATCCTGATCCTTGAATAAGAATTAATATAAATAAATTAATACAGTACCTTGATTCACAGTAAGTACTCTATAAATGCAGTCCTGGTGTGGCGATGTGGGCTAATGCGTCAGACAGCAAAGTCATTTGAACTGAAGGTTGGTGGTTCAAGCTCACCAGTTGCTCCTTGGAAACCCTACATAGGGTCGCTCTGGGTTGGAATCGACTCAACAACACTTAACAACAACACAATTCTATAAATAACATCTAAAAGCACTAACAAAGATAGCAATTCAAAATAAAGTGAAAGCTACTATATTGGTAACTAAGAATGACATACTTAGTAAATATAGGGTTGTTGTTAGGTGCTGTAGAGTTGGTTCTAACCCACAATGACCCTATGTACAACAGAACTAACAACTCCCAATCCTTCGTCATCCTCAAAACAGCTGCTACACCTGAGCGAGCCCATTGCTACTGCCACTGTGCCAAATGCAGCTTGTTAAGGGGTTTCTGCATCTTTTACTGATGCTTCACCTTACCAAGCATGATGTCCTTCTCCAGTGACTGGTCTCTCCTGATAATATGTCTGAAGTATAAAAGACAAAGTATGAGAACAAAGTCTGGCCATCTTGCTTCCAAGGAGCATTCTGGTGGTACTTCCTCCAACACAGGTTTGTTTATTCTTCTGGTAACCCATGGTACTCTCAATATTCCCCTCTAACACCATAACTCAAATGTATCAATTCTTCTATCGTCTTCCTTATTCACTGTTCAGGTGTCACATGCATATGAGGCTATTGAAAATATCAAGGCTTGTGTCAGGTCTCCTTTAGCAGATTTGCCTAATGCAATACATCAAATATAAGATTTGTTGTTGTTGTTAGCTGCCATTGTTGTTGTTGTTGTCAGGTGCCATCAAGTTGGAACTGAATCATAGTGACCCCATGCACAGCAGAACGAAACAATGTCCTATCCTGGGCCAACCTCACTACCGCTGCCACACTTGAGTCCATCAATGATGCCACCTGGCCAATCCATCACATTAGAGGTCTTCCTCTTTTTCTCTGACCCTCCACCTTACCCAGCATGACATCCTTCTCCAGCAACTGTTCCTTCCGGACAATATGACCAAACTATGAGAGACGAAGCTTAGCCATTTTGGCCTCCAAGGAGCACTCTGGCTGCACTTCCTCCAAAACAGATCTATTGGTTCTTTTGGCAGTCCATGGCACTTTCAGTATTCTCCTCCAACACCACTACTCAAAGGCATCAATTCTTCTATGATCTTCCTTATTCACTGTACAGCTTTCACATCCATATGAGGCTATTGAATATACCATGGCCTGGGTCAGGCGCACCTTAGTCCTCAAGCTGACATCTCTGCTCTTCAGCACTTTAAAAAGTTCCTGTGCAGCAGATTTGCCCAATGAAAAACATAGGAAATATATATAATGATTTAAAAATCAGAAAGTGTTCTCTACAATATTTGAAATCTTTGATCTTTCAGGAAAGTTAAGCCTTGGAATTTACATTTAAATTTCTAAATTATGTGGGTAATATGCATTTAAAAATTAAATTCACATTTTGAGATTGAAAATCTGACACATTTTAGCAATGTTTTATTAATATGAATGAAACTGCATTTAAAAATGTATTTCTGGTATATTGTTGTTGTTTTTATTAAGTGTCGTCCAGTTGGTTCTGACTCATAGCAACCCTGTATAAGGTTTCCAAGGAGTGACTGATGAGCTTGAACCACTGACTTTGTGGTTCAAAACAACTTTTCAGACTAGCACATTAACCCACAGAAGTTCACATTAAAAGTTAATTATATCAATGATATAAAATCAGAGTGCCTATTTTTATACTAGAGTCCTGGTGTGGCACTATGAGTGAATGTGCTGGACTGCAGTCGGTTTGAACTGTAAGATCAGTGGTTCAAGCTCACCAGCCACTCCTCAGAAACCCTATATAAGGTGGCTATGGGTCGGAACTGACTTGACAGAACTTAGCAACAGCAATGTCTATACAGCTTTTGTATGTAACTATTACAGAGACTAACCAAAGAACTACAATTGGAGATTTTTATTAAAACTAAAAAACCCCGGTACAAAAATATGTGATCCCAAACCCTAAACCTCCCACAACACTCTCTACTCAACGAGGTACAATAATACATCATAATGGCCACATCAAACTCAGAGGCAATAGTCACAATTATGGGGTTCTTTAGGGAAATTAACAGGATAAAAATATAGCATCAGAAAATACACAGGGCACAATTGTTCCAGTCAGATGTTGATAAATGGCCACAGGACACAACACTCAACCAAAACCCTCAACCTGAAGGCCCTGGGCTTCAGCTCCCTGGGTCAGCACACTTAGCACCCCCATTTAAATGCCAGGAGGCTTCTCACTCTGCAAGTAAACTTCCTGCCCCAAGTTCCTCAGCGTGACTTGCTCCATGGACTGAGAAGCTCGCTGTTCTGTCTTGTGCTCTGGTTCTTGGGTCTGCTGTTTATGCTCCTCGGCTACGCCTATGTCTTTACTCATCTTCATCATTCTTCTGCCAACCTCTTTCTTCTTGTATATTGCTCTCCCCATCACCTGAGTTAACCTGTGTCTACACTCTATCCAGTGAATTACCCTCCCTTCCTTCCCACCTCTGTAATCCCTGAAGAGTGTTTGTTTTAATATGAAAACCTAGAGGTTTTTCAGTGTATTTTCTTACTGGTACTGCTCTTCATTAAATTATGAAGTCATCTGGATTCATGCCATGCACAAACTCAAAGCCTCAGATAACTCAAAGACCAAAAGATGAATAACCCCTCCACATTGCCTCCTTTTATTCCTGTGTTAACATTCTCAACCTATGCTGAGATGTCTCTATGCACTTTCATTTTTCAGTACTCTTTGACTGACTCTCGTTTTATCCTTTTTCTCCTCCTGTCTAGGAAATCTCCTTTCTGTTCTTATTCTTTTGCCCTTACTTTTGTTTTCGGTTTGTTGAAGGTCAATTATATTCACCTCCAATACATCTATCTTTAATAAAGTCTCTGGTCTACAAAACATTATTATTTATTCACTAAAATAATATATGAACTTAGCAAATAGGAATATAGCTGATAAGCAGAGAATTGGGCAAGGTCGGAGAGCTGGATACCTAAAGGGTCAGGAATATACAAGAGTAAATACCAGTGAAATCGTTTTTCTCTCTCCATTGAAGTATTCATAATGTGCATACTGTTTGGAATGTCATTGAAGGGGTAAACCGGCTTTGGTGAGCCATCTCACTTTGAGAAAGTGGCAGCTTATTTGAGTCATTTGAGAGTACTTAACAACGGAACCTAAGCCTGTGGTTATGTGCTGTCCATTTATTTGCCTTTTGATGACACAGACATATTTTCTAAAAGTACTCACTGTGTTGGTAATGGCTCTGCCCACATAATGCCAAAACAGCTATTATTTCATATCAGGCAAACTAGGGTAAGGAAGGGGAATCAGTTCAACAGTTTATTGAAATGAATAGAACACTTTGGTAAAGAAGAGCTATATAGAAATTCTGTTGCCGCCATAGACTATTTGTACTAAAGAACACACTCAGTTCCAAAAATAACCCACAAAACTTTTTGGACAAAAGATAATTACAAAGGGATTGCTTCAAGGAGCAAGAGCTGGATGATGGGATTTTTTTCATGGCATCATTTTAACTGGGTAGTGATCAAACAAAAATAGAGGAAATAAAAACATTGTTCCTAAATCCTTCTGACTTGGAATCTCATGATGATTCAGTAAATTCTGAGGTGTACTTGCTACAATAACTAGAACAATAATTCAACTGTACTGTCAAATGGCTCCCTTCTAGTTCACATGAGGCATGAAGAGATTGAAGAGACAATAATTGCAAAATTCAGTATAAAAATATGTATTTTTCTCTGAAGTATCGATTTCCTTGTTGGATTATATAAAATTTGATTATCAAATACCATTTCTCACTCAAGCAATAGTAATGCCCATCAGCAAACACTGTGACCATTTGTGAAGTTAATCTTTCTTTTAATATTTTGTACATAGCAATGTTCACATATTTACTTCAGTTATAATTTATAGATCCAAATTTATTTTTCTGTAGTAAATTTTGTGTTGTGTTTAATATCTGTCAGAATAATGGTGAGCTGGTATAGTTCTATAGGATAAACTCTGGACAGCAAACCACAAGGTCGGCAGTTCAAACTTACCAGTTGCTCATAGGAAACCCTATATAAGATTGCTATGAATCAGAACCAACTGGATGGCACTTAACCACAACAACATGTGAGAATAGTTATCATATTCTTGTGTGTTTTTTTTCTTTCATTAATAAGCTTGTCCAGATAACTACAATGCATTTCCAAGCTGAGAGAAAGATCATTGTTGTTGTTAAGTGACATCAAATTGGTTCCAATAATAGTGACCCTATATAGGGTTTCCAAGGAGTGGTTGATGGGTTTTACTTAGTTACCTACATTTAGGAGCTGGTGGCAGAGTGACTAAGTGCTGACTGAAATATTATGTCAAAGCCAACTGCCACTCTATAGGAAAAACATGTACCAGTCTCCTTCCAGAAAGATTACAAGCCTGGAAACCCTTGGGGCATTTCTGCTCTCCTGTATAGGATCCATATACTTCAGAATCCTCTTGATGGCAGTGGTTGTGTTTTGGTTTGGTTGATTGGTTTCTGATTTTGGTTTTTAGTGGTGCAGTGGTTAAGCACTTGGCTGTTAACTGAAAAGTGGTTGGTGGTTTGAAAAAAAGATCTGGCATTTTTTCCCCTTAAAATTGCTGGTATTGTTGATGCTGTTAAATGCCATTGAGTTGGTTCTGACCCACAGTGACCCTGTATAAGGTTTCCATGAACCACCGATCTTGCATTTCAAATGAATTTTGAAGTCAAGTGCATTAACCCACAAAGCCACACCCTTCAAATGATAGCATCAAAGAGCCTGTGGTGCAGTTCTACCCGATCCTATAGGGTAACTGTGAGTCTCAATCAACTGGACAGCACGCAACCACAACACACACAATTAAAAACCAAAAACAAACCCATTCCAGTGGAGGTAATTCCGACTCACAATAACCCCTTAGGAAAGAGTAGAACTGCCTGACAATGTTTCCAAGACTGTAAATCCTTACAGAAACAGCCTGCCCCAGTTATCTCCTGCAGAGATGGCTGCTGGGTGCAAACCACAGTTCCTTTGGCTAACAGCAGAGCACTTAACCATTGCACCACCAAGGCTCCTCCCCAAATTAAAGCATTAGTTAAATTAACTCTTTACTTTTTATTTTAAAATATTTATACTAAAAAAAAATCCCACATTTTTCTCTGATCTGAAGAACTTAAAACAGCTGCATAGAAAGTCATACATATTCAGTAGAGCCTCACTTTTCTGTTAGAGACTAACATCAGGGAGAAACGTTAGTTTGCAAAGTTCAAAGAATTTAAAGACTAGCTGTTCAGAAACATCAATATGAGAAGCATCCACATTCACACATTAGCACCTGATTTAACGAGCAAGGTTAGGAAAGAGCAGACAGGGTGGTCAGGTGACAGATTGAAACTCCAAACACTAAAGATGCCTAAATGGGGTGCAAGGGATTCTTCCTATCTCTATATATTAAGCTAGAAGGTAACAAGACAGCAGTGAAAGATGTGTGAAAAATTGCTAGGTGCAACCCAGAGAGCAGAGAAAAAGTGATGATCGACGGGAAATGGCAAGAGAAGATGGATGGGACACAGTGACAAGATGTACTTGCCTGGTGGGGTTTTTAGTGCACTGCTTATGTATTTTATGGCTCTATTAGTAATACAAATACAATTGAAATGCTATGATCTGATTACATTCTTGAGTATTCAAATTATATTTCTTTTATTAGAAGCAATAAACCAAGTCCTTTTTTCCCCCATTTTTTTTTCTTTTCAATAATGAATACAGTTAAATGTACATTGGGAGAAAATAAGCATATTTCACTCAAGGGAACTTTAGAGTTGCTATTTGAAGACCATCCAGAAGATCAAATTATATCATTTGGAGTTTATGGTTTCTGGAAATTTGGAAGCTAATTTCACAGTTGTATTTCATCCTTGGGGCTGATGTATACTTTAAAATGTATATATTCCAAAAGAAGTCATTGGGAGGTGTACGATGATAAATACTATGTCCTATACAATTCTGCAATAATAGTAGTAACAATATTTATGAGTGGATACATAGGTAGACATGCAAGTTAAACAGGTGAGGGATGGCAGTGGGAATATACCCACAGGTACATATAGGTTTACTGTTGTTAAGTTGTTAAATGCCATCCAGTCAGTTCCAACTCATAGCAACCCTGTGTAGGGTTTCTAAGGAGCAGCTGGTGGGATTGAACTGCTGACCTTATGATTCACAGTTCAGTGCTTATCCTACAGGGCTACAACTGTTCATCTATACTTATTTGAAAGAGCCTATAATTATATGAAGCATCCCTGGTAGCATAGTGGATTACTAGCTGGGCTGTTAACTGCCAGGTCAATAGTAGTCACTATAAAAGAAAGAGGAGACTTTCTGCGCCCATAAAAATTTACAGCTTTGAAAACGTTTTATGGCTCAGAACCAACTGAGTTGCACACAACCACCACCACCACCATATTTTATGTGGTGCACACAGGGAGGCAAAATTTTTTAGTCATAAACAAACACCTTGAGGAACTGGGTCACTAGGCTTGCTGGCTTAAAACCATAGTCTCAGGGAGCACCTAGATCAATTGTTATAGTCCCCAAAGAGGGTGTTCTACATCCTACTATGTGAGTAGTTACTGGGATCTGAAAAGCTTTTGAATGACTATTGAAGATGCCACTCTTGGTCACTCCTATCTGGGGTAAAGAAGAGTGAAGAAAATAAAAATCTCAGGAAAACAATTACTCCAAAGGACTAATAGACTACGAAAACTACAGCCTCTACTAACCTGAGACTAGAAGAACTAAATGGTACCGGTTGCCACTACCAACTGCTCTGATTTGGCTCATATAGAAGGTCCAGGACAGAGTGAGAGAAACAATATAAAACAAGTCAAAATAATAATTACAAGGACCAGACTTACTTGTGTGATAGACATCTGTAGTGTTCCCGAGACTATGGTTTTTATACAACCTTCAAACCTGGAACTAAACTGGGGATCATCTTTCAGCCAAATAATAGCAAAGCTTATAAAGTAAAACACATCATCCTTGAGAAACTGGCTCTTCATAACATTCAGCCACAGGATGTCAAAGGGCATAATGTGCCCAGAACCAAATCTCAGAAGACAGGAAGGGGTAGGAAAGAAAGTAAAACAAAAGCAGGGACCCAGGAAAGAAGTGTTAGGGGTGCTGTTACCTTGCAAGATTGTAACTAGTGCCACAGAGCAAGACGTATGTGCAAAATGTTGAATAAAAAATTAATTTGCTCTCTAAACTTTCACCTAAGCCACTATAAAATGTTGAAAAACAAATTCCTCTAATTATATTACCTCTTTCCATAATGAAGAATCCATGCAAAGAACTTCATAGCATCTAACTGGCAGTACCCTTTTGAAAGTTGCTGAGATTGTAAGTAAATTTATTCTTTTATTGTCCTGTTAAAGAGAACCAATATCACCATTTTTTTTATCAACACCCAATAATTCACTCAATTATATTAGCTTCAATTTTCAAACTTCTGCTGTATTATTTTTACAATATAGATGAATTTTAAAGATTATTAAGTAGATGAATAAATCATGGCTAGAAAATAACTTGTTTAGTCCAGTGATGTATCTAAGCACCAGCATTAAGAAATATGAGATTATTACACTAATATTGTTAAATGTTTAAGTTGTTGTTGTTATTAGGAGCCATCGAGTTGGTGCCGACTCATAGTGACCTTATGCACAGCAGAACGAAACACTGCTCGATCCTGGACCAACCTCACCACTGTTGACACGGTCGAGACCATCGATGCTGCCACTTGGCCAATCCATCTCATTGGGGGTCTTCATATCTTTCTCTGTCCCTCCACCTTACCAAACATGATATCCTTCTCCAGCAACTGGTCCCTCCTGACAATATGTCCAAAGTATAAGAAACGAAGTTTGGTCATCTTGGCCTCCAAGAAGCACTCTGGCTGCACTTCTTCCAAAAACGGATCTATTGGTTCTTTTGGCAGCCCATGTCACTTTCAATATTCTTCTCCAACACCATAACTCAAAAGCATCAATTCTTCTAAGGTCTTCCTTATTCACTGTCCAGCTTTTCCATGCATATGTTTAAGTGGAACTCATATTTTTCAAAGTGTTTGTAACAGTCTCGGAAACCCTAAAGAGGGTCACTATGAATCTAAATAGACTTGGTGACACTGAGACGCCTGTGAAAGACACTGATCTTAGAGCAGTCATTTTCTTGTTTCTTGAATACATGGAGGGCAGTAAAGGAAATGACCATTATATTCAAACAAATCTTCAATGTGGAGAAATATAAATACATAGTGATATCTTGGAGGAGTAAAAGCCACGGAATAATTTTAGCATTATTCCTTGGGGGGAAAAAAAACAGTTTTGTTCAATGGCATGATAGTTATCATTTCTTTTTTTATATTGTCCTAGAGTAAAAACATATATGCTACTACACTAAAATCGAAGAGATTTACTGATCTTACTAGAGAAAGGTCCAGATCAAGAAACATCCAAATTCAAAGAGTGAAGGTGGATATTCCAAAGAACAACTAAGAAGCAAACACCTTTATACTCTCAAGCAGCTACTAAAGTTGTAATACTATGGCTGGCTGAAACATAGTCAAGAGAGTAGAAGACAGGTTGTCCAAAAGTGGGGCCGTAGCAAGCATTTGGTGGATAACATATTATTATCCAACAACATGTTGTTGTTGTTGTTAAGTTCCTCGAGTTAGTTCCAGCCCGTAGTAACCCTGTATAAAGTTTCCGAGAAGCATCTGGTGAGTTTTAACTGACACCTTGTGGTTCAAACCGATCTTTCGATTCAAACCGACTTTGCAGTACAGTGCATTAACCCACAGAGCCACACCAGGATTCCATGAACCACGCCAGAACCCTGAGAACAGGCTATTTACATTCTGCATCTGCCTGACCACAAACAGAAAATATTTCCTTAAAGACATATGATTATGTCAGCATAAACCACAAGTTAAATAAAGGTGGGAGTCCTGGTCTGGCTCTGTGGGTTAATACACTGGACTGGACCGCAAGGTTGGTTTGAGCTGCAAGGTCAATGGTTCTAGTTCACCAGCCGCTCCTTGAAAACCCTATAAAGGGTCTCTCTGGGATAGAAAGGGCCTCTGGTAGTGTAGTGGTAATGAGCTTGGCTGCTAACCTCAAGGTCAACAGTTCGAAACTACCAGCTGTTCCGTGGGAGAAAGATGAGGCTTTCTGCTCCAGCCTCGGAAACCCTATATAGGGTTGCTATGAGTCGGAACCGACTCCATGGAACACCACCACCACCGCCACCACTACCACCACCATGGGCTAGAACCGACTTGACAACACTTCACAACAACACACCAAATAAAGATGAGAAAGTAGTAGTTATGTGCCATGGAGTCAGTTCTGACTCATAGCAACACTGTACAGGGTTTCCGAGGCTGTAAATCTTTATGGGAGCAGAACTCCTCAAAAGATGAGAAAAGTTGCTGTTAAAAAGGGACTGTAAAATTCAACATGGATTGCAGACTCATGTCAAGAGTTAGGATGGAGTTAAGGCTGATCTATTGTTACACACCAAGTGTCTCAGATTTTAGTTTCTCATACAACATTAAAATGAACAGAGCTATATTGTGAAGAAAAGTTTATGAATTTTAAAGACAAAGCATGAGACTTCATAAAAGCAATTGTGATAATATTCACCTACCAGACTCCTGGAATGTGTTTTTACTTTCCTTTCTTTTCACAGGTGAAGAGAAAACCAAATATTATAATGAAATATTCAAAGACCTAGAGTTAGAAAAACAAAAGGGAAGAACATGCTCAGCATTCCTCAGGCTGACAGAACAAAAGAAATAAATTCAAGCCTTGACATGCAACATTGAAGGATTTTATGGTCAAAATGTAGTCCTGGTATAGCGCTGTGGGTTAATGCACTTGGACTGCAAAGTCGTTTGAACTGCAAGGCTGATGGTTCAAACTCACCAGCCACTCGTTGGAAACCATATATAGGGTCACTGTGAGTCAGAACCAACTCAAGTGCACTTAACAGCAACAAGAATGGGCAATATATTGGCTGCAGAAAGCACCAAAAAAAAGATGGAAGGAATACACAGACTCACTGTACCAAAAAGAAGTCCAAAGTGCACTGAAAACAATCGTAAAGAACAAGACTCTGAGAATTGATGGACTACAAGTTCAAATTTTTCAACAAACTGAGGCAGCATGTGACACACTCACTCATCTATGTGGAGAAATTTGGAAGACAGGTACCTGAAAAACTGATGGAAAAAGATTCATAGTTGTGCACATTTTAAAGAAAAGTGACCCAACAGAATGTGAAAATCATAGAACAATATCATTAGCATTGCATTTCAAGTAAAATTTTACTAAAGGTAATTCCAAAACAGCTTCAGCAGTACATTACAGGGAACTGCCAAAGGTTCAGGCTAGATTCACATGCAGACATGGAATTAAGGATATTGCTGATATCAGATGGATCTTGGCTGAAAGCAGAAGATACAAGAAGGATACTTACCTGTGCTTTACTGACTACATAAAGGCTTTTAGTTTTGTGGATCATGACAAGCTATGGACAATATGTAGAAAATAGGTGTTCTGGAACATTAATTGTACTATTGATAAACCTGCATATAGTCCAAGAGGCAGTTCTTAGAACAGAACAAGGGAACATGGCATGGCTTAAAATCAGGAAAAGTATGCACCAGGGTTGCATTCTTTCACCGTATTAATCCAATCTGTATGCCAAGCAAATAATCAGAGAAGTTGGATTATATGAAGGAGAACATGACATCAGGATTGGAGACACATTAACAACGTGCGATACTCAGATGATACGGTCTTGCTTGCTCAAAGTGAAAAGCTAAGAGGACTTAAAATATTGAAGATCCAAGATCACAGCCTTTGGTATGGATTATACCTCAACATAAAGAAAACAAAAATTCTCACCACTGTATCAATAAATAGCATCAAGATAAATGGAAGAAAAATTAAAGTTGTCTAAGACTTTATTTTGCTCAGGTCAACTATCAACACTCATGGAAGCAGCAGTCATGAAATCTATCAATTAAGCAAATTTGCACAAGAATTCCTAAAATGTTCCAGAGCAAAGAGGTCAGTTTGAGGACTAAGGTGTGCCTCACCCAAACCATTTGTTTTCAATAATTTCACATGTCCAACATGTGAAAGTTGGATAACGAATAAGGAAAGCCATAGCAGAACTGATGCATTTGAGTTAAGGTATTGGAGAAGAATATAAAAAATATCATGAACTGCCAGTACAACAAACAAATCTGTCTTAGAAGAAGTACAGCCAGAATGTTTTTAGAAGCTAGGATGGCCAGACTTCACCTCTTATACTCTGACACATTATCAGGAGGATCCATTCCCTGGAGAAGGACCTCACGCTTAGTAAAGTGGAATGTCAGCAAAAAAGAGAAAGACCCTCAATGAGAAGGATTGGCACAGTGGCAGCAACAATGGACTGAAGTGCATCAACAATTGTGAGATTGGTGCAGGACTGGACAGTGTTTCACTCTGTTGTACACAAGAATGAAGATGGATCTCTAAAACCTTATGTTAAGTGAAAGAACCTGACTCAAAAGATTATATATTGTATGTTTCCATTTATAAAAAAAACCCAGAAGACATAAATCCATAGAAACAGAAATCAGATTGGTGGTTGTCAGGTGTTATTATTGTTTTGTTAAGCGCCATCGAGTCAGTTGCTACCTACAGTGACCCTGTATAGTGTTTCCCAGGAGTGACTGGTGAGCTTGAACTAATGACCTTGCAGTTCAAACTGACTTTGCAGCCCGTCTCATTAACCCACAGTGCCAAACCAGGGCTAGGGAAGGGATATTTGGAAGAAACTGCTTAAAGGGTATAAGGGTTTACTTTGGAGTCATAGAAATATTTAGAAAATAGAATTGATCATTGCACTATGTTGTAAATGTACTTACTGAAGTTATTAAGTGCTGTCTAGTTGGTTCCAACTCATAGTGACCCTGTATATAGTTTCTGAGGAGTGGCTGGTGAGTTTGAACCACCAACCTTGTGGTTCAAACTGACCTTGTTGTGCAGTGCTTATCCTACAGGATACTACATGCCATTTAATTGTTCACTTAAATTTGGTTAATTTTATATTATGTGAATTCCACCTTAATACTTTTTAGAAGACTGTATTTAAAAAATGGCAATGAGTCTTGGATCCCACTATATTCAGGACACTGTGTTCTAAGTTTGTTTCTTTTCAAAATTTGCTAACGGAAAAGAATCAGAAATTTATTCTCAGTAAGTACACATGACTGATAATACCTCAAAACCCAGTCTTACTTCTACTAAGCAGGTCATTTTCATAAGTAATTCAAAATTTAATATAAAGAAATGATACTCTGTGAGAAAATATAGAAATCAAAAGTTTTCCCTTGCAATTATGAGGTGGGGACAGCATCTGACCTTCTATAATTACACAAAGTGGAAGGAAAATCAAACTTCACATTAGCCTATGGTCAATTTCTGTGACGCAGAGGTCAGACAACACCTAACAATTACGTAGTGTACTTTTTTTTTCTGATTCCAAATGTCATCTTCAGTAAAAAATAAAATATATAGTAATAACATTCATGGAATTGTGAATTAGATGAGCTGAATCATGTAATAGGAAATACTTGTTGTTGTTAAGTGTCATAGAGTAGGTTCCAATTCATAGCAACCCTGTATAGGGCTCCAAGCATCAACTGCTAGGTTTGAACTGCTGACCCCTTGCATTTAGCTTATCCAACAGTCCCACATCAGGAGTCTGGTAGTAAATATTATCTGTGGTTAATAATACCACTACATGCTATTGTTATTTTTAGGTGCCATTTTCATTTTTAGATCCATCTCTATTTTACTTGATTGTGCCCATGGTTATGCCAGAAATGCACATGCTTTCTGGGTGAGTAATAGGAGATCAAGGAGTGTCTGATAATTGTTTGCTGTTAAGTGTCTTTGAATCAGTTCCGAGGATCCTCCTGTGAGCTTGAAGCGCCGACCTCATGGTTCAAACTGACCTTGCATTTCAGCTCATTAACGTACCACACCACACCAGGACTAGACATGTAACAAAAATATCCTTAAGCTGCAATACACAAAACAGAGTTTAGTCATTATAGGAATCAGAGCGTTCAGGGAACACAGGAAAAACTTGAATCAACTCTTCAACCATTATACATAACCCAGTGTTATGGGCTGAATTATGTATCCAAAAATTTGTGTCAACATGGCTAAGCCATGATTTTCAGTATTATGTAACTGTCCTCATTTTGTGATCTGATGTAACTATCCTCTATGTGTTATAAATCCTCACTTCTATGATGTTAATGAAGCAGGAATAGAGTGAGTTAAGAAGGCAGGATGCAAACTACAGGATTAGATCATATCTTAAATCAATCTCTATTGATTAAACAAACAAGTGGAAGAACCTACTATCACCAATAAAGAAAAGCTGACTTTGTACTCTGGACCTGAAGCCTCTACCCTTGAAACGTCCTGTTGTTGTTAAGTGCTGTAGAGTCAGTTTTGATCCATCAGTGGGCTCAATCATGGCAACAATTATGAGGTTGGCCCAGGACCGAGCAGTGTTTCGTTGTATTGTGCATAGCGTCACTATGAGTAGGTACTGACTCGATGGCACCTAACAACAACAACTTGTGATATTTCTATTATTCTAGCAGTAGGTAACTAAGACACCCAGCAAGCCCTCAATTTCTCTCTCAACTCTCTCTGACTCTTTCCTTTGCTCATTTGGTTCTGTTTCATTCTTTTCATCAGAGAAGACTTTTTCCATTCCCTTGTCTACAAAGTGAAAATCATTGCAACAGTTCCCTAGCATTCATCTTCTTCATTCTAAAGTCAATCACATACTGGAATATATGCGGATACTGGAATCTCTTAGATGCCATTTCAAATCATTAACCCATTTTGAATCACATGAGACCACTATGCAAAATCATACCAGGGAGCCAAGCTGCTATCATTATAACCATATGTTTGCAGGAGGGAATAAAGAAGTTACCAGAGAATACAAAATAATTTAGGACTGAAGACACAACTCAATTGGTATTCATTCTAAAGGTAGAAATATTTCTCAGTGAAACTTGGATAATTTATGAGTCTATCAATGTTTTGTGTTTTTCCTACTGAAATATCCAGAGGCATGATTTTGCTACTTGTATAGTTAGACTGAAACACAATTCCTAAATTATCTCTAGAGAAAAATGTAATGCTGTTGTTTTGAATTTATTTATATCCTTTTTCTATAAAGACTTTGAAAGAGGTTACAAAATAGAAATATGATTTCCTTTATGTTGACATGGCCACTAAACCAAAAAAACAAAACTATTGCCATCAACTAGATTTCATATCATAGTGACCCTATAAGACACAGCAAAACTGCCCCATAGGGTTTCCAGGGCTGTTAATCTTTACAGAAACGGACTGCCACATTTTTGTCCTACAGAGTGTCTGGTAGGTTTGAGCCATCAATATTTTGATTGCCAGCCAAGCACATAAACATTATACCACTAGGGCTTCTTGGACATGAGAATACCAACTGATGTAGTACATGCTTAGGAAAAATAAAAGTTCCTGTACAATTTAATTCAAAAAGAAATACCATCAATGAAATGTTTTCAGTTTCGTGGTTAAAATATTCTGTGGAGAGGTGGGGCTTGATGGTGGCTAGAGTAAAGATACAGTGAGGTTTGCTGTAAGTGATACCACAGAATACCAGGCAAAGCAGATCCAGGGCAAAGCTCCCAAACTCAGAACCACAGAGATAGGAATATTTAAAAGGTTTGAAGGCTTATAGCCAGTGCAACTTGTAGCAAAAGTAAGAAATCGCATACCTTTGAATCTGCCAGACTTGGCAGCCCCAAGCCCACAACTTGGTTGAAACCAAATAGCAAGACCCAGGGGGAAGCAGACACACCACGGAAAAATACTGCAGGAACCTTGGAGCAAAGGTGAACAATACACTTCGGTTTTGCTTTGTTCTGATTTTTTGTTTTTGGTATCTGTTCTTGCCCCCCGTCCCCGACAGTTGGTGCACCTCCGTTCTGGTGACTAGAGGGGGGTGGCTGAGCCAGTGACACCTCCCACCCTCACCACTGGTGAGTTCTTCTTTCACACATGTGCACAGATACTCTAAGCACAAGACCTGACCCTGAACTGTTCTTTCTCACTCTCTCTTTTTTCAAAATATGGGAAAGGCCAGGACAGGGGTGTAGAGAAGGAAAGAGAGTTTAAAAACAAAACAGGCTGAAAATTAAATTAAATCCTGAGGTACAGCATAACAGCCAACAGTGCTATCTTGAAATTTCTCAGGCAGCTTTGAAGGCAAGAAGCTGAAGAGAAGACATTAAAGTCATACTCATATTTGGCTCATTAACAACCTGCAATATGTAGATGATACAACCTTGCTTGCTGAAAGTGAAGAAGACTTAAAACATTTACTGATGAAGATCAAAGATCACAGCCTTTGGTATGGATTACATCTCAATGTAAAGAAAACAAAAATAGTCACCACAGGACCAATAAACAACATTCTTATCAACAGAAAAAAAGATTGAAGATGTCAAAGACTTCATTCTTCTTGGATCAACTATCAACACCCAGGGAA
>NW_006408571.1:1539284-1541206 GCF_000296735.1 Chrysochloris asiatica
ACCCTATACAGGGTTGCTATGGGTTGGAATTGACTCTGTGGCACTTAACAACATAGCTCAAGCTCCTCCTTCTTTTTCTAATACATGAAGTCCCCAGTTTATGAATGTCTGACTTACAGACAACTTACATTTACCCTTTAATGTTATGTAAATTTGCCATAAATTTGAAATGAATGAACAGACCACAGGTGGTGGTAGTTTTGTACAAGCACACCAATTCCACTCATAGCAAGCTTGTATAGGGTTTCTGAGACTGTAAATCTTCATGAGAGCAGAAAACCTCATCTTTCTCCCTTAGAATGACTGGTAAGTTCAGACTGCTGACCTTGCAGTTTGCAGCCCAGTGCATAACCCACTATGCCACCAGGGCTCCTTGAAAAAAACATATACTTTTAACAAATTTGCCAACATACTGACTTATAATTTCAGCCTTTCAATCATTGAAAAGGCTCGCAGCCTTTTCTTACACTAAAGGAAGACTAAATAAGAACTGAATGAACCTGCTCTGATTTACTACAAATTCGATTTAGAAACACACTTAGGAATAGAACTCAATCATATTCCAGGAACTGCCAGTATAGAGGATTTCAGGTTACTTAAAGTTCCTTTTGAGATCTACAATATTAAACTGGTATGAACATTCAAGAATTCCATAAGCCTTATAATTGAGCATTTGAGAGTTTACAGAGAAAACTAAGTTATATTTTTTATGTTTCTAGAGTATGTAGGTATATGGGTAACAACCAAAAATCCAGAAAAATTGGGAAGCAACTTTTTTCTTTATTGAAGATAGTTAAGTTCTCCTGTTTCTATCCACTAGGGAATGCTGTACAGTCTCTTTATCTCCAAAGTTTGTAAAGCCAATATAGTGTACAAGCCTCTGATCACTTATTTCGATAAAACTCTATCTTTTCCTGGGAAATATTTTGTTCAATAAAATTATTGCAGGATTGCAGCATTGAAATTAAGTGCTGGAAAATTCCCTGATTTGTCCTCCATTTTCATAATTTTAATCACCTACCCTGTAAGACCACCAATCTTCTGTCAGTTTGTTGTACTGTTGTGGCTTGCTTGTTGCTGTGATACTGGGATTTATGCCACTGGGATTTTACATACAAGTAGATGAACAGGTTTCAGCTGAACTTCCAGACTAAGACTAGAAATAAGGAAACACAGAATACTTCTGAAGGTTTAATCAGTGAAAACTTAAAAATTGCAGCAGAATATGTCAGCTACAGTCAAGATGTCAGCTTGAGGACTAACGTGTGCCTGACCCAAGCCATGGTATTTTCAATAACCTCATATGCATGCGAAAGCTGGACAGTAAATAAGGAAGACTGTAGAAGAATCGATGCTTTTGAGTTATGGTGTTGGAGGAGAATCTTGAAAGTGCCATGGGCTTACAAAGGAACCAACAGGTTTGTGTTGGAAGAAGTACAGCCAGAGTGATCCCTGGAGGCCAGGATGGCCATACTTCGTCTCTCATACTTTGGACATATTGTCAGGAGGGTTTAGTCGCTGAAGAAGGATATCATGTTTGGTATGGTGCAGAGTCAGAGATAAACAGGAACACCCCCAGCGAGATGGATTGGTCAAGAGGCAGCATAAATGGACTCAAGCATGGCAACAATAGTGAGGTTGGCCCAGGATCATGAGTGTTTTGTTCTGCTGTGCATTAGGTCGCTATGGGTTGGTACCGACTCAATGGCACCTAACAACAACAACAACAAATAGTACTGGAAAATGAGCCCCTCCAAGTGGAAATCTATCAAAATACAACTGGGAAAGAGTTGCCTCTTCAAGGTAGAGTTGACGAGGATGATGCAAAGGGAGTAAAGATTTCAGGATTCTACCAACTCCTTCAGTCTGACATTAAGAAACATTGTAATCAAGATGTATTAATAGTTACTGGTGATTATAAT
>NW_006408571.1:1541898-1558472 GCF_000296735.1 Chrysochloris asiatica
AACAATAATTGTTACCACTGGATCAATAAATAACTTCATGATAAATGCATTAAAGATTGAAGTTGTCAAAGACTTCTTTTTGTTTGGATCCACAATTAACACTCATGAAAGCAGCAATTAAGAGTCAAACAACCTATGCTTTAGGCAAATCTGTTGCAAATGACCTCTTTAAAGTGTTTTAAAGCAAGGGTAGCAATTTGAGGACTCAGGTGTGCCTGACCCAAGCAAAGCTTCATGTGAAGGGAGAACAGTGGCTCCATACAATAAGCATTGGGCTGCAAACTACAAGAGAGATGAATCATTTGGCTTCTAAGAAGATTTAAATCCTCAGAAACCCTACACCAGGTCAATATGAGTCGGAACCAACTTGACAGCACTTAACAACAACAACAATGCATGTTAAAGTTGGACAATGAAGATGGAATACCATAGAGGAATCAGAGCATTTTAGCTATGCTGTTGGAGAAGAATACTCAAGTGCCATGAAAGGTCAAAACAACAAATATATGTTGTAAGAAATACAGCCAGAATGCTCCTTAGAAGCCAGAGTGGCAATGCTTATCTCTTATATATAGTTCATGTGTGTTATCAGGAGAGACCATTCCCTGGAGAAGGACATCATGCTTGGTTAAGTGGAGGGTCCGTGAAACAGAGGGAGACCCCAAAGAGACGGATTGGCACAGTGGCAGCAGCAATGGGCTCAAGTGTAACAGCAACTATGAGGACGGTGCCAAACCAGGCAAGGTTGTTTTCTATTGTGCTAAACTCGCTATGTGTTGGAACCAACTCAATGGCACCTAACAACAATCCTGTAAGAACTCTGGCACAGAAATAGAGTAAAATTCTTCAGGTATTTTTCCCATACAATATTAAACACAGTATTCATCAAAAGTATTTACCAAATGTTGACATATCTTGGAAACAATGTCAGAACTCTAATCAAATTGAGGATTTAAAGGGAGATTGTCTCAAAAACATTGAAGTTTTTCTAACTTATGGGGAAAAAACTGCAAGTTATTTTTTTAATCCAAAAAGAACTTTGAATTGAACTTAGTCCTGTAAATTATTTTTTATTTTTACTTAATTACTAGGAAAATGATATCATTTGTACTTCATAAATATTGTTGTTGTTAAGTGCCATTGAATCCATTCCAACTCATATCAATCATATGTACAACAGAACAAACACCACCTAGTACTCTGCCAGCCTCACAATTGCTGTTAAACTTGGACCCACTACTTGTGCCGATACATCTCGTTGGGATTCTCCCTCTTTTTTGCTGTCCTTCCACTTTACCAAGCATTATGTTTTTCTCCAGGGACTGGTCCCTCTTGATAATATGTCTGAAGCATGAGAGATGAAGTCTGGCCATCTTGGCTTCTAAGGAGTACTCTGGCTGTACGTCTTCCATCACAGATTGATTTGTGCTTCTGGCAAACCATGGTGTCCTTAGCATTCAACTCCAGCACTATAATTCAAATACATGAATTCTTCCACTGTCTCCCTTATTCAGTGT
Source organism: Chrysochloris asiatica (assembly GCF_000296735.1). Taxonomy (NCBI): domain Eukaryota; kingdom Metazoa; phylum Chordata; class Mammalia; order Afrosoricida; family Chrysochloridae; genus Chrysochloris; species Chrysochloris asiatica. The sequence continues at coordinate 1,543,416 of NW_006408571.1, forward strand.
CCAACTTTTGCATGCATATGAGACTACTGAAAATACCCTGGTATGGCTCAGGCACACTTTAATCCTCAAACTGACATCTTTGCTCTTAAACACGTTAAAACGGTCTTGGTCAGCAGATCTGTCTAATGCAATAGGTTGTTTGATTTCTTGACTGCTACTTCCATGAGTCACTGTAGCAAAAATAAATGGGTGATGTCCAAACATTTCAAGAGGTAGCATATGATCAAGAGTTAATGATACTAAAGGAAGAAATCCAAGGTATACTGAAGGAATCAGCAAAGAACAGGATGAGGTATTGGGAATTGATGGAATACAAATTGAAATTTTTCAACAAACTGATGCGGAACTGGAGGTACTCACTCATCTATGTGAAGAAATTTTGAAGACAACTACCTGGCAAACTGACTGGAAGAGATTCGTAATTGTGCCCATTTCAAAGAGAGGTGACACAACGTAATGCAGAAATCATCAGACAAATTTGCCTAATGCAAAAGAACCAACAGGTTTGTGTTGGAAGAAATACAGTCAGAGTGATCCCTGGAGGCCAGGATGGCCAAACTTCGTCTCTCATACTTTGGACATATTGTCAGGAAGGTTTAGTCGCTGAAGAAGGATATCATGTTTGGTATGGTGGAGGGTCAGAGATAAACAGGAACACCCCCAGTCACTTGGTTTCCTGACTGCTGTTTTCTGTTCAACTCCTTTACCTCTTTATTTCTTCCATTTGCTTTAGTATCTGTATGTTGGAGAGCAAGATGCAGAATCTCTTCTAACATTCATTTTGGTCTTTTCTTTCTTTCTTTTCTACTTAATGACCTTTTGTTTTATTCCCGTATGATGTTCTTGATGCCATCCCATAAGTCAACTGGTTTTTGGTCATTGTTGTTGTTGTTAGGTGCCATCAAGTCAATACCGACTCATAGCAACCTTATGCACAGCAGAACAAAACACTGCCCAATCCTGGGACAACCTCACTATTGTTGCCACACTTCAGCCCATTGATGCTGCCTCTTGGCCAATCCATCTCACTGGGGGTCTTCCTCTTTTTCTCTGACCCACCACCTTACCAAACATGATATCCTTCTCCAGAGACTGAACCCTCCTGATAATATGTCCAAAGTATTTGAGACGAAGTTTAGTCATCCTGGCCTCCAAGGAGCACTCTGGCTGCACTTCGTTCAACACAGACCCATTGGTTCTTTTGGCAGCCCATGGCACTTTGAATATTCTCCTCCAACACTATAACTCAAAAGCATCAATCCTTCTACAGTCTCCCTTATTTACTGTCCAACTTTCACATGCATATGAGGTTATTGAAAATACCATGGCTTAGGTCAGGTGCACCTTAGTCCACAAGCTGACATCTTTAAAAGATGTTTCTCTTTAAAAGTATAACTCTTCAACACTTTAAAAAGGTCTTGTGCAACAGATTTGCCTAATACAATATGTCATTTGATTTCTTGGCTGTTGCTTCCGTGAGTATTGATGGTTGATCCAAGAAAAATGAAGTCTTTGAGGCCTTCAATATTTCTCTGTTGATAAGAATGTTGTTTATTTGTCCAGTGGTGAGGATTTTTGTTTTCTTTACATTGAGATGCAATCCATACTGAAGGCTGTGGTCTTTGACCCTCATAGTAAGTATTTTAAGTCCTTTTCATGTTCAGCAAGCAAGGTTGTATCATCTGCATATCGGAGGTTGTTAATGAGTCTTCCTTCAATCCTGATGCCACGTTTTTCTTCATAGAACCCAGCTTCTCAGATTGTATGCTCAGCATGCAGGTTGAATGTTGTTGTTGTTGTTGTTGTTGTTAAGTGCCGTGGAGTCGATTCCGACTCATAGCGACCCTGCACAGGGTTTCCGAAGCTGTAAATCTTTACGGGAGCAGAACACCTCATACTTCTCCCGCAGAATCGCTGGTAGTTTCGAACTGCTGACCTTGCGGTTCACAGCCCAAATCGTAACCACTACGCTACCAGATAGCAACAGAATATTGTTAAATATTCAAGATGTAAGCTTGAGGACTAAGGTGGGCTTGACCCAAGCCATGGTATCTTCAGTAACCTCATATGCATGTGAAAGCTGGACAGTGAATACAGAGGATCATAGAAGAATTGATGCATTTGAGTTATGGTGTTGGAGGAGAATATTGAAAGTGCCACAAGTTGCCAAAAGAACAAACAGATCTGTGTTGGAAGAAGTAGAACCAGAGTGCCCCTTGGAGGCCAGGATGGCAAGAATTCATCTCTTATACTTTAGACATATACTTTCAGGAGGGACCAGTCACTGGAGAAGGATATCGTGTTTGGTAAGGTGGAGGGTCACAGAAAAAGTGGAAGACCTCCAGTGAAATGCATTGGCCAAGAGGCAGCATCAATGGGCTCAAGTGTGGCAACAATTGTGAGGTTTGCCCAGGACCGGGCAGTGTTTTGTTCTGTTATGCATAGTGTTACTATGAGTCAGTACCAACTCGATGGCACCTAATAACAACAACAATATTCATCATGTTTCAATATTCAATATTCTGGTGCTATATGGGGTCCTGGTGCGGCACTGTGAGCTAATGCGTCATACTGCAAGTTGTTTGAACTGCAAGGTCAGTGGTTCAAGCTCACCAGCTTCTCCTTGGAAACCCTATACAGTGTCACTATGGGTCAGAATCGACTCGACAGCACTTAACAACAACAACATATGACATTGTTTCACTGTTATTCATGTTTTCAGAGGCTACACATTCTAGAGTAGTCCTCCTTTCCTTCTCTGAGTCCGCCTTAGCCTGGAAGCTCAGTTGAAATCTGCCTACTATGGGAGATCCTGGTTGGTGTGGTGGAGTAGGTTCTAAATCATAGCAACTCTGTATAGGGTTTCCCAGGCTGCAAATCTTTATGGGAGCAGAAAACCTCGTCTTTCTCCCACAGAAATGCTGACAGTTTTGAATTGCTGACCTTGAGGTTAGTGGCCTAATTTGTAAACACTATGCTACCTATTGGCATTCATAATACCAATAGCATGGCTTCTAGCATGTTCGCAACAACAGCAAACTAGTATACAGTGGCAAACTGACAGACAAGTGGTGGTCACAGTTGTTGTTGTTGTTAAGTGCCGTCGAGTCGGTTCCGACCCATAGCGACCCTGTACAGGGTTTCTGAGGGTGTAAATCTTTACGGGAGTAGAAAGCCTCATCTTTCTCCTGCGGAGTGGCTGGTAGTTTCGAACCACTGACCTTAAATATTGCTAACTCCAGAAAGAATATGACTTCATTTCCTTTGTATTTCTTTTTTTTTTTTTTTCTTTTTCTGTCTTTTGGAGTAAACTCAATCTAGCACCATAAACAAAAGCATACTCATTTCACTTTTCAATGAACAATTAAGACTTTCAAAACTGTTCTTAAGGACTGTTGTTGTTATTGGTCTTGTTAAGTGCCTTCGAGTCAGTTTCAACTCATAGCGACCCTGTATGTTTCCAAGGAGCACCTGCTGAGTTTGAATCACCAACTTGGCTGTTAAAACTGACCTTTTGGTCCAGAGCATTACCCTGCAGCAGCACATCAGCATTCCTAAGGACTGTCATCAAGCATAACAAATCATTCTGACTCAGAAGATATAGATGGTGGCTCTAATAAGCTAGCACTTGGTTCAGTTTGCTAAACAGAAATTTACCAAAACCGAAAATAGGCTTTGCCAGGCAGGAACTAAATCAGAGGAGCAGAAAATAAGTGATAGAAATGAGATGCCTATGAGATATATCTGAAAAAAAGTATCATTTTGAAGGTAACAAGGACTCCTTTCCCTGACATATTAGGGAGCAGTTGTAGGCCTTCAGCATGACAAGGAATAAAACGTATCTGACATGGGCTTGGAAAAGTATTTTTTAATGTCTTGTGTTTATCCTATGGGCTAGAAAGACCATTTTGAGAAAAACAACTTGCCATCAATAGTATGCAGATTTCCTCAATTTACTAAAAGTTTGGGATAAAATGTTTCAATTTAAAATATATTAATATATAATGTGCACAGTTTGTGGTAATTTTTCCTTAAAGTTTACCTGAATTATATGTTTTAGTCATTATATGTTAATGCCAGAGGTTTCAAAAATTGATTGTGATGACTTAATAGGATTAAAGGAAATCAAGGGGGAGGGGGGACACTAACATTTAGTGATTGCTAAATACATCTAATTACTTCAGTAAGTGTTTCATCTGTAACACTGATCCTACTAAAATCTCAACAAGGTAGAATTTGTTATTCCTATTTTCCAATTGGAATCTAATACATGGAGAACTTAAATAGTCAAAAAACCTTCAACTCTGAAACTAAATTTATCCTGTAAGGCTAAAATCGTGGTCTTTCCTCTCTACCTCCCTGCCCTCAAGTTTCTTGAGATTTTATAATAGTAATTGTAGAAATGTCCAAAAAGGTAGCAATAGCCACAAAGTCCTATCAATCTCAATTAAAATGCCTGATGTTTGAGTTGAAGGAAAGCTCCTTAGAAATGAGAATGGGGAGACTTTGTCTCACATGCTGTCAGAGGGGACCAGTCCCTGGAGAAGGACATCATACTTAGTAAACTAGAGTCAGCATAAAAGAGGAAGACCCTCAGTGAGTTGGACTGACATAGTGACTACCACAATGGGCTCAAACACAGCAACAGTTGTGAGGGTGACATGGGAACCTAGCTTTATATAGGGTCACCTTGTCTCCAAATCAACTTAAGTGCACCTAACAACATTGGAGTCCTGGTGTGGTGCTGTAAGATAAGCACTGGACCGCAAGTCGGTTTGAATCACAAGGTTGGAAGTTTAAACTCACTAGCTGCTCCTTGCAAAATCTGTACAGGGTCGTTGTGAGTCAGAACTGACTTGATGGTACCTAACAACACCAATAAAAATGCTCAAATTATATCCTTTATTCACGCATTTTTTCCAAATTCAAAAGGACAAAAACATTTTTATTTCATATTATGAATTTATACTATCTTACATTGTTTTCTGGATGCTTGTAGTCTAGTTTAGTTGATGTACTTTCTCTTGTAATATTATGGTATATAATTAAGAAGCTATAGATTGTACTTCAATGTAGGAAACTTCTAGAGCATAATTTAACTTATGGAGCTTTTTCTTTTATACTGTGTTAAAAGTCACCAAGAGCTAGAAAATGAATCTTGATTTATCTGTTAGAAATTGTTTTGTACAGAAATAATGACATCATGTATGACTGCTGACGAGACTCCCTTCCTTGTCATTCCACTGGAATAAAAGTAGAACTTCTGTCAGAAATACTTTCTAAGATTTCTGTATCTCTGGTATTCAGACTTTGTTTATCTGGTCCAAAACAAAAGATCATTTTGGTCTCAATTCTCCCTTGTTTAATCATATTCTATTATATTTAATTATGTTTAAAAATAAATTTTAGTTATGCTAAAGAATAATAAGAAATTCTAAATAATAAAAAAGCATTACAAAATGCTATCTTTTTTTTTTTTTTTTAAGTCTATAGAGAATACACTAGTGATGTCTGGATGACGCAAAAAGCACAAAAGGTTTAGAGCTAATTTTCTCAGAGTTCATTTAATGCATTCCTGACCATAAACATTCATTACAAAAAGCATTTATTCAAACAAAGTAGGATTCAAAGTACAATGAGCCTGAGCCAACAATTCTGAGTCATCTAATGGGGAACCAGATGCATTCAATATTTGTTATGAAGTCCAATAGGCATGAAAACTTTCAGTAAAAGTGATGCTTGGTGGAAAAAGAAAATCTTTTTACTTTATGTTATCTAGAAAAGAAAATCAAGCTTACTTCAGAATTAACAGGAGGTAGCAACCACATGTTCTGATAAGAAACATTAATTTCCAGTTTATTTACTGCCAATGTGCTATAATGGATTACAAGCTGGACTGCTAACTGCAAGGTCAGTAATTCAAATCTATCAGTCACTCCTTGGGAGAAAGATAAAGCGTTTTGCTCCCATAAAGATTTACAGCCTCGGAAATCTCATACAGGATCACTATGTGTCAGAATAGACACACAACCACTATAATATATAACCAAATTTTTTAAAAAAGAAACAATGCAATAATATTCTAATATAGTTATCTTATTCATAATGTCCAACACATATTTAAATTTCTTTAAAACTCATTTATGAAAATCCTTTCAAAGAAGATCATTCATTTCTACATGATAGAATGAGGTTAAGAAATAATGTACAATCAAAGACATCCTGCATGTAGGACAAAAACAACAACAACAACAAAAAAAAAACCTTACAGAAGATACCTAAATTCCAAAGAGAAAATATTAAAAACTAAACAATTGTTTAGCCCCTTTCCAGTCAAATACACAAATTCAAAGAAATTCCTAATGCTAGACTTCATTACATTGGACAGAGGAAAATATTGTTTAGCCATTTTGAAAATACTATCTATAGGCATGATATTCTATAGTAAAATTACGCAAGGGCCAGAGGCTGATGTTAGCCTTGCAGGACATCTCTCTCCCTTTGTCTCACTCACTCACTTGTTTGTTCTTTTTATGCTCCAGGAGAAGCTATCTACCATGTTGTGAGACCATTCAAGTATTCCTAGCAGAAGTCCATGTGGCATGAAACTGAGGTTTCCTGCAAGGATCCAGAGAGGAACTAAGGCATTCTGCCAACAGCAGAATGAGTTAGTCATCTCTGAAGTAGATCCTTCAGTCCCAAGCAAGGTATCAGTAGTTTGGCCAACATCTTGACTGCAACCTCATGAAAACCATAAGCTAGAACCACAAAGCAGAACCATTCCTAAATCTCAGGCCCATAATTACTGTGAAATTATAAATGTTTATTGTTTGAAACTGCTAAATCAAGGTATGACATTTTATATAAGAGATCTCCAATACAAAAATCTCTCAAATATATCTAATCTACGCAGTTAATAATTCCACATCATTGTTTTAATTACTTAGAATTGGTTCTTATGTTTCTTTCACTAAACATTACCAAGTAATTTGTGTATTTCTGTACTGATTCAATAAATAATTTCAATTCTCAGAGAAAATTCTAATTTATTTCCATATTCTTATGTGGCAATCGGGAGGACAGTTGCTCTGTAAGATAAGCACAGAACTGCAAACCACAGGGTCAGTGATTTGAGCCCACTAGCCACTTTGTGGGAGGAAAGATGCGGTTTTTCTACTCCCAGAAAGATGTACAAGCTTGGAAATCCTATACAGGATCACTAGGAGTCAGAACCAACTCACAGCACTTAACAACGAGAATGTGGGAATAAGATGTAAATGAAATACTTTACTGGTATAAACCAAGTACTAAGAATAAAGAGGAAGATGATATAATTTCTTGTAAACATATAGGGAAATCATCAGAAAAAAACATTCTATCTAAGGCAAAAAAGCTGAAGCAAGTAAAGGTGTCCAGCATCAAAAATTCACCATTGAATAGTTCTCCCTTTACAAATCATAGAACCAGCCTGCTCATTCTAAGTCTGATACCCAGGGTATCTCAGCATGTAGTCATAATTGGGTAGCACTGATACACATTGAGACGTTAACTGCAGGCAAACGTAAACCATGCAAACTATGTCTGTAGATGGTGGTGGTGGTTATGTGCCATGGAGTTGGTTCTTACTCAAAGCAACCCTGAGTAGGGTTTCTGAGGCTGTAAATCTTTAAAGGAGCAGAAAATCTTATCTTTCAACCGCAGAACCGCTGGTAGTTTCGAATTGCTTCTCTTGAGATTAGAAGCCCAACTTGTAACCACTAAGTTTGTCTGTTGTTGTTGTTGTTGTTGTTAAGTGCCATCAAGTTGGTTCCGACCCACAGAGACCTTGTATAGGGTTTCTGATGAGCAACTGATGAGCTTGAACCACCAACCTTGCAGTTCAAACGGCTTTGCAATCTGGCACATTAACCCACAGTGCCATACCAGGACAGGACTCAATATTCTATTTTTCTGGTTACATGACTACACAAAGCTGATATGCAACTAGGGTGACAATCTTTTTGACAAAAAAGTTTTTGACAATCTTTTTTCCATTTACCATGGCATTATTGATTGGCCAAATGTGAGAGTTTTTGTTTTCTTTACATTGAGATTTAATCCATACTGAAGGTTGTAGTCTTTGAACTTCATCAGTAAGCATTTTAAGTCCCTTTCAGCAAACAAGGTTGTATCTTCTGTATCTCATAGGTTGTTAAGGAGTCTTCCTCCAATCCTGATGCCACATTTTTCTTCATATGATCCAGCTTCTGTGATTATTTTCTAAGCATACAGATTTTAAAAATATGGTGAAACAATAAAACCCTTGCACACACCATTCTGGATTTTAAACCATTCAATATCCTCTTATTATTTTTGAACAACTGCCTCTTGGCCTATGTACAGGTTCCTTATGAGCAGAATTAGGTGTTTTGGAAAATCCATTCTTCCCGGTGTTATCCATAACTTGTCATGTTGCACACAGTCAAAAACCTTTACATGGTCAATAAAGCACAAGTAAACACCTTTCTGGTATTGTCTGATTCCTGCCAAGATCCATCTGACATCAGCAATGGTGTCTATAGTTTCACATCCTCTTCTGAATCTGGCTTGAATTCCTGGCAATTCCCTGCTGATGTATTGTTGAAGCCATTGTTTAAATCATCTTCAGCAAAATTTCACCTGCTTGTGATATTAATGATATTGTTAGATGATTTCTGCATTCCAGTTGGCTACCTCTCTTTAGAATGGGCAGAAATATGGATATCTTCCAATCTTGAATGCAACCTCATTAGAATCCCAGAGCTAATATTCATTGAGCATTTGTTATTTTAAAAAAAAAAGGTGTTTAATAAAGTAGTAATTCATCAAATGCATATAATATTTAATGAGGAGCAAGGGTCATATATCCAAAGAGCTTACGTTCATTCTATAGAAGGGAAAGACAATCATTAAATAAGTTCATATATATATAGTTGTTGTTGTGTGCTCTGGTAGTGTAGTGGTTACGAATCGGGCTGCGAACCGCAAGGTCAGCAGTTCGAAACTACCAGCTGTTCCGCGGGAGAAAGATGAGGCGTTCTGCTCCTGTAAAGATTTACAGCCTCGGAAACCCTGTACAGGGTCGCTATGGGTCGGAATCGACTCGACGGCACTTAACAACAACAACATGCAAGAAACTAAGGAGCCCTTGCAGGTTTGACCCACAAGGTCGGTGATTCAAACTCACCAGCTGCTCTTTAGAAACCCTATATAGGGTCACTATGAATCAGAACCAACTTGACAGCTCTTAACAACAACAAATTTCCTAATCAAGAAATTGCTTATATGTCAAGGTAATGTCAACCTTTACACATTCTTCTCATTTGACTTGTAATCAGTTCCTTGTCAAGAGTCTTATTGGGACATAATCATGGTACAGCAACTCAAAAACTTCTATCCTATGACCTACTGCATAGTAATTGTTAGGAATGTGGACTCTTGATCCAGATTGTCTGGCTGTGCTTTCAGCTTGTTCTATAGCCTTAGGCATGTTCCTCAAGCTATAAGTTAATCATCTATAAAGTGGTAATAAAATGATATAGAACTCTTTTCAAAAATAAATGAATTATTACAGGTAACTGCTTTAAAAAAAAACCTGATTTCTATAATGAGAATAAGAAATATTGGTTGTTACTATTATTTACATTGCAAACTAAGCTCAAAAAGTAAGGGAGAGGGATAAACAAACAATGGGTATCCCTAAGTCTTCTTGCATTCCCTTTAAGAATTTCAGTTTTAAAAACACTTGTGCTATATATTGTATTTACCATTCATTTGCATAGAAAACAGCAAAAGTAGGTAGAGGTCAGGGCTTTTTCACAGGCTTCTTCTCTATAGCTGTCACATATGTGTTCATACAGGCAGCTACTTTCTGTTTTGGAGATAGTCCCCAACCATCACCATACTTTTATTTCTCCTGAAAAGTGGTATCCACACTAGGTCTTAACAGGGTAATGGTTGTTCAGCCAACTGCAATTTATGGCAACCCCCATTCCAGAGTAGAATTTTATTCCATGGGCTTACAATGGCTGATTATTTTCAGAAGTAAATTTCCAGACTTTATTTAAAAAAGCAAACAAACAAAAAACTTTTATTGTGAATTGAGTGAAGGTTTACAGACAAGATCAGTTTACATCCAACAAATCATACACTTTGTTTCATCTGGATGATAGAAAGAAATCCCCTCCATGTAACAACACTTGGCCCATTTCCTCCCTGTGGTACCTGTTTCCATTCCACCTACATTCCCTTCCACTTTTCAGTTTTGTCCTTAGGTGAATGTTGCCCTTTTGATATTGAATAACTTACCATTCCATGGTGAGCATACTTTACTAGTAGTATTGCCCTTCTTATGCACCTGTATCTGCTTGGCTGACAACTGGGCCATAAGGGTGAGTTCCATTCCAGACCTAAAGTTTATTTAAGAGCCATAGTCTATTTTCTCCCATCTCTTTCTGACCAGTAAGTCTTTTTTTTTTTAATAAATTTAATTTGTTTTCTACATTTTCTGCCACACTCTCTGAGAAATTCTACTGTGATCCCTTTCAGAGCAGTTGGTAGTGGTAGCCAGGCACTATGTAGTTCTTCTGGTCTCAAAGTTGTGGAGACTGATGTTCAACTGTTCCGTTAGTCCATTGGACTAAATGATTCAAAGTCTCTTCGATTCTCAACACTCTTCTTTCTTCTACACATGGAAAGACCAATAGCTGCATTTCAGACAGCCAGTTATGAGCTTTTAAGATTCCAGATGTTAGTCACCAAAGTAGGATATGGACTCTGTTATTCCAGTTGACCCAGGTGTCCCCTGAGACTATGATCCTGATCCTCAGGCCCAGCAACTCACTGCCTTAAGATGTTTGATAATACCTAAGACGTTTTCATCCTTTTGCTATATGCTCTACCACATTCATAGTTGTGTTTTCTGGAAAGGCTGATACCCATTTACAAACCCCCTCTTTCAAACTCTTACATATTTGGCCTCCAGACTTTTCTTAAAGATGCATTTGGTCAAAATCAGCTCTTTCAGTTAACAGTTGAGCATGTTAACCATTTTGACCAGCCAAGAACACCAGCTAGAACTCAGGAAGAATGATAAGATTTTCAGGATGCAACTGCAATCACACAATCAGCTTTTATGAAATCAATAAATGCTGCATTAATATCTAAGACTTGGGGAAGTATGAAATAAATTTCCAGGACAAGAGTGACAAAACTGATGGAGTGGGGTGCCTTCTGGACATTTAATGATGAGGGAGCAAGGTTTGTCCACAAATGAAGCTAAAACTGAGCACCTTCCAACTGATGTTTTCTAGTAGAATGGACATTTATCAAGCTTTGTAATACTTGCCTGGGCAGGGCAGAGACCAAGGGGCTGCCTGACTGAGGGGCCAGTCCAGAAAGAGGTGTTCCTGGGAGCACAGCTGAAAGGAGGCTAGCCTGATTGAAGAGTGTACTCTGAGCACTCTTGACTGGCAGTGTCCTATTGTTTCACTATGCTGTTGTTGTTAAGTGCCATTGAGTCCATTCCAACTCAGAGTGACCCTGTACAGGGTTTCCAAGGGTGACTGGTGGGTTTGAACCACCGACCTTCTAGTTAACAGTCTAGCACTTATCTGATAGCACCACACCAGGACTTCTGTTTCATTATATTAAACCCTATTATTGTGAGGATGGTCTGTGAGTTCTATGTGACCATTGTAATGAACTGTCAAACCCAGCAGAGAAGTAGAAAGTGCCATGGGAAGGATGTTTTGTATTAGAATTGGTAAAAGCATCGGAGGGTGGATCTGAGTCTTTTTTCTCCCTCTCTTGAAGTTAAATGAGATCAGACACCATCCCTACACCATTTGCTAGATGATAAAGAATCATAAAATAATATCTTGTGAAACAAATACAAGGAAATATATATAAGATCTATTCATATGCAGATCTTTTATATATAAACCAGGGGTCTGGTAAAGCTGATTCTAAATTTTACTAGGAAAAATGTAAAAACTACATTGCCATTGAGTCAGTTAGACTCATAATGAGCCTATAGTAGAGTCCAACTGCCCCACCTAAGTTAGCAGTATGCTCCCTTTTAAGCTTATCCCCAATAGAACACCGAATGTTCTAAGGTGTGTTTAGAGTCTATATTTGAAATACAAAACATTAACTAGAATATGCTTCTTTTGTTTAAACAAAAATATACCAACTGGTCCATATTTTAATGGTGAACATAATATATAGATAGCTAGGTATGTAAACGGTACAAAAACATCATGCAAGCCATGTCTGACTTCCTCTAACGTCACAAGGGGCAAGGAGAATCAAATTCAAAATCAGCTCAAAGCCTATGAGGCAAACATCAGCCATGCTAACACCCTTCAAACTTTTTTGCCACTTTGGACACCAACCATCCTTCACACATCACTCTCATCTTCACATCTGTGTTTGATAATCTGTTGTGATGGCCACACAGAACTCAGAGACAATACTCACAATTAATGGTTTATTTGAGGAAGTGAACAGGGTGTGAGTCACGATCAGAAACAACTCAGGATGTAGCAGTTCTCCAGTCAGGAATGTCTTTTCTTTGCCATACTGCAGGTATGTCGCACTCTTGTCTTTAGACTCTCATCCATGTGGCCCCTTGGCCTCTGACCTGCTTGCCCATCGACACTTGTCAATAGACATTTAGTTCTACTTAGTCCATTGGCTGCAAAGCCCACAGCTGTGCAGTCTCTTCATGCCACTGTCTCTGCCACTGGTTCTGCTGCCAACACTTTTCCAGGCAGGGATCTCATACACTGCTCATAGCTCTTCTTTCCTGAAGGTCCTAGGACCATATCTTCCTGTTTCTGAGACGGCTGCTTTTAAACCTAGCTGGATGTCAAAGCTAACCAATCCCTGTGTTAGAGTTCTGTATACTCTATTTGCATGGTCTCACCCAATTATTTGGGGTCTTGATGTGGTGCTGTAGAATAAGCACTAGTCTGCTAACTTTCCAACAGCTGCTCTTTGGAAAGTCTATTATTGTTGTTAAATGCCATCAAGTTGGTTCCAACTCATAGCGACCCTGCATAGGGTTTTCAAGGAGTGGCTGGTGAGCATGAACCACCAACCTTGGAGTTCAAACTGACTTTGCAGTCCAACTCATTAATCCATAGCTCCACACCAGGAAAATCTATACAGGGTTGCTGTGAGTCAGAACTGACTTCATGGCACAACTGCAACAACACCCAATTATTAGATGGGAGTTATGAAGACTTTGAATAGAAAAGTCATATCAAGTAAATTCACAGTACCACAGATAGGTAGATAGATAGGTAAGCAGATGGATGGATGGATGGATGGATGGATAGATCGATAGATAGTTGTTGTTAAGTGCTGTCGAGTCAGTTCCAACTCATAACGACCCTGTAATGTGTTTCCAAAGAGCGACTGTTGAGTTTGAACCAGCAAACATTGCAGTTCAAACCAACCTTGTTGAACAGTGCTTATCCCACAGAGTAACACAGAGAGACAGATAAAATTAGCCTACTTGCAATTAACTTCTATTAAAATTAAGGTTTTATAAAGTAGACTTCTCTTCTAAATTATTAAAATTAAAAGTAAAAATTCACATCAGATTATGAGAACAATGTAATCAAACAATCCAAATTTTTAAGTAATACTTCCTTTTGTAACTTTATATTAATATGCTGGATGCAAATTTGAATGGAATATCTAGGAATAAATATATTTGTTCAATTCCTGCATATGACTACATTAACCCAAAGCAAAATAATAGCATATTTCTTTTCTATGATGCATGTAAAAATTTATCAGTGCTAAAGGACAAATGTGTTTTAGTGAATATATTCATTTTAAATGCCTAACAACTTTCCATTTCCCTGCTCTGTTTGATTTTTAATTTGCATTTTTTATGCCCATCATATAAAAGATGGGTTTTCTATTGCTTTCACTTTATTAGAGGTCTGTACTGGTCAACCAAACATTTCATACCCAATGCAATGTGTTAATTTAAAATTGTACATGTCCTACAAAAGGTTGGAACAGTGGATAAATTGTTTGTTTGCTAACCAATAAGTCAGGGGTTTGAAACCACCAGCCACTCATTGGGAGTAAGATGTGGCACTCTGATGTCATAAAAATTTACAGCCTTTTGAACCATATTGGTAAGTTCTTTTATGTCCTAGTGGATCACTACGAATCAGAATAGACATGATCCCAACAAGTTTGGTTTTTGAAAATTAGCATAGAATGTGCTATTTATACATCCTATCAGCTGTTGCAATCGGACTGCTAACCTTAAGGTCAGCAGTTCGAAACTACCAGCTGTTCGCGGGAGAAAGATGTGGCTTTCTGCTCCCGTAAAGATTTACAGCCTCGGAAACCCTATACAGGGTCGCTATGAGTCAGAACCGACTCCAAGGCACATAACCACCACCACCACCATGTTCCGCGGGAAAAAGATGAAGCTTTCAATGCCTGTAAAGATTTACAGCCTCGGAAACCCTGTACAGGGTCACTATGAATCGGAACCGACTCCAAGGCACACCACCACCATCTAGTCATACTGAAAACATGTAGTTAATTGTTAGACTATGTTGCAAATAGAAATAACTCAAGTTACTTATGTACTGCAAATCCATCATTTTGGTATTTTATGTTTTTGTCTTATGTTTTTATCTCTTATCAGTATATCTGGACCAGTCACATTGTGACTTATTAAATTTTTAGGTTAATAACTTTAAACTCAAGGTAAAGAATCCAGTGCTTACAGGCAAAGAATATATTGCAAGAGTTTACTTACAAAAACTTAAACTTTGTAAGTCCAACTTCACCTAGAAACCTTTGTTTCTACTGTAATTGCCAATGTATCTTCATGTTGTTGTTGTTAAGTGCCGCTGAGTCAGTTCCAACCAATAACAACCCTATATAGGGTTTCCATGCATAGGTTTCTATGCATAGCAGAGAAACATTGTCAGATATAAGACTGGAAGGTGGGAGGGCACTCAGAAAGCGATTGTGAGAAAAAATGCCTACTCAAAGTAG
>NW_006408571.1:1558572-1561010 GCF_000296735.1 Chrysochloris asiatica
GCTTTTCTCCCTTGATGGTCTCAGGGTCCTCCGCTCCTGGACTGCAAAATCAACCACTCCTCTCCTTTTGTTTAAAAATGTCTACCTTTACATTTGGAACATTCACAATCAGTCCTGATAGCAATTATTCATTATTGAACCACAAAAGTCTTATCCCCATCTTCTTTCACCAGCCCTGCCTAGACAGGTTAGAAACCACTCATTGGAGATTCTACCTTCCCCCACATACTCTGAAACCAGACTCCCTCTTGAAAGCTTTCAAGCCAATCACTTCATGCCTTTGTAGCGCCCCCTCCCCCATTTTTGGTAGCCAATGTCTAAGTTGCCCATCCCTGTCAACCGTGTATACTCAGGTGGTGGGAATGATCCTTGCTGTAAAGATTAGTTCCCTCTTTTAAACTACTACAACCATAAATATAGGTCAAGTTCATCAAATTGTAGTGGATTACACAATTTTTTCCTCTTCATTCTTCCTCTAGTCGAGTTCTGATCATCCGGCCATTGAAGTTAGGTCAAATGGGTACTGTCTGCAATTATGGGCATTCTTGTGCTTCTCCCCTCACTTCATATCAGCAGATGCTTCACTTTCCGCTCTAGTCCTCTGTGGCTATGTCCCTGAGCTCAGGAGTCCCCAGGTCTCCCTATACTTCTGGCCAACCAAGTCTCAATCCAGGTTGACAGGAGTCTATTGAACATGGTCAGACTTAGTTTACAGCTTCACTGTTGTTTTTCTCTCACTTCCCCTTATTGGTAGACCAATGTTGTCACCAGTATGATTGATTGTATACCTGCTCCTGTATTCTCTTTGAATTTCAGTCTTAGAAGGGACTTTGCCCTGAGGGGACTTGATTGATTGCGTTAATGGCTACCTGGCGAACAACTTGCTTGTTCTTGTAGTAGTCAATCGGACTACTTATTGTTTTTGTTTGTTTGTTTGTTTTTCCTGCTGGTCTTTCTTTCAAGAAGCATCTTCTGTTCTTCTAGCTGCTCCAGGCTGCTCAGCTTGTCTTTTCAAGTGGAAACTTCCACTTGAAAGAATTAGCAGGTACCTCAAAAGATTTTGGATGAGGATCATGATTCCAACTATGGTCTTATGCAATTCAAAGGCTTCAAAGGAAGCCTCTTTCACTGGGCAAGTTCTAGTTCCATTTTAGGTATTCCAATCAGTTATAGGCTAAGGATAGACTTACAAATTTTCTATGGTGATGTTTCTGGCTATGCCTTTCTCTCCCCCTCAAGTGTTTATTTTACAATAGTAGGCAAGGGAAACCACAATTCATAAGACAGTCAAGCATCTTAACATTATTTCCCCTCTTTTACCCATTCAAATCATGCCTCAATCCCTGTATCACAGGAGGCTTGAGTTTTTTCTTCAGTTCCTTCAGCTTGAGAAATGCTGAGAGTGTTCTTCCCTTTGGATTCCCTTACTCCATGTCTTTGCACATTTCATTATAATAGTCTGCTTCTAAAGCTGTCCTTTGAAACTTTCTGTTTAGCTCTTTTACTTCCTCATTTCTTTCATCTGTTTTAGCATCTCTACACTGGAAATCAAGTTTTTGAGTCTCTTCTGACTTCCATTTTGGGTTCTTCTTTCTTTCTTGTCTTTTTAATGAACCTTTTTCTTTCTTCCTGTGTGATGTTCTTGATGTCACCCACAACTCTTTTGGTCTTAAGTCAGGAGTGTCTAACGAATCACATATATTCCTGAAATGGTCTCTAAATTCAGGTGGGACATGTTCAATGTCATATTTTGGTTCATATGGATTTGTTGTAATTTTCTTCAGCTTCAGCCTTAACTTCCATAGGCATAATTGATGTATTGTTCCATAGTCAGCTCCTGTCCTTATTTTGGTTGATAATATAGAGCTTCTCAATTGCCTCTTCCCACAGATGTAATCAATTTGATTCCTGTGTATTCCATCTGGTGTACAGTTGCCTTTTATATTGTTTACAAAAGATATTTTAAACAAGTAATTTGCCTTGAAAAATTATATTATGTGAGCTCCAGCATCATTTCTATCACCAAGGCCATATTTCCAACTATTGATCCTTCCTCATTGTTTCTAACATTTGTATTCCAATCTCCAGTAATTATCACTATATCTTGATATATTTGCATAGGGATTTCAAGGAGTAGTTGGTGAGTTTGAACTGCCAACCTAGCAATTAGAAATCCAGTGCTTATCCTACAGTGCCATAACAGGACTCTGAATACATTGGTTGTTATTGTTGTTGTTGTCAGATGCCATTGAGTCAGAACCAACTCATAGCGACCCCATGCACAGCAGAACGAAACAATGTCCGATCCTGGACCAACCTCACTACACTTGACACCATCAACGATGCCACCTGGCTGATCCATCTCATTGGGGGTCTTCCTCTTTTTCTCTGACCCTCCATCTTACCCAGCATAACATCCTTCTCCAGTGACTGTTCCC
>NW_006408571.1:1561110-1563275 GCF_000296735.1 Chrysochloris asiatica
AACCCACAGCGGCACACAAGGACTATACCACTTATATTTCTTGCACAGCATCCTAAAAAGTTAAAAACAAAACGAAACAAAGTGGACCATTTCCACTTCACTTTTGAAGGCTCCATGCTACAAAAACAAAAACAAAAAAGGAATTATCAAAACAAAGTAACAAAAATGTTGAAATAACAATACATATGAAATACTTATATTTACAAATTAATGTTTTTTGGCATACACACACAAATATGATAAAACTTAATTGTGCTTTTTCAAGATAATTGCAGTATTGATAAATTTTTCATTTATACAGCATTTCAGCAGTGGGTTCAGTAAAGAGACTCGGGATTAAACTTTGCTGATAGAGATGTTAACTTGAGACATAGTGGTTAAGTACTTGGCTGTTGATGACAGTGTTTTGAAACCACCAACTACTCCATGGGAGAAAAATGTGGCAGTTTGTTCTGTAAAGATTACAACCTTGGAAACCTATAAGGCAATTCTTCTCTGTCCTATAGGGTTGCTATGAGTCACAATAAATTCAATGACAGCAGGTTTCGCAACAGGTTTATCCTAACAGGTTTATGGTTATTGTATAAATAGATAACATGAAAAGTCTAAACTAGAGGTCTTTCAGGGTGTGAGGTTTGATCTAAATGACCCTCTTGTCCTAGCTACATCAAGTTTTAAGACCAATCTGAAGCTCAATACAATTTATGCTGGGCCTATATTCCTTTCCTATTTCTCATCTCTGATTTCCTATTGTACATGAAGTATTATTTTGTTTATTTATAACAATCTCCTTTAGTTCAGTGTTAAAAGAGATGTGTTGTGATCGTATCAAGACTTTGAAACAGCATTTATAATTATAGAGAAAATAATAGCTTAGCATTATTCAAAATATTCTCTGCAAATTGATGTTTACTTCCTGGCCACACACAGACACGCCTGGTTACAATTAAACTCAGTTAATAACTTCTATTCGTTTCCAACTGTAAATGGCTTACATTACTTATTATTGTTGCTATTAATATTATGAGAACATATATTCATTGAGTGCTTACTATAGGCCAAGTCCTATACTACGCATTTTAAATATACAATATCTCCTCATAGTACTTATATAGGTAGGTAATATTATTTTCCTCATTTTATAAATATAATACTTAGCAAGTCTAACACCTATAAAGGAAGTTAATAATTTTATATGCAGCTTGTGGAAAATAGGAATTGAATGCCTTGTAAAAACTACTACTGTCTAGCATAGGCTTGATCCCTCAATCACAATTAAAATGTAGACAATAAACTGACTGGCTTAAAAATCTGTAAATGGTGAAAATAGAAAGCAAATAAAATTTTTTTAAAGTTGACTTTAATAAAAAAATTTCACTTGAAACATACTTTGGTTTTGACTATAGCAACCTACTCTTCCACTCACCCCTTTCAAACCTTCCCTTAACAAAGCGATGTTCTTCCTAAACTAGATAGCAAGACAATGAAAATTGAGACTTCAGGCAGTTTCATTATCTCCTGAAAAAGTGGGGGTGGGGAATGGGGAGAATCTTTTATGTTGCTGATTAAGTGGTAGATAGAGAATTTATATCATGAAGAAAAACTGAGAAAACTGCTCAAATTTCATATTGAATCTGTAAAATTCTCAAGGTAATGTGTTTAAGTTGTTGTTGTGAGGTACCATCCCATCAGTACCGACTCATAGCAGCCCTATGCACAACAGAAAAAATACTGCCTGGTCCTGGGCCAACCTCACAATTGTTGCCACACTTGAGCCTATTGATGCTGCCACTTTGCCAATCCACCTCACTGGGGGTCTTCCTCTTTTTTCAGTTAATAAACTTTAAAAAAATAATAAGTTATTTGTGTTGACTCTCCAAAACACATATGAGACTGGCAAGTTTGGTAATGGGAAGGGTTTATTTTACCTAACCAAATGGGCAAACATCTGAAAAAGGAACAGTTTAGCTTTGAGTAAGTAGTGATTAACTTTAGAATTATCACACACTCATAAAAAAATTATTATGCATCATTGGAAAAGAACTCAAGAGTAGTTTTTCACTCTCACTAAATAGCATTTGTGTATAACCATGCCAGGTGCTCATTAGGTGTTTGAAATTTGATATGTAAATCTAGATTGGGATTAATCAATTGCCCCTAAGCAT
>NW_006408571.1:1564021-1566033 GCF_000296735.1 Chrysochloris asiatica
GCTCATATTTTTTCCAAAGACTACTTGGTGGATTCAAACTGTTGAACTTGTGGTTTGCAGCCCAACACATAGCCCACT
Source organism: Chrysochloris asiatica (assembly GCF_000296735.1). NCBI lineage: Eukaryota > Metazoa > Chordata > Mammalia > Afrosoricida > Chrysochloridae > Chrysochloris > Chrysochloris asiatica. The sequence goes on from NW_006408571.1 coordinate 1,564,100, forward strand.
ATGCTGCCAGGGCTCCTTTGAAATTTTAGATAAGACACATAAAATATTAATATATTAAATTCAACCACGGTCTTGATTACAGCAGTTATTTCAGAATTCTAGGTGAAATGCTCCTGTACAGGAAACCAGAAAGTCTAATGTAAAGCTATTCTCTGACACTATGTAGATACATAATCCTGGGGATAACAAACTATGAAGAACAATGTGAAGAACTGGGATCAAGAACACTTGATTGTGCTCATTTGATTGTGCTCATAGTCCAAGAGGAGTCATTCAAACAAACAAAATAATGCTTCCTGGTTTAAAAATCAGGAGCAATTGTAACAGGATTGTATCTTTTCACCCTACTTATTAAACATGTGGACTCCTGGTATAGTACTGTAGGATCAGAACAGGACTGTGAACCATAAGGTCAGCCGTTCAAATCCACCGGCTGCTCCTTGAAAACCCTATAAAGAGTCACTATGAGTTGGAACTGACTCAAAAATCACTTAACGGCAACAATAGCAACATTAAATGTTTAGGATAAAGAAATAATCTGAGAAACTGGACTATATGAAGAACATGATGTGAGGAATGAAGGCAGGCTCATCATTGTTGTTGTTGTTAAGTGCCATCGAGTCGGTTCCGACCCATGGCAACCCTGGATAGGGTTTCTGAAGAGCCGCTGGTGAGCTTGAACTGCCAACCTTGCAGTTCAAGCAGCTTTGCAGTCTGACCCATTAACCCATAGCACCACACCAGGACTCCATTAGCAGGCTCATTAGCAGCCTGCAATATGCAGATGACACAACTTTGTTTGCTGAAAGTAGAAAGGACTTGAAGCACTTACTGATGAAAATCCAAACTGCAGCCTTCAGTAGATTGTACCGCACCATAAAAAATGTTTTCAAAATCCTCATAGCTGGATCAATTAAGAAACATCAAGATAAATGGAGTAAATACTGAGCTTGTGGAGGTTTTCATTCTACTTGCATCCACAATCAACTACCATGCAGTAGCAGTCAAGAAATCAAAGGACATATTGCATTGGACAAATCTACTACAAACGTCTGAAGCCATGGTACACTCAATCATCTCACATGCATGTGAAACCTGGACAATGAAGAAGAATGACCAAAGATTTGGTGCCTTTGAACTTTGGTGATGGCAAAGAATATTATTGTGTCATGCTCTGCCAGAAGAACAAACACATTTGTCTTGAAAGTACAGCTAGAATGCTCCTTACAAGCCAGAATAGTGAGATTGTTCTCTCATGTACTTTGAACATGTTATTAGAAGCAATCAGTCCCTGGAGAAGAAAATGATGCTTGGTGAATTAGAGGACCAGCAAAAAAGAGAAAGACCATCAATAACATGGATTAATGCATTGACTGAAACAATTGGATCAAAAATTATGATCGTGAGGACTAGGCAGAGACTGGGCAGCATTCCATTTATCATACAAAGGGTCGCTAAGAGTCAAAACCAACTTCACAGCAAATCATAAAAACAAAAGATCCTGGGCACATCTCTTCAGGTTTTTGAATCCTGTTTCTATGATTTATAAATGAGGTGATAGATTGTTGTTATTGTTAGGTGCCCTCTAGTCAGCCCAGAAAGAAACACTGCACAGTACTGTGCCATCCTCACAATTGTTAACATTTGAGCCCATGACTGCTGCCACTGTGCCAATCCAACTCATTGTGGGTCTTTCTCTTTTTTGCTGACCCTCCACTTTACCAATCATAATGTCCTTCTTGAGGGAATGGTCCTCATGAGAACATGTCCAAAATATGAGAGCAAAATCTCGCCGTATAGTATCTAAGGAGCATTTTCACTATACTTTCTCCAATACAGATTTGTTTGTTCTTCTGGAAGAACCATCACTCAATTGCATCAATTCTTTCTTCTATGGTTTTCCTTATTCACTGTTTAACTTTCACATACATATA
>NW_006408571.1:1571228-1585493 GCF_000296735.1 Chrysochloris asiatica
GATCCTCCTTATTCACTGTCCAGCTTTCACATCCATATGAGGTTATTGAAAATACCATGGTATACATTGGTAGAATACTTCAATTTCAACAGCATTGGCTCTAGTGGTTGGTTTGTAAAGTTGAACAATAGTAGTATTTACTAGTCTTCTTTGTGGTGGTGATAGTTGTGTGCCATTGAGTCATTTCTGACTCATAGTGACCTTGTATTTTCTTAAACTATGAATCTATACAGGAGCATAAAACTTCATCTTTCTTCCCTGGAGTAGCTGGCAGATTTGAACTGCTGACATTGCAAACCAACTGGTAACTTACTACACTGCCAGAATTCCTTAGTCTTCCTATTAGGTGTATGGATATTATCTGATCACAGACAGCATTGTACTTCATGACAGATCTTGAAATGTTCTTTTTGATGATGAATGCAATGCAATTCCTTTTGAATTTTTCATTCCTGGTAAACCATATGATTGTCAGATTCAAGATTATCAAGAGCAGTGCACTTCAGCTCACTGATGCTTAGGATATTGATCTTTATGCATTTGGTCATTTTTGACAACTTTTCATTTTCCTGGATTCATAGTTCATACAATTCACATTCCAAATTAATGGGTATATGCTGCTGTGTCTTCTCATTGGAAGTTGTGTCCCATCAGCAACTGAGGGTTCTGAAAACTTTTCTCTATTCATATCATCATGGTCAACTGTACTTTGAAGTAACAGCTCTTGCTCAGTGGTATTTTGAGTGCCTTCTATCCTGAGGGGTTCATCTTCCAGCACTATAGTTATCAATGTACCACTGTTATTGATAAGATTTTCAGTGACTAGACATTCAAAAGCAGTCTACCTCTCATTCTTCCTAGTCTATCTTAGTATGGAAGCGCAGCTGAAACCTGTCCACCATGGCAACCCTGTGGGTACTTAAAATACTGGTGTCATACCTTCCAACTTTGCAGCAACATGAAAGCCACCACAGTAGCAGAAACTGGCAGATGAGTAATGGAAGTGATAAGGGTAGTTAACAATTAAGGAAGTGCAGAGAACGCATCTTTGGTTCATCTCTAAATGTGCATCTCTAAAATACGCAAAAGCAGTGTAAGAAATCGCTGCTCACTATCCTAGACAAATATCTCAAGGAAAGGCAAACAAAACCTAATGTTTCTTTCATTAATTTTACTAACTAGTGTATCTCTAAAGAGGTAAGGCAGTCTGGTAAAGTAGGGCCCTCTGGGCTAATCATTTGGGAGACAAATTGAGGATGCTGTGAAAAAAAAATATGCCACCCATAGCAGCATTGATTTAATGTGAAATTTCAGTGTTTAAAAAACAAGCAAGTTGACTGCTTTCTATGGGTCATTGACTTCTTAGTAAACTCTGCACTGAACATCTACCTTTTCAAAGCTGAGATACTAAATAAGTAAAAATCTACTCAACAATGATGTGTTTTTGTCTGAAAATAGAGAGATCAGTTTTTACTCTCTTTCAATAAACAGTCCATTTAAAAAAAAATCTGTAATAATGAACTACAGCAACTTCTTAAACTGATGAATTTGAAGTAAATACAAAGGCTTAGTTAGCAGGCATGCATCTGTCATACAAGGAATTAATGATCCTAGAGTAAATGACATTGCTCTCATAAAATCGGGAGACATGTTCATTGCTCTGCATGACACAGACATCTAATGCCTTACTTTCACATTTAGGGAAAAGTTGCAATGCATTTATTAGTAAAGTAGTTAGCAGCAAACCCAAACATTCCAAAACACAATACAGAAGCTGGTGTTCAAAGGTAAGCAATTTGAAATTCAAACTTAATAACCTCACTTCTAAACATTTGGCTCATTATATATAAGAATTCTTATAAATATGCCATTTTTTCCAACATGTTTGTAATTTGTATATTTAATTTACTTTAAGAAACAGCCTTTTTCTTCCCACCCAGGTTCCTTTAGAAATTAATTCGCGTAAGGGTAAGTAAAAAAAGTATTGGTATAAATTTGTAGAAAACATTATTAAAATTATATTAAAATATGAAACTATTAGTTCTCATCATATCCTTCAGTTAGATCTATAAACTTTTGAAGATGGTGTTTCCAACTCTCCAACTTTCCCCTGAAGAAGTCTGCATTTTTCCATTTGCATCATATCATCATAGCTGTTTTCAAGAGGACATCATATCTTGTTCCTTTGAAATGTTCTTTGAGTTTGGGGAACAAAAAGAAATTTGAAGGGGCAAGATCAGTGATGTTATAGGGTAGATGGGGGAAGGTTTGCCTACAGTATTCTTATATGAAAGCCCTTGCTGCCATTAAAGAATTAGCAGGTACATTGTCATATGGAAAGAAAAAAAAAAATCCTCAGTGCAACATTCTTAGACTTTTTCACCAATGCATTTTTCAGTGGTCTTCAAACTTCTTCATACTGTATCCAGATGATGGCCTGAAGGGGCAGAAACACACTGGTGTATGGAGACAAGAATGGTGCTCTTCTCCTTGTTCGCCACACTCTCCTGGTGACCACTCTCCTGGTGACCACACTCTCCTGGTGACCACCACCACCATCACGCACTCCCTGCTAGAGGTCTGAGCTGCTCCATTGTGAGTCTGGCACTGGGTGCCCCACCCCAACATCTGGAGGCAAATGAACTCTACCTCAGAATACTGCAGTGCTGATGCCTGGCTAGCTCTGAGCAAACAGGAACTCCACTAACCAGCCACCATGCCCCCAGCTACCCTCTAGTCTTAAAAGAGAGCCTTCTGGGAACAAAGCTCCTGACCACAGTCACCGTGAGGACCTGCACAAACTACTTCCATATTATGTGCCCTGACCATAGACAATACCTAGAACTACAGGAACTCCATCTAGGATCAATATGCCACCCTCTCAGCCCTCCCATTTCCACTATATGAGATCCTTGGTTGGCAGTGGGTGCCATCCTATACTAGATACCCTGCCCCCAACAATTGTCTCTTCTCTGGATCTGGTCCCTGCCCTAGTTTTTTCTTTCTTTGTTTTGGTTTTGTTTTTTCCTTTTTTCTTACTTCTTTTTTTTTTTTTTATCCTTTCTTAAACTACTTTCCTGGTCTCATTCTTTCCTTTTGTTTATGTATTTCCCCCCTCTGCTGCTTCTTTCTTCTTTGGTTATTGATCCTCCTTATCATCCTTCTCCCTATTTATTGTTTTTTTTATTCATTTTTATTTTCTCTGTTATTTCTCCCTATCTTTTTATCCCTTTTTAGTTATTGTTGTTGTTAAGTGCCGTCGAGTTGATTCCAACCCATAGCGACCCTGTACAGGGTTTCCAAGGCTGTAAATCTTTATGGGAGCAGAAAGCATCATCTTTCTCCTGTGGAACAGCTGGTAGTTTCGAACTACTGACCTTATGGTTCACAGCCCAATTCATAACCACTATGCTACCAGAGCTCCTTCATTATATACTTTTTTCTTGTTACTGACTAGTGCTTTTTTTTTTCTCCTTTTTTGCTTTCTCTCTTTTTGTGGTTGTTATTTGTTATTTTCTTTTGTGTATCTTTTTTTTCTTGTCCAACCTGATAAGAGACAGACACCACGTTAATATAACCCAGCCATAACCATACATACTGCAGTCTCACCCATGAGGAAAGAGCCACTACAAGTTCCTGTACCATCTGATCAAAAGCAAACATCAACTACATTAGTATGTGACTAAAAATCATCTGAAGAAGATCATTAGTCATTAAAGAGATGCAAGTAAAAATCAAACCAATGGGATATCATCTCACTCCAGCATTAATAGCAAAATTACAAACAAACAAACAAACAAAATGGTGGCAGTGGTGTGGAGAGATTAGAACACCCATATACTACTGGTGGGACTATTAAATGGTGCAGCCTCTGTGGAAAACAGTATGGTGTTTTCTCAAAACTCAGGAAATAGAAATATCATATGACTTGATGTATATCCTAGAAAAATAAGATACAGATATTAATAGACACATGCACACTCATGTTCATTGAAGTACTCTTCACCATGTTACAAAGATAGATTGAACCTAAATGCCTATCTGTTAAAAAATGAATAACAAACTTTTGTATATACACACAATGGAATATTATGAACGTTGAAGAATAACAAGGAAGCTGTGAAACACCTCAAAACATGGATGAACCTGAAGTCATGTTGTTATTATTAGGTGCCATCCAGTGGGTTCCAACTCATAGTGACCGCATGCACAGCAGAATTAAACACTGCTGGTCCTGTGCCATCCTCACAATTTTAAGCCCATTGCTACCCTCACTGTGCCAAACCACTTTTTTGGGACTCTTCCTCTTTTCTGTTAATCTTCCATTTTATCAAGCACAATGTCCTTCTCCAGGAACTACTCCCTCTTGATAATATGTCTGAATTATGAGAGACAAAATCTTGCCATTCTGGCTTCTAAGGAGCATTCTGGCTGTACTTCATCCACCACAAATTAATTTGTTCTTCTGAAAGCCCATAGTAGTTTTAGTATTCTTCTCTGACACCACAATTCAAATGTATCAGTTCTTCTATGGTCTTCCTTATTACTTTTCCAAATTTCACATGCATATGAGGCAATTGAAAATATGGCTGGGGTCAGATGCACCTTAGTCCTCAAATTTATATAATCTCTTGTACATTTTGAAGAGGTCTTGTGCAACAGATTTGCATAATGCAATATGTACTCTGATTTCTTGACTGTTGTTTCCATAAGTGTTGATTGTGGGTGCAAGTAAAATGAAGTCCTTGACAATGTCAATCTTTTCTCCATTTATCGCTATGTAATTTATTGGTCCAGTACGGAGGACTTTTGTTTTCTTTACATTGAGGTGCAATCCATATTTAAGGCTGTAGTCTTTGATCTTTTTCAGTAACTAATTTAAGTTCTCTTTGCTCCCAGAAAGCAAGCTTATATGAGTGAAGTTTTTCAATCATAAATATTATATGAGACCACTATTGTAAAAACTCTGCAAAAGTTTTCACACTAAAGAAACATTTGATAGTTACCAAGGGGTAGAAGTGAAGTGGCTGTAATTCTCTGACTAGAGGGTGTTGCAATTATTAAGTGTCATCAAGTTGATTCTGACGCAGGGACCCTATACAGGGTATCCTAGGAGTGGTTGGTGAATTTGAACCATCAACCTTGCAGGGATCAGTTCAGAGTTTATTCTACTGCACCACACCAGGACTCCTAGACATGTGTTAACTTGGGTGAAGGGGAAGGCAATATACAATAAGAATGAGATTGGCAAAAGAATGACGGAGACATGAAAAGACATGGGAAGGAGTGCAAGAGTTAAAGGCAACAGAGGCAGATAGTTTTTTATATAAAAGCCTGCTATAATGGTGATCTACAGTAGAGAAATGGATAGACACTCTAGTTTAACAGGTATGGGAGGGAGTATAGCCACTTGTGGGAATGTGCCCACAAGTATAGAAAAGCTTCACAGAGGTTATTGGGACTGGGTTATTTATCTTTGTACCAGGATTCCCACAAACATATCCATGAATGTGGTTAAGCACAGAGGGGACAAATTTTTTTAAATGTAAACATTACCAAACACTTTCAGGGATTGGGAACTCAGGACCACGGTCTCAAGGGACACTATTCATGATCAATTGGCATAGCATAGTCCACAAAGACAGTGTTCTACATCCTACTTAGATGAGTAAAAACTGAGATCTTAAAAGCCCATGAGTGACCAACTAAGGTACAGTTATTGGTCTTTCCTTATCTAGATGAAAGAAGAGTGATGAAAATCAAGATGCATGGAAATGATTAACCCACTAGACTAAGGTTGATGTTGTTAAGTGCCATTGAATCACTTCTGACTCAAAGTGATACAGTAGAGGGTTTCCAAGGAGTGAATGGTGAATTTGAACTACCAACTTTGTGGTTAGCAGTTTGATGCTTATCCTAGAGTGCCACACCAGGACTAACGGACCATGTTTAAGCCTGATCTAAAGACATGATTCAAACATCAATGATGAGAGATGACTTGGGTGATAATATTATACTTCAAGTAATCTTTGTCACTAACTTTTATTGCAAAAAAACTCAAGCCAGAATCATGGGAAATTATATAGGAAATATAAAGAGCTAGGTCCAAAGTTACTAAAAACCCAAGAGAGCACTGTGCTGAAATATCTATAACTGAAATGTTCATAGCTAGGAAATGGATAAGATTCTTACTCAGAGAACAAAAAACTAAAACATGAGCAAAAGCATCATTTTTAGAACTGTAAAGAAGAGGGTGGATGGCTTGACAAGGATCTCTTACTCTCTGCATCCTGTAGAACAAAGATGCCCCAAAACATGGCAGACTCAAGAACTTTGCTTTCATGAGTGCATGGGTAATTTTAGTGAGGCCTAGAGGAGGAAAAAGTATCCAAGTGGGCTTCAAAAATTCTATGGGAAAATGGAATTAAAAGATAATGAAGTTGTGGATTAGGCATTGGTTTCATATAACAATAGGATCAGTGTTCAAACACACTAGTTGCTCCTAGGGAGAAAAATGAGGCTGTCTGCTCTTATCAAGATTTATAGTCTCTGGAATACTATATGGGATCAGTATAAATTGGAATCATCTTGCTGGCCATGTGTTTGGTTGGAATTTACCTACAATTGTTTTTAAAACCTGTTCAGTTTGACAACTATATTGCAATCCCTATGATGTTCATATGAGCCTACTGTCTACAATAGTCATCTTTTCTGAACTCTCTCTCCATCATAGGAGAAGAGAGGTAGAAAGTCACAGAGAAAGTATTAAAAAAAATAACAACTGATGACATCAAATATCTGACAGAATTACTACTGTTTGGACCCTGCAAGGTCCAATTGAATCCAAGTTTAAGGCACTTATGTGATTCTAATGTATAATTAGGATTGGGTTTCCACTTATCCAAATCAGCATTTCTTGTTGTTTTTGGACAATAAAAAAGTCTGTGACGCTTTTAAAAATACTAATGTGGTGTCTTGCCCTGGAGGATCCTAAGTTAATTGGTCAAGGGTATATCTTGGTCATATGAATTTCTCAAAACTCCTCAGGTGGTTCTCATGTGGAGATGACATTAAGAACCACGGATTAAAAGGAAAGTGTAATTGCTTTCACAAATATCACCCTACTGAATAATAGTAAAAAGATCATAGAAAACTAACATTTCTCAAACCGAAAAGGCATCTAAAAATGCTGGTTGCTATGATTTTGGCAGAGTGAGGACTCCAACAAACCTCATTTCCTTTATCCAATTTTTTTTTATGGAAAATGTGTTTTCTAGATCCACATGACCTGAATAATAACAGCAACATTTCCAAATAGAGGGATTATGGAGGTTTTGGTGGTGGGAGCTCTGGTAGCGTAGTGGTTATGAATCAGGCTGCAAAACTTAAGGTCAAGCCCTTGTAAACTACCAGCTGTTCCGTGGGAGAAAGATGAAGCATTCTGCTCCCGTAAAGATTTACAACCTCAGAAACCCTGTACAGGGTCACTATGAGTTGGAACCGAACCACCAGGTGCCATGGTGTCAGTTCTGACTCATAGCGACCCTGTACAGGCTTTCCAAGGCTTTAAATATTTACAGTAACAGAAAACCTCATCTTTCTCCCAGGTAGCGATTGGTAGATTTGAACTGCTGAAGTTGAGTTAACTAGCCCAACTCATAACCCACTACACTACCAGAGCTCCTCAATAGGATTACAAATTTAGCTAAATTTTCATAGAACCTAGCACAGAACAAGCCTGTAAACATAATTCAATAATAAGGTCCTAATACATTGTCCTATAGGAATAAAGAAAACTTTTTAATATAAGAGTCTATAATATAGTTAGCTTTCTAGAATACAGTTTTTTTAAAGTAAGCAAAACACCATATGGTATAAAGCTTAACACAACAAGCAAAACAATTCTACTACTACACTATATAAAACTATTTTTATATGATACCAACTATCAGAGTGACCTTACCTGGCAGAGATAAAAATGAAGAATTGATAACCAATTCTCATTGTGATTGAATTTCCAACTGAATGTACTCCTAGCATTACAACACTAAAGCTTTCTGTCTGATTCATGTCTGCTAAGTATCTTCTCATTTTGTATGAGATTACAAAGTTTAAAAAGCACAGCCAAGGTGGATGCTGATCTCTGGCATTTCTCACTGCAAAGGAATGGCACTTCTGCAAAAGCACTGTTGCAAAATGTTCAGGATTGAAAATGCTACAGTAATTTGATTGTCTATAATAAAGACATTGTTGGCATCTCAGACAGTGATTCAGGTGCCCTATACCCTAACATAGAGTCCTGGTGTGGCACTGTGGACTAATGCGTCAGACTGTAAAGTCGTTTGAACTGCAAGGTCAGTGGTTCAAGCTTACCAGCTGCTCCTTGGAAACTCTATACAGGGTCGCTATGGGTCAGAATCGACTCAACGGCACTTAACAACAATAACAACATACCCTAATATAGTCTAATCTTACCAGTTGGGTATCACTCCATAGTACTTTAAGAATCAGAAAAGCCCATTCCTCTGTATTTAGCCCATTGGCTCTATTTCAATCACCAAGTCATAGTAGCTTTCTACATCATTTGCAATTCCTGCTGAGCTCATCTCCACAGGGGCTAGGTATAAAACTGGATATGGAGGAACGGGGTTTTAATCTGGCATTAGAATTTTGCTCTTCCCTGAATCCTGGTGTGGTGCTGTAGGATCAACATTAGACTGTGAATCACAAAGTCAGCAGTTCAAACCCACCAGCTTCTCTTGGAAACCATATATGAGATTGCTATCAGTCAAAATACTTACAGATGAAGATCAAAAAGCATAGCCTTCGGTATGGATTGCATCTCATTGTAAAGAAAACAAAAATCCTCACCACTGGACCAATAAACAACATTCTTATCAATGGAGAAAAGATTGAAGTTGTCAAGGACTTCATTCTTCTTGAATCAATCATCAAGACTCAGGGAAGCAGCAGTCAAGAAATCAAGCAACATATTGAATTGGGCAAATCTATTGCACAAGACCTTTTTAATGTGTTGAAGAGCAAAGATGTCAGCTTGAGGACTAAGGTACGCCTGACCCAAGCCATGGTATTTTCAATAACCTCATAAGCATGTGAAAGCTGGACAGTGAATAAGGAAGACCATAGAAGAATTGATGCATTTGAGTTGTGGTGTTGGAGGAGATTATTGAAAGTGTCATGCGCTGCCAAAAGAGCCAACAGATCTGTGTTGGAAGAAGTACAGTCAAAGTGCTCCTTGGAGGCCAGGATGGCCAGACTTTGTCTTTCATACTTCAGACATATTGGCAGGAAGGACCAGTCACTGAAGAGGGATATCATGTTTGGTTAAGTGGAGCATCAGAGAAAAAGAGGAAGATCCCAAGTGAGATGGACTGGCAAAGTGGCAGCATCAATGGGGGATGTTGTGTGGCAACAATCGTGAGGTTAGTCTAGGACCAGGAAGTTTCTCATTCTATTGTGCATAGGGTTGCTATGAGTCAGTACTGACTTGATGGCACCTGACAATGCAACAACATCAGTCAAAACCAACCTGATGGCATTAACAACACTAACAATAATTCTTAACCTAGTAACTGATTAGGCAAGGCCATAGAAGAGAACTGAGATATGAAGGGAGTCTATACCTGAATTGGTATGGCAGAACTCTGTGGGCCCCAGGACCCAATTTGCCAGTTGACAGGAGGGGAAAAAAAATTCACTGTCCCCTGTAATATCTTTCTTTACAATAATAAAATTAAATAACCCATAAAATAGTTTATACAAGAAAGAAGTGGGGAGAATTCTGTTACACTGTGGGAATTGCAATCAATGCAATAAAACAAAATATATACAAATTGTTGAATAGAAAACCAATTTGCTCTGTAATCTTTTACTGAAATTAAAATAAGGAGTTGTTTTTAAAAAGGGAAAACAGTTTATAAAGAAAATAGTTTATGAAGGGGGCAAAATTCAGTGATTTTAGTTAGTATCATGACTCATGCTGCTAATTTTTAGCACAGAAAGTTTTTGGCTTTAGAGAGACCACACTAGCACTTTATTTTTCTCTTTTTCATTTTCACATTTATAAAGTGAAGTTGAGCCTCTTGAGATATGTGTTCTATGTGGTAGTGATTGTTTTAATCAGCTTTGTTGTAAAGACAAAACAGCAGCTGTATGGCGATATCCTCCCACGTAGATGGTTAGGTTGAGTGCATTATCCCCAGGGTTTCTGTGGGATGTAGAACATATTCCTGCGGCATCTTGGGATGTTAAAACTCACAGGGGAACTACTGTCTGGAGATAGAAGGATTGCACAAATCAAGGAAGTGAAGGAAGGAGAAGATGGCAGCATAGCAGTAAGGCCAAAAAGGGAAAATAGGAAGCATTTGAATTTCTCAGGAGCAGTCACATTGTCAAAACAGGAGAATAACTTTATCAAGAGGCCTACTGGGAAATGTAAAATTGTTCTCATCATATGAGACATCAGTTTGGGAAAAGTTTCTCACACGATTTGTTTAGAAGGCAGAACTATGCCTATTACCAAATACAACCCAATAAACAAAGATTACTGCTGTTCATCATAAAGAATCCAGAAGCAAATTCAATTCTCCAACTTTAACTCAAATCCAGCTTAATCTGAATTTTACCTTATTCTGGGTAAATGTCTGACATGTCCTTGAATTTATTCTGTGGTATTAACTCTGAGTTCTACCAAGCAATATCAGATAAAAATTATACTTTTTATTATATCTTAATATGCAAAGCCCATGAATTGTTTCATTCATTCATTTAACTGATTTCTTGATCACATAAAATGCAACAAATATTGTTTATGTTTCTGGAGCAAGAAAAATGATTATTACATGGTATCTATTTGTAGAAACCCACCTAAAACCAAAAACCAATCTCAATGCCCTTCAGTTGATTCTGACTCATAATGACCCTATAGAATAGAACTGCCCCTTGGGCTTTCCAAGGCTGTAAATCTTTACAAAAGCAGACTGCTACATCATTCTCTAACAGAGCAACTGGGAGATTTGAACCAATGACCTTTCTATTACCATCTTAGCACTATAACCACCAAGCTCCTTCTTAGGAACCCACAATGATGACTATTTGATTGTCATACATGATTTCATAAAATAATCCTGACCCATTTATCATTCTATGTCATAGCAAGATCCCATATCCTGTAATGTCACAATAATTTCTTTATTAGCTTGAAATATCTTCCTCATTCTAAAATTTACTAAATGTTAATGACACATACAGCATCTCAAATGCACACACAGAGAAAATAACATGTATTTACAGTTGTCATCTAGAACCATAGTCTGTTACAGTAAAGATATACAAGCCTGAAAATATTGACAGCAAAATTTCTCAGAAATATTGTCTTTGAATTTAAGATTCAGAGAACAAAGAAATTCTGGAAGTCAAACTAGTTTAGATTACTAGCCTGAGAAATTAGAAGTTGGACTGTGGAGGTTAGGAATTTGTTTTGTACTTTGGGCTTAACTAAAAGCAATTGGTAATTTCAAAAGCGTAGAATATCAAACAATTAAGATTTTCTGCCTTAAAAAGAAAATGGCTTTATATTGCGTTAGTGAGAATAGTGTGGAGAAGAATACTCTATAAAGATCTTACCATTTTACTTGAAACAGTCATGCAAACTCTCTATATAAGACATAGTACGCTCCTGCCTTAGGAAAAAAAAGAGCTTTTTTAATTGAAGAATAATGCTAATCAATAACAAATGTAATTGTAATTTAGTAGAACATAGCAAAGAGACGTAAATATCATTATATTGATCAAATACCCTCAAAAGCCTTGTGTATTGTCAAAATGGTATACAATAGCAAAAAGCATAAATATAATTTACCATATTTCAGGTAGCCATATGATATGTTGCCCACAATTTTAATGGCTTTTATGTGCACCAGTAATATACTTTGAAAATAAAACAAGAACCCACAATCAATTCTTCTGTCAACCAAAGATTTGTTGGAGGACGAAGTTTCCTGTAGAACACGGAAGATTTTCCTTCTGCCTCATGGGTTAGTTTGAGGAATACAATTACCAGTAGGCGTTGTATCAATCCATCTCATAAAGGGGCTTCCTCTTTTTGTTCACCCTCTACTTTACCAAGTATGATGTCCTTCTGCAGGGACTTGGCCCTGCTAATAACAGGTTCAAAGTACATGAGAGCATTCTGACTGTACTTTTTCCAGCACAGATTTGTTGATTCTTCAAGCAATCCCTAGTATAGTCAATATTCTTCATCAGCACTGTAATACAAACTCACTAGCCACTCCTCAGTAATCCTATACAGGGTTATTAGGAGTTGGAATCTATTCGACAGTACTTAACAACAACAGCAAAAACCATAATTCAAAGGAATTAACTCTTCTTTGCCCTTTAGTAAGTACACAGCTTTTGCTTGCATATGTATTCAGGAGTTTCCCCATCATTTCCTATGTTCTGGAATTGTATGAGTAGAATTGCTGCCAGCCCTTCTCTGAATGTTTGGTAGAATTCACCAGTAAAATCATCTAGGTCTGAATTTGTTTTTTATTGGGAGTTTTTTAATGACTTGATGAATTTCTATTTTTATAAATCTGTTCAAGTTTTCTCCTTCTATCTGTGTTAGTTTAGGTAGGTTGTGTTTTGTTTAGTTTGCCCATTTCTTCCAGATTTTCAAATTTGTTGTACAATTTTTCATAGTATTCTCTCATTTTCCTTTTTTATTTCCATTGGTTCTGATGTGGCATCACCTACATAAATTTCTTATTCATGCCATTTGCATCTTCTCCTTTTCTCTTATTAGATTTGGCAATGGTTTTTCAATTTTCAAAGAACCAACTTCTTGTTCTTGTCTTGCTGATTCTTTCTACTGTTTTCCTATTTTTTGCTTCACTTATTTCTGCTCTAATCTTTATATCGTTTCTTCTGGTGGGCGCAGACTTATTTTGTATCTCTTTTTCTAATTGTTGGAGGTGTTGCATCAATGTATTAATTTCGGTTCTTTCTTCTTTTTGGATGTTTTCATTTGTTGCTACAAATTGCCCCATAAGTACTGCTTTAGCTGAATCATAAAGGTTTTGGTATACTGTGTTTTCATTCTCATTTGATTCAAGGAATTTTTTATTTCACTTCTATTTCTTCTATTACCTAATATATTTTAAGCAGGGTGTTATTCAATTTCCATACATTTTATTTTTCCTTCATTTTTCCTATTAGTCGTTTCTAATTTTATAGCATAGTTATTTAAAACAAATGCTTTCTAGTATTTCAGTGTTTTAATACTCATTGAGGTTTGCTGTGTGGCCTTACTATGGTCTGTTCTGGAGAATGTGCACTAGAAAAGAATATGTATTGTTCTGTTTTGGGGTTGAGTGTACTGTATATATCTATGAGGTCATCTTGGTTGATTGTGTTGTTTACTTCTCTGGTGTCTTTGTTGGGTTTGTTTCTAGTTTTTCTATCCTTCATTCAAAGTGGTGTATTCAAATCTCCTGTTGTTGTTAAGTGTCACTGAGTCAATTTCAACTCATAGCGATTATGTATAGGGTGTCCGAGGAATGGAAGGTGAGTTTGAACCACTGACCTTGTGATTCAAACCTACCTTGTGGTCCAGTGCTTATCATACAGAGCTATACCAGGACTCCTATTATTGTAGAGTTATTCATTTCTTTCTTTATTTCTATTAGAGTTTGTTTTATGTATTTTCAGGCTCTTTTAATTGGACCACAAATATCTATTATGGTTATATCTTTTTGTTTCAAAAATATATATTTATTTAGGAAATAATGTCCTTCTTTGTTTCATATTGGTTTTTGCCTTAAAGTGTATTTTATCAGAAATTAATATGGCCTCTCCTGCTCAAATTTAATTGCCATTAACTTGATACATTTTTTCATCCTTTGGTTTTTAGTTTATTTTTATGTTTGTGTATAAGAGATGTGTCCCTTGTAGACAACATATTGAGAGATTCTATTTTCTTATCCATTCTGCTAATGCATTTAATCCATTGACATTCAGTATTCAGTACAAAAAGATGGAGACAGCCTAATTGCCCATCAACTGAAGAATGGATAAAGAAACTGTGGTACATACACACAATGGAATATTATGTTACCTTGAAGAATAACAAGGAAGCTGCAAGCCACCACATAGCATGGATGAACCTCGAGGACATTATGTTGAGTGAAATTAGTCAGTCACAAAAGGAGAAATAATGCATAGGACTACTACTGTAAAAGACTA
>NW_006408571.1:1585593-1591592 GCF_000296735.1 Chrysochloris asiatica
CAGAGCCAAAGGTATTGAAGGGAGAAGTGCAAGGTAAGGCAGTGGAAAAGAACAAGGCTCCAGGAAATGATGGAATACAAATTGAAAAGTTTCAACAAACTGATGCATTCTTTTACACCAAGAAATTTTGAAGACAGTTACCTGTCCAACTGATTGGAAGCGATTCATATTTGTGGCCATTCAAAAGAAAAGTGACCCAAAAGAATGTGGAAATCGTCAGACAATATCATTCAAATCTCTTGCATGTAAAAGTTTACTAACTATATTTCAAAAACACCTGCAATAGTACACTGACAGGGAGCTTCCAGAAGATCAAACCAGAGTCAGATGAGGATATTGAACAAAGGATATCATTGCTAATGTCCGATGGATGTTGGCTCAAAGCAGAGAATACCAGAAAGATGTTTACCTGTGCTTTATTGACTATGTAAAGACTTTTGTCTGTGTGGATCATCACAAGCTGTGGATAACTTTGTAAATATGAGTATTCTATAACAATTCATGCTGCAAATTTATAATAACTCAAAATTACTCTTGGATGAATAGATATAAATCCTCATAATACTCAAAAGCATGATAAAAAAGAAAAGGACACCTAAATGGATATAAAAACACCCAAAGGGGGATTGAGCTTTTGGCAAATTGATCATTAATTCGACACAATCTCAGTGAACTGGTTTTACATAATCTAGCTTTAGGTGAATTAGTTTCAGCCAAACTGACTAGTACTAAATCCAAGTGGTTTACTCCCTTTGACTCCCAGAATCCCAGAGGTTTGGGGTTGCAGTTGATATGATCCTGGGGTTCTGAAAGGTGGCAGGTCTGGAGGAGTGAGCTCAGGTAAGGAGCCAAGGGGGAGAGTGACCTCGTAAGGAGTGAGTGTGTGTGTGTGCGCGCAAATGTGTGAGACAGAGAATGTACCAGGTGTGCATACTGGGCTGGAGAACAGAATCCCTAGATGTCCCACCCAGGGAGCTGCACACCCACAGAGGCCGTCTCACTACCTCGCCATGTAAGAGAAACAAACAACTGGACGCTAAATGGCTTAAAACCAAGAAAGGTATGAGTCAGGGTTGCCTTCTTTCATCATACTTACTTAATCTGTATGTTGAGCAAGTAATCCAAGAAGCTGGATTATATGAAGAACATCACGTCAGGATTGGAATAAGACTTCTTAGCAACCTGTGATATGCAGATGATATAACCTTACTTACTGAAATTGAAAAAGAGTTAAAACACTTCCTGAAGAAGATCAAAGACCACAGCCTTCAGTATGGGTTGCACTTCAATGTAAACAAAACAAAAATGCTCACCACTGGCACAATAAATAACATCATGATAAATGGAGAAAAGATTGAAAATTGTCAAACACTTTACTTAACTTGAACCCATTATCAACACTCATGAAAGCAGCAGTCAAGAAATCAAACAGCATATTGCATTAGGTTGATATTCTGCTCAAAGGCTCTTTAAAGTGTTCAAGACCAAAGATGTCATTTTATAGACTAAATGACCCAAGCTATGGTATTTTCAAAAGCCTCATAAGCATGTAAAAGGTAGACAGTGAATAAAGAAGACCATAGAAGAATTGATACACTTGAGATAAGGTGTTTTTGAAAGATATTCCAAGTAACATGGATGCCAGAAGAACAAACAAATCTGTGTTGCAAGAAATACCGTTAGAATGATCCTTAGAAACCTGACATAAATCTGGAGAGACCAGTCCCTTAAAAAATACATCATGCTTGGTTAAGTGGATGTACAGATTTAAAAAAAAAGGAAGCCCTCTTATGAGATGGATTTGGATTGGCACAGTGGCAGCATCAATGCGCTCAAGAGTAATAACAATTGTGAGGATGGCACAGTACCAGGCAGTGTTTCCTTCTGTGGTGCATAGGGTCGTTACGAGTCAGAGACAACTTGATAACACCTAACAACAAGAATTACTATTTCAACAATAATTCATCCATGTCTTTCTTTTTCTGAAAAATATATCTTAGAGATGATAAAGTAATGTTACTGAGGATTTTTAGCAAACAGTCTTAATGAATAAATGTTTATAAAATTGTTAAATTTTAGAAGTAGATGACAAACAACAGCTAACCCGTCAGTTTCTGGTACTTGCACTAAAACTTCCACCT
Source organism: Chrysochloris asiatica (assembly GCF_000296735.1). Taxonomy (NCBI): domain Eukaryota; kingdom Metazoa; phylum Chordata; class Mammalia; order Afrosoricida; family Chrysochloridae; genus Chrysochloris; species Chrysochloris asiatica. Next base: position 1,587,735 of record NW_006408571.1, read on the forward strand.
TTCAGCCCTTGAACTCCATCATCATGATGCAGCCTTAAAAAATACTAGACATCAGTGGGCTTTGGTAGACTTTCAATTGACAGACTCTTACCACAGAAAAGTCTTCACCAGGCAGAATTTGGGGACGACTGTATTTTCTAAAACAGCAATGTCTGAGTATGTTGCTCACATATTAACTCATCATGTGAGGTCTCAATCTTCAAGTCAGACTCCCTCATTAGGAGTTTTTGACTTCCTAACTTACTCCTCCTCCAATTCTGCTAGTTACTGATATTCATTTTTTCAAGACCCTCTAAGCAATCTATGCCCCATTCTGAGCACAGGCATTGTTTTGATAATATCCTTCCTCCAAACTTCCTCCCTTTCTTCATTCAAACAACAGCCACGCCATTTCTTTTGTTGCCAGTCTGGGAGTTCTCTTCAGCTTCTGAATTCTCCATTTGTACTTGAAAGATTTGTTCAAATGATATTTGTCTCCTGCTGTTTTATAGATCTATTGAGTTCTGAATTTATGTCATATTTTTTTCATACTTCCATAGGGTGTTGTTCAGTGTTGTCAATATAGTGCCATTTAGTAAAACTTTCTGAACAAATAAACATCTCAAATTCTATCTTTTACAGAGGACTAGCTTCCTGACTATTGAAAACTATGTGTCGACTCTGTCTAGACATGGATTTTGATTGCACTGTGACTTGATATTTATGAAAACTGTTACCACTCTTCACCACCACTCAACACTACACTCTATGCAGCAACATGCCAGAGTGATGTTCTTGCTACTGTTGTTAAGTGCCACCAAGTTAGTTTGAACTCACAGCAACTCTGTATAAGGTTTACAAGGAGCGGCTGGTGAATTTGAACTGCCAACCTTGTGCTTCAAATTGACCTTGCTATCCGGTGCTTATCCTACTGCACTCACTGCACTACAGCAGCACTCCAGTGACCTTTGTTGTTGTTGTTGTTGTTGTTGTTATTGTTGCTGTTAGGTGTCATCGAGTTGGTACCGACTCATAGTGACCCTATGCACAACAGAATGAACACTGTCCTGAGCCAACCTCACGATTGTTATCATGCTTAAGCCCATTGCTGCTGCCACTTTGCCAATCCATCTCACTCAGGGGGCTTCTTCTTTTTCTCTGACCCTCCACATTACCAAGCATGATATCCTTTCCCAGTGACTAGTCCCTTCTGACAATATGTCCGAAATATGAGAGACAAAGTTTGGCCATCCTGGCCTCCAAGGAGCACTTTGGCTGCACTTCTTCCAACACAGATCTGTTGGTTCTTTTGGCAGCCTATGCATTTTCAATATTCTCCTCTAACACCAGTGGCCTTACTAGAGCATAAATTAGAACAGGTCACTTTCCTGAATAAATTCCCCCAATGGTTTTACACATCTAGAAATACATCCAAACTCCTTTTTCTGGTCTTGGTGATCTTTTCATCCTCATCTACCCTTTCTCCCTCTTGTGTAAGATCCTCAGTCTCAATGGTCTTCTTTATGGTCCTGGAACATACAAGTCTTCATCAAATTAGAGCATTTCCCTATCATCTTCTAAACCTGAAACTCTCTGCTCCAAATACTCACTTGACTAACTTAACTCCACTAATATTTCCTCTAGCAGCCAAGATACTCTGTCACATTACCCATTTTATTACTTAACAGCCTTAAAAGTTATCTGATAGATTCTGTTTATGTGTTTACTGTCTCCCTGTACTAGATAAATTCCATGAGATTGGGGATTTAGTGATTATTTTCTATTATATTCCCAGTGCCTAAATGAGTTGAATTTTTTTTTTGGTTTAAAACAGTACCTGGCATATAGTTGTTGTTGTTGTTAGTTGCCATCGAGATGATACCTTCTCATAGCAACCCTATGCACAACAGAATAAAACATTGTATGGTCCTGGCATATAGTGGCACTTGATATATAGTTACTGAATAAATACGCAAATTAATCTGCTTCATACCTGTACATGCCAGGCAATTAGGTTTTGTTTTGTTTTGTTTTACAATTTTATTCTCAAAATAACTCTATGTTTATATCTAAGGGTATGCCTAAAGAAATCATACAAAATCAAGAATATCTTTGAATCTACTCAGTCTAGCATAGGTAAAAGCATATTTGTTGTTACGTGCTATGGAGTCAGTTCCAACTCACAGGAACCCTGTACGGTGTTTCTGAAGCTATAAATCTTTATGGGAGCAGAAAGCCTCATCTTTCTCCCACAGAACAGCTGGTAGTTTAGAACTGCTGACCTTGAGGTTCGCAGTCTGATTCGTAACCACTATGCTACCAGAGCTCACTACCTGAAATGAGGGGATGATAAGCACATGAAGTGATAGGCTTACAAGTTTTCAAGAGGAAGTTTAGTTTAAGAGTGTGAGGGGAAAGATAGAGTCCCCACTGAATAGTTTTCATCTTGTCTAGCTGAGTCTGGTGAAAAGAGATGGTGCTAAGAATCATGATTCAACAGTGAGTAATTGTCATCATGACTAATTGCGACTGCCTCAACTGTAAATGTAGAAGTTTTGTAACAAAAATGGTGGAATAGTTCATCCTAGTGTGGAAACAGAGAACACTAGGACTGTCAAGGGAGAAGAGCACAAGCAGAATGCGTGATCCTATCCAATGAAGCAGCAACACCAAAGATGGAGGCAGAGATGAGGTCATGGAGAGAGCAAGCAGCTGAGGACTTTAGACTTAAGGAAAGAGATGAGCTGAGTTCTGGCAACCAGGAGACAGGCTTGCAGAATGTGCCCTTTGGTTGTGTAAGTGATTATATACTCCTGAGTGTTTTTGTGTACATCTCCCCACCCTCCCCCCACACACCAAAAAAACAAAAATAGAGGGAATGGAAGCAAATACTGTTGAATGGTGATGCTCAGAGGAGATTGCAATCATTGCAATGAAAAGATGGTATAAAGCTGATGTTCTCCTATGTAAACTATCACTCAGTTCACAATAAAAAATAAAACAAAGACATAGTTGTGAAATACTTATTGAATTTCAAATTAATAGAATTAATGCAAGTAATTACTCTCATATATGTTCAGAAGTTATGTGTATAAGCACACCCAAAAGCACACTTGAAATTAAGACTACGTTTTATTATTGAAGTTCATTATTTCAATTTGTTCTTTTTAATTACAAAAAAAAATGCATTCTGAATTATGAATTTGTAAAGCATGAGTTACATTCACAGACTAACCCAAATAATTAATTGAAACTTATCTGCTTCTGAACTATGTTGTTGTTGTTGTTATGAACCATCAAATCAGTTCTGATTCACAGCAACTCTATGTACAATGGAATGAAACACTGCCCATTTCATTGTTGTTACATCTGAGCCCATTACAGCTGCCACTATGCCAATTCATCTCAGTGGGGTCTTCCTCTTTTTTGCTGACCTTGCCCTTTACCAAGCACGATGTCCTTATCCAGGGACTGGTCCCTCCTGTTAACAGGCCAACAGTATGAGAGACAAAGTCTAGAAAACTTGCTTCTAAGGATTATTCTGACTGTAGTTCCAACACAGATTTGTTTGTTTTGGAAGTCTATGATACTTTCATTATTCTTCCACAACACCATAACTCAACTGCATCAATTTTTCTAAGGTCTTCCTTATTCATAGTCCAACTTTTACATGCATATGAGGTGACTGAAAATAACATGGCTTGCATCAGATGCAAGTTGTGCTTGAACTGGTATCTTTACTTATGAATACTTAAAAGAAGGCTTGTACAGCAGATTTGCCTAATGCAATGTTGTTGTTTGTTGTTGTTGTCAGGTGCCATCGAGTCGGAACCGACTCATAGCGACTCCATGCACAGCAGAACGAAACAATGTTCGATC
>NW_006408571.1:1591692-1608774 GCF_000296735.1 Chrysochloris asiatica
TGTTCGATCCTGGGCCAACCTCACCACCGCTGCCACCCCCGAGTCCATCAATGATGCCACCTGGCCGATCCATCTCGTTGGAGGTCTTCCTCTCTTTCTCTGACCCTCCACCCTACCCAGCATGACATCCTTCTCCAACGATTGTTTCCTCCGGACTACACTGTTATTTTCATGAGTGATGATGGTGCATCTAAGCAAAATGAAGTATTTGGCAACTTCAATCTTTTTTTCTATTTATCATGATGTTATTTATTGGTCCATTTGTTAGGACTTTTCCTTTCTTTACATTGAGATGTAGTCCATACTGAAGGCTTAGTCTTTGAACTTTGTCAGTAAGTACTTAAAGTCCTCTTTGTTCTCAGCAAGCAATATTGTATCATCTGTGTATTGCAGGTTATTAGAGTCTTCCCATAATCATGATGCCACACTCTTCTTCATATAATTCAGTGTCTGGGAGTATTTGTTCAGCATACAGATTGAATAAGTATACTGAAAACATACAACCCTGCTCACATCTTTCCTAATATTAAATCATTCAATATATCCTTGTTCTGTTCAAATGACTGCCTCTTAGTCTATGTACAGGTTCCTGATGTGCACAATTCAGTGTTCTGGAATACTGATTCTTCACAATATTCACCATAGCTTGGCATGGTCCACACAATTGAAAATCATTGTATAGTAAATAAAGCACAAGTAAACAACTTTTGGGTTTTCTCTGCTTTCAGCCATGATCCATTTGACATCAGCAATAACAGCCCTCATTCTACTTCCTCTTCTGAATCTGGCTTGAATTTCTGACAGTTTCCTATCTATGTACTTGTTGCAGCAATTCTTGAAATAGTTTCAACAAAATTTTACTTGCATATGATAATAATGAGCCTGTTTAATAATTTTCACATTTCCTTGGGTCACCTCTCTTTGGAATGGGCACAAATATGGATCTCTTCCAGTTGGTTGGCCAGGTAACTGTCTTCCCAATTTTTTTGATATAGATGAGTGAATGTCTCCAGTGCTGCCTCAATTTGTTGAAGCATTTTAGTTTTGATCCCATCTATTGCTGGATCCTTGTTGTGTGTGTTTTTGCCAATGCCTTCAGTGCAATTTGGGCTTCCTTCTTCAGTACCATCAGTTTCTGGTCATATGCTACCTCCTTAAATGTAAGTATTGACTTTTTTTTTTTTCTTTTTTGAGGCAGTGACTCTGTGTATTCCTTCCATCTTCTTTGGTGCTGTCTGCATGATTCAATATTTTGTGTGTTATTGTTGTACATAGGTGCCATCCAGTCATTTCTGATCCATACTGAGACTATGTATAACAGAACAAAACACTGCCCAGTCCTGTGCCATCCTCACAATTGCTGTTATGTTTGAACCCATTGCTGCCGCCACTGTGCTAATCCATCTTGTTGGTGATCTCTGTCTTTTTCACTGACCCGCAACTTTATCAAGAATAATGTTTTTTTCCAGGGACTGGTCCCTCCTGATTGTTAAGTGCCGTCGAGTCAGGTCTGACCCATAGCGACCCTGTACAGGGTTTCCGAGGGTGTAAATCTTTACAGGAGTAGAAAGCCTCATCTTTCTCCTGTGGCGCGGCTGGTAGTTTCAAACCACTGACCTTAAGGTTTGCAGCCCGATTCGTAACCACTACGCTACCAGAGCTCCTTGGTCCCTCCTGATAATATGCCCAAAATATGAGAGTTGAAGTGTGGTCATCTTAGCTTCTAAGGAGCATTCTGATAATGCTTCTTCTAACACAGAATTGTTTGTTCTTCTCACAGTCCATGGTACCTTTATAATTCTTCTCCAACAGCATAACACAAATTCATCAATTCTTCTATGGTCTTCCTTTCCTCACTATCCAACTTTCACCTGCATATGAGGTTATTGAAAATACTATGACTTGGGTCAGTGGTGCGTTAGATCTCAAATTGGCATCTTTGTTCTTTAATGCTTTAAAGAGGTTTTATGCAAATTAAGGCTTAAATTTTTTCTTCAGTTCTTTCAACTTCAGAAATATTGAGCATGTTCTTCCCTTTTGGTTTTCTAATTCCAGGTCTTTACACATTTCATTATAATATTTACACTCTTCCCAAGCTGCCATTTTAAATTTTCTGTTCAGCTTTTCTTCCATTTGCTTTAGCATCTCTATGCTGCTCTCTTCTGACATCTATTTTGGTCTTTTCTTTCATTCCTGTGTTTTTAATGACTTTTTGCTTTCTTCCTGGATAATGTTCTTAATGTCACTCCACAATTCCTCTGTTCTTCAGTCATTAGTACCTAAAATATCAAATCTGTTCTTAAAATGGACTCTAAATTCAGGTAAAATATGTGTACTGTTATATTTTGACTCTCATGGGCTTGTTTCAATTTTCTTCAGCTTCAGCTTAAACTTGCATATAAACAAGTGATGGTCTGTTTGAGTCTACCCTTGGCCTTGTTTTGGCTGATAATATGAAGCTTTTTCACCGACTTTTCACACATGTAGTAAATTTTAATTCTGTGTATTTCAACTGGTGATATCCATGCATATAGTCACTTTTCATGAAAAAGGTATTTTCAATGAATATTTCATTGGTCTTGCAAAATTTTATCCTGCTCTCCAGCATCATTTCTACCACCAAGGCCATATTTTAAAGCTACTGACCTTTCTTCTTTGTTTCCAACATTTGCATTCCAATCACCAGTAATTATCAATACATCTTGACTGCATGTTTGATCAAGACTGAAGAAATTGATAAAATTCTTTAATTTCATCATCACTTGCTTTAGTGGTTGGTGAGTAAATTTGAATAATTCTGGTTTTAACTGGTCTTCCTTGTAGGCATACGGATATTATTCTATCACAGACAGCTTTGTACTTCAAGATAGATATTCTTTTTGATGCCAGTCCTCTTGAATTTTTCATTCCAACACAATAAATGATACTATTATCAGATTCAAAATGGCTACTATCACTCCATTTCAGCTCACTAATGCCTAGGATATTGATTTTTATGCATCCCACTTCATCCTGAAAACTTCCAATTGTCCTAGATTCATACTTTGCATATTCCATATTATGATTCTTAATGGATGTTTGCAGCTGTTTCTATTATTTTGAGCTGTGACCCATCGGAAGGTCCAAACGCTTTACTCCATTTGTGTCAACACTGTCAACTCTATTTTGAGGAGGCACTATTTTGAGGAGGCACTCCAGTCGTATTATGAGTGTCTTTCAGCTCCATAGCTGATAATATTCTGGTGCTATTCATAATATTTTCATCTTCTAATGCTATATCTGGCAATGTTCCACTACTATGCATAATGTTTTCCTTTGCTAACCAATCAGAAATAGTCTCCCTCTCCTTCTTCATAGTCTGTTTTAGTCTGGAAGCTCCACTGAGACTTGTCCACCATAGGTGACCCTGCTGGTATTTAAAATACCAGTGGCATAGCTTTCAGTATCACAGCAACACAAAAGCCACCATAATATGACAAACTGACAGAAAACCATCATCTAAACTATATATATGTAGTTTTCTGAACTGTAAATCCAGGAAAACCTCTGTTAATATTCTTAATAACTTGGACTTTTAGTATTGCTTTATAAAGAAAATATGTAATGGTGACTTCATTAGATCATCTACTGATTTTATTTTCTTTGATCTTATTTGTGAGTATAGTCATATTTTAAATAGCTACTCATCTCTCTTGAGTCAAATTATCATGGGAAATTGCTGCACACATGCACACATAGACACATACACACATTATTGTCCATGGTCTTGCTTTGATTTGTTTTAATGTAGTTTTGAAATCTTATTTGTTATTATTATTAATAAATATGCTGTTGTTTTTAAGTGCTGACTAGTGGGTTAATTTCAGACTTTAATTTCCCTTCACTATAATGGGACTATACAGTGTGGCTATTAGTTTGTATCAATGCTACAGTACTTAACAACAACAAATCGTGGTGCTGTAGGATAAAGCACTGAACTGAAAGGTCTATTTGAACCACAAGGTTGGCAGTTCAAACTACACACCATTCTTTGGAAATCCTATACATGGTGGCTATGAGTCAGAACCAACTCAACAGCACTTACCAACAACAACATCATTAAATCAATGTGATTTCATCATTTTGTTCCTAGACTCTTATTTGGTTTTGCTTAACTTTTTATGTACCTTTTTAGGCTCTAACTACTTTCACATTATGAATTAATTCTGTCTCGGTCAGAATTAATTTCTGACTCTCCATTCTTAAAACTGTTTCTCTATTTTCTGAATAATAAAAGTACCAAGGAGGAAAATGAATATTATTTTTTAAACTTGCTTTTAGAAAATTGAGATTTCTACATAGATGAAAGCCTCCATTAAAAAATCTTTCCTTATCAAATGTCAAGGTGGACATTTTGTAGCAACAGGAAGGGAGTGATTGACTTTACAGTCCAGGAGCAGAGGTCCCTGGGACCATCAAGGGAGACAAGCGGAGTGCGGGACCCTACCCAGAGAAACACTGATGCCAGAGATGGAGGCAGAGACAGTGACATGGAGAAATGGAGCGGATGGGGACTCTAGACCCAGAGAGGGAGAGGGGCTGTGTGCTGAAGACCAGGGGGACAAGCTTGCAGGGTGTACCCTTTGGTTGGTTGATGATACATGGAAGGGATTGTTACCATGGCAATGAAATGATATATGGTAGGCTGAATGTAAAACTAATGTTCTCCCATGTAAACTATCACATAATTCACAATAAAACATTTAAAACAAAGATTTTTCCTTATCTTTCCCCTTTCTATAATCTGATTTAGTAAAGCCCCAACAACACCCATCTTCCTTGTTGTTATTAGGTACCATCGAGTTAGTACCAACTTATAGAGACCTTATGTACAACAGAACAAAACATTGCCAAGTACTGCCCCAACCTCAGAATTGCTGCTGCACTGGAGCCTGTTGCTGCTGCCACTGTGCCAAGCCATCTTGTTGGGAGTCTTCCTCCTTTTAGTTGAACCTCCATTTTACCAAACATGATATTTTTATCCAGGGACTGGTCCCTTCTGATAATATGTTCAAAGAATGAGAGATGAAGTCTGGCCATCCTGACTTCTAAGGAGCATTCTGGCTGTATTTTTTCTAACACAGATTGGTTTGTTCTTTTGGAAGTTCATGGTATTTTTAATATTCTACTCCAACACAATAACTAAAATGCATCAATTCTTCTACTGTCTTCTTATTCACTATCCAACTTTCACAAAAATATGATATTGAAAATATCATGGCTTGGGTTAGGTGCACCTTACTCTGCAAACTGTCATCTTTGTTTCTGAACACCTTGAAGAGTTCTTGTACAGCTGATTTGCCTAATGGAATATGTCATTTGATTTTTTTGACCGTTCTTCCATGAGTGTTAATGGTTAACCTTTGTAAAATGAAGTCTTTGACAGCTTCAGTTTTGTTTTTTTTTTCTCCACTTATCTTAATGTCATTTATTGCTCCAGTGATGAGAATTTTTGTTTTCTTTACATTGACATGAAACCCATAATGTACACTGTGGTCTTTTACCTTCATCAGTAAGTATTTTAAGTCCTCTTCACTTTCAGCAAAGCAAGTTTGTACCATCTGCATATATTAAGTTGCTAATGAGTCTTCCTCCAATCCTGATGCCATGTTTTTCTTCATATAATCCAGGTTCCCAAATTTTGTGCTCAGCATACAGATTGAATGTTGTTGTTGCTGTTGTTAAGTGCCAGCGAGTCAGTTCCAACCTATAGCGACTCTCTATAGGGTTTCCAAGGAATGGATGGGTGAGTTTGCACCACCAACCTTGCAGTTCAAACTGACTTTGCTGTCCAGCTCATTAAGCAACAGCACCACACCATATTGAATAAGTATGATTAAAGAATACAATACTGACACATACCTTTAAACCATTCATTGTACCCTTGTTCTTTTCAAACAACTACCTCTTGGTCTCTGTACAGGTTCCTTATGAGCACTATTCTAGTGTTCCAGAATTACTCATTCTATGTAATGTTGACCACAACTTGGCATGATCCACACAATCAAAAAAAGCAGAGGTAAACATTTTTGGAGTCCTTAAAACACAGGTAGACATATTTCTGGTATTCCCAGCTTTCAGCCAAGATCCATCTGACATCAGCAATGATACTCCTTATTCTATGTCCTCATCTGAATTTGCCTGGAATCTCTGGCAGTTTCACATCAATGTATACTGTTGCAACCATTTTCAAATTATCTTTAGCAAAATTTTACTTGTGTGTGATATTAATGATCTTGTCTGATGATTTCCACATTTCCTTGGGTAACCTCTTCCAATTACTTGGCCAGTTAGCTATCTTACAAATTTCTAGGCATAAGTGAGTGAGTCTCCAGTGTCGCATCACTTTGCTGAAAGATTTTAATTTGTATACCATCAATTCCCGGCGTCTTGTTCTTTGCCAATGCCTTCAGTGCACTTTGGAGTTCTTCCTTTAGTGTCACTGCATGGGAGTCAAAATATGATTCTTGAAACTATCCCACCTGAATTTGGAGATCATATCAAGAACAGATTTTATGCATTAAACATTAATGACCGAAGACCAGAAGAGTTGTGGGATGACATTAAGAACATCTAACAGGAAGAAAGCAAAAGATCCTTAAGAAGATAAGGAAGAAGAAACAGATCAAAATGGGTTTCAGAAGAGACTCTGAAACTTGCTCTCCAGCATAGAGATGCTAAAGCAAATTTAAGAAATGAGGTGAATAGAAAATTTCAAGTACAGTTCAAGGAGAGTCAAATATTAAAATGAAATGTGCAGAGATAAGGAGTTAGAAAACCAAAACAGTAGAACACACTCTGCATTTCTCAAGCTGAGGGAAGTGAAGAAAAAAATTTAAGCCTTGACTTTCAATGTTGAAGGAATCTATAGGCAAAATATTGCATGATCTAGAAATCATCAAAAGAAGATGGAAGGAATACACAGTCATTGTACCAAACAATAAATGATTAATATTCAACTATTTCAAGAGGTAGTAAGTCTTCCTAGAACAATTAAAATTGCATGTCAGTTCTAAATAAGAATTATTTGATTTTACATATGACTCTATAGGAAAAACACTGGACTGCTAACCACATGTTTGATGGTAAACATTCATCCTATACAGAGTCACTGTGTGTGGAAATTATTTCAATGGCACTTAACAACAACAACAAAGATACAAAGACTCACCAAATAAGATCAAGTAAGGGGACTCTGAAAAGTTGCAGTGGAGTTTCAGTAAATTAAACCATGTAGCAAGATGATTAAACTGGGTTCACATTAACTTTTGGTTCAAATTCCATCTCCACTTCTTATAAATTGTGTAAAACTCAGCAACCACTCCTTTTAATAGAATAAAATCTCTTGGAATATACAGAAGTATACTTTTTTATATAAGTTTCTAGACACTAAATAACACGTTTGTAGATCACAATGCCTTGTTGTTGTTGTTGTGTACTGTCAAGACAGTCATGCATAGTGATCCAATGTAGGATTCCAGAGAGTAGCCTGTGAGTTTGAACCACTGGCTTTGTGGTTATCAGTCCAGTGCTTATTCTACAGCAGCATGTCAGGCTTCCACAATACCTTATTGTTGTTTTTAAGTGCTGTCCATTCTGTTGGGACTCATAGTGACCCTGTATAGGGTTTCCAAGAAACAGCTGGTGAGTTTGAACCATCGACCTTGCAGTTCAAACTGACTTTGTGGTTGAATGATTGATTAAGTAGTTCACAAATATCATTTCTAGGAAATATCGCTATTTTCACTCTACAAAAATTACAGAGGACATGATTTTTAGGATCAGATTTTAGACTATTAGAAAATTCTGGCCACACACAAGAGAACACTGGACCATATTTTGAGAAACACTTATTTTATAAAGAATAATAAAAAAGAGTAACTAAGACCCAGAGTCTCTGAAATCAGATAAACATCTATGCTTGAGCAAAGCAGCCTGCATGAATCTGAGCAAGGTAGTTAATGTCGCTAAACACATTTCTTCACCCATAAATGAGAATAATAGAATCCACATATGGACTTACGAGGAATAAATACCTATGTATTAACTATCATTTCTAGTGTACACATATCCACAATGCATTTCAACAAAATTTAACTAGTCTTGTTGTTGTTGATGTTGTTGTCAGGTGCCATCAAGTCAGAACTAACTCATAGTGACCCCATGTACAACAGAACAACACAATGTCCAATCCTGGGCCAACCTCACTACTGCTGCCACACTTGACGCCATCAGTGATGCCACCTGGCCGATCCATCTCGTTGGGGGTCTTCCCCTTTTTCTCTGACCCTCCACCTTACCCAGCATGACATCCTTCTCCAGCGACTGTTTCCTCTGGATAATATGTCCAAAGTATGAGAGACGAAGCTTAGCCATCCTGGCCTCCAAGGAGCACTCTGGCTGCACCTCTTCCAAAACAGATCTATTGGTTCTTTTGGCAGTCCATGGCACATTTAGTATTCTCCTCCAACACCACAAGTCAAAGGCATCAATTCTTCTACGATCTTCCTTATTCACTGTCCAGCTTTTGCATCCATATGAGGTTACTTAAAATACCATGGCTTGGGTCAACGGTTGTTGTTACGTCCCCTCAAATTGGTTCTGACACATAGTGATCCTGTGTAGGGTTTCTAAGGAGTGACTAGTGACTTTGAATTGCTAACCTTGTGGTTCAAATAAATTTAAGGTCCAGAGCATTATCCCATGGTGCCACACCAGAATTCATTACCTAGTGTTGGAGGCCCACAATCTACCAATCATCTCCTTTCTGCCTCTCTTCCCGATGTCTTTTCCTCATTCTACAGAAGCATTACTTCTCTTAGATTATAAGGTATCTAAGAGCAGAGGCAGAGATTGCATCTGGAAATTTGTGTAGTGTAACATTTAAAACAACTTGATACAAGATTTTGGATGATACGATCATAATGGAAGATAACTGCAACAATAAGTAATCTATAATTAATCCTGTATTTCTTTTAGAATCAACAGACTTTGGAGTATATAAAATTCACCTGAGTTCACTTTACAAAGTTGTTAGAGAGAAGAAATACCATAATGATTTTTTTTCCTGGGATTAAACATCACAGAGAAAACTGACAACTTGCTCAATAATAAAGCGATTTCCTCTTCAAGTAAATTCATCTTTCTCTAGGCTGCCTGAGGCTCTCAGATAGAGGCAAGATGTGTATCTGTTAGAAAGCTCTAGGAACCTTTGGTATTCAAATTCTATTTTTCTTATTTTGGGCACAGGATAAATGTTCAAAATTACATGCCTACAACTAACAGCCTACCTCCTGCCTAATATTCCTAAAACCAGTCACTTGATGTTAAACTTGAGCATACAAATTGGAAGGAATTAAAAAGACATACAAAAGAATTGGAAGTTTGAAGAGTTTTTAAAATATGAATTATTAAAAAGATTAGCTTTGATATAGTCTTCGTATCTTAGAAATGAGAATATTAAGCAAAATCACACTGATTCAAGATAGGCCTTCTCAGATCTTAAAACAAAACAAAACCAGAAAACAGATTAAGTTCAGTGAGTTGGTTGAAACAGAGAGACAAAAATGCAAAAAAAGTTGTTGGCTAAAGCTAATAAGGAGTCCTGGAATGGCACTGTGGGATAAAGCACTGAATCACAAAGCAGGTTTAAACCACAAGGTCAGTGGTTCAAACTCACCAATTGCTCCTTGAAAACCCTATACATGGTCGCTATGAGTTAGAACCAATGTGATAGCACTGAACAACAACAACAAAAAAAACTGATGAGGGAACAGGTCTCAAGCAACCAAGACTATTTCCTTTATTGCTAGAGTATTTGTTTCAGCAGCACATATACTAAAATTGGAATGATACAGAGAAGATTATCGTGGCCCTTGCACAAGGATAACAGGCAAATTCGTGAAGCATTCTATATTAAAATAATAATGTTGTTGTTATGTGCCATGGAGTTGGTTCGCACTCATAGCGACCCTGTACAGGGCTTCCGAGGCTGTAAATCTTTACGGGAGCAGATCGCCTCATCTTTCTCCCGTGGAAACGCTGATAGTTTCGAACTGCTGACCTTGTGGCTCGCAGCCCAATTTGTAACCACTACGCTACCAGAACTCCTTAAAATAATAATAATATAAATAAATAAAATATTGCTAGATTCTGACACCAAAGTTATGAAATTTTCTTGGAATAGCTTGGGTTGTGTGGTGATGATATGTAAAGATTTCAAAATTTTAGAGGTCAAATTTGAAAATGGATAGATAATTAATATGTGTAGTCCAGATACCAAGCACTTCTTCATTTATTATCACATTAATAAGTACCTACTACTGATAAAGCACTAGACCACAGGGCAGTTTTAACTGTAAAGTCAGTAGTTCAAACTCACCAGCCTCTCCTGGGAAACCCTATACAGAGTCACTGTGAGTTGGAAACAACTTGATGGCACTTAACAACAACAACAAAATACTGATCCTAGGCCCCACAGGAGGTGAGCAGAACACACATTTTCACAAAAATCCCTGAAAAGCAGATACTATGAGCTCATCTAGAAACATGAGGAAACTTTTAAATTTCTAGAAAAATTTTAAATTGCCACCATTACACAGAAATTGGAAAAATAAGAACCCGATCTCTAGTAGTAATTGTTCTTTCCATCGCATATTGCCTTTCCAAAGACTAGAATTAATTGGAATATAAATGAATGCATAAAAATAAAAATGTTATATTTATATATATCACCATTGTCCCCACTAATTAAGAGTATGGATTCTGGAGTACATGGCCTCTGTGCCAATCTACTGTAATCTGATAACCTGAGAAAACGGCCTCATCTGTAAAATGGGTAACATAATAGTATGAATTCCATAGAAGATCAAATCAAAAATACTCCTTAAATGCACAAAATAATGCCTGACACATCACATATTTGAGTGTCAAAAAATGCCAAATATTGTTATTACAGTGTTTCGTTCTGTTGTGCACAGGGTCGCTATGAGTTGGTACCAACATGATGACACCTAACAACAACATAATTATTACATATACATTTAGTTTTATTTTGTGAACTCAAAGCTATTTTGCAAGTAAACATCTGAAAAGCTAGTGATTTGTGCTACTTTGTTTAAAAAAATGTAGCAAAATTATAATAAAAGACTATACGGTGAGAATAAAGATCATCCCTGTCTAAAAGGTTTAAATTCATAAACGGTTGTGAAGTCTTGCAGAAATAAGGACTACAGACGTATATTTTTTAGATATTGTTGTTTGTTGTTAAGTGTCATCAAGTCAGTCCAATCTATAGTGACCATATAGGATTCTCAAGGAGCAGTTGGTGAGCTTGGACCACTGACTTTATGTGTCGAGAACCGGTCTCGACAGGAGAGTTTGGTTCACGAGGTAGGGACATCTGGCGGCAACAGCGACAGATAAAGAGTACACACAAAGACACAACAAGAGAGACACATAGACACCCTGGAACTAAGGCAGATGCGTAAGCAGCGTCAGACTGATCCTGCATTGTAAACATTTCGGCTATGCATGCCGTTTGCACACCTTGCCAACTGCAATGCCTGCCCGAGCTGCAAGCTGTAACACATGCAGGCTTCCGGTCTGTGCCCCAGTTTTATTTCGGGGAGGGGCTTTACACAAAGGAAGGCAGGGTTTGTTAAGACTGGGTACAGGAGTGAAATGTGATTAATCATTCAGCACAGCACACAAGGATTTACAGGTACAAATTCTAAACCATACATCACAAATTGTCTTGATAATCTAACATCCTTAATTTTCCAGAAATTCAAGCAAATTATTACATTGTACTTTTCAGGTTCGAATCCCAGGGCAGCAACTAAGTTTCTCCAGGCTAATTAACATATCTATAGCACCTAATCTTGAATGGGGGAAGGTGAAAAAGGATTGAAAGGAATCCCATTGAGTAGGCTGCCCAGCACCAGTTTCTCAGGAAGCTAGACGCCTGGGTGAATGGGGCTGCACCTGAAAACACTTTAGGGAGGGTGTCCTTTTGTCCTTAGAACAAAGACCCAGGAAGACACCCATTTACCTTGAGTGAATTCTTTGAGGAAAACTTTGCCTTTAAAATTTTACAGTCTCAGCTTTAGGAGATTTTTACATTTATCTGTGGATCTCAAGGGCTCATGTATGAAATTAATAACAAACATAACCGAATTCTAAGATGAAAAACAGTTTGCTATGTCTTCTAGGTGGCTAGAGTCTGTTCCTCAGAGCCTGTGGCCTGTATGGTCTGCAACACTCAGGCCCATAGGGCCTCGAACTCCTGACCAGGTCTGCACGGTCTGCAACATTTATGGATCAAACCCCCTCTGCAGTCCAGTGCATTAACCCACAACGCCACATAGGATTTTGATATTCACTATAGTCTAAGTCTCCATAATGTAACTCTGGGTGTACCACTAGTACTACAGTTTATGGGAACTGTACTATCTGGATACGTATAGTACAAAACCAGAAAAGTCATATTCATTATCTCAATGCAAAGAGCAGTGATACAACTCTCCAGTTATCTTAAACCAAAAACCCCACTGTCAGCGAGTCAATTACAACCCATAGTGGACCTATGTAAAGTTCCCCAGAATGTAAATCTTTACAGGAGCAGACAGCCTCAGCTTTCTCACACAGAGTGACTGATGAGTTTGAAACGCCAACTTTGCAGTTTGCTGTGCAGTGCTCTTTTAAAGAATCTGACTCCATTTTTTATATTTGACTGCTGACAACTTTCAAGCTGCATTCCTGTCTGTTCCCCATCTGGCCCACATCTTGGAGTTGGTGGACACTCCAAATCACACAAGCCCTGAGTCTCACAGAAAGCATTCACCCCAGCTCCACTACCTAACCATAAGCCTCAAGAGAGTCTCCTATCCTTGCTCTCTCAATCCATTTTTGGATCTGCATAGGATCTGCATAAGGAGCTCAGGTAGCATAGTGGTTATGAATCGGGCTGCGAACCACAAGGTCAGCAGTTTGAAACTACCAGCTGTTCCGCGGGAGAAAGATGAGGCTTTCTGCTCCCGTAAAAGATTTACAGCCTCAGAAACCCTGCACAGGGTCGCTATGGGTCGGAACCGACTCGACGGCACTTAACAACAATAACAACATAGGAAAACTGCCCTTCTCAGAACGCTCCCTTATGTGAGTAACAAATCCCAGCTTCTCAAATTATTTGCTCAGCATACAGGTTGAACAAGTATGGTGAAAGAATACAACCCTGGCACACACCTTTCTTAATTTTAAACTATTCAGTGTTCCTATGTTCTGTTCCAACAACAGCCTCTTGGTCCCTGTACAGATTCCTCATGAGCACAATTAAGTGTTCATGAATGCTCACAATTCACATTGTTGTCTATAGCTTGTCATGATCCACACAATCGAAAGTCTTTGTGTAGTCAGCCAAGCACAGTTATTCTCTGAATATCAGAATCCTATGTGATGTTGTGGGTTAATGCACTAGACTGTAAAGGTGGTTTGATCTGTAAAGTCAGTGGTCCAAGCTCGCCAACTGCTTCTTGGAAATCCTATAGGGTTGCTATGGATCAGACTGACTTGCAGGCATTTAGCACCTTAGTCATCAAGCTGACATCTTTGCTCTTCAACACTTTAAAAAGCTCTTGTGCAGCAGATTTGACTAATGCAATATGTCATTTGATCTCTTGACTGTTGCTTCCATGAGGGTTGATGGTTGATCTAAGAAGAATGAAGTCCATGACAACTTCAATCTTTTCTCCATTGATAAGAATGTTGTTTACTGGTCCAGTGGTGAGGATTTTTGTTTTCTTTACATTGAGATACAATCCATACCAAAAGCTGTGCTGTTTGATCTTCATCAGTAAATATTTTAAGCCTTCTTCACGTTCAGCAAGCAAAGTTGTATCATCTGCATATTGCAGGTTGTTAATGAGTCTTCCTCCAATCCTGATGCCACATTTTTCTTCATAGATCCCAGCTTCTTGAATTATTTGCTCAGCACACAAGTTGAATAAGTATGGTGAAAGAACACAACCTTTTCTCTTTTGTGTTAAGAGTCTCTTTTCTAAAGAATTATTTTAAGTGAATTTTTAAGAACAGCTTTTCTATTTTACTGTGGTCAGTGGTTTTTTAAGAACATGATACATTTTTCCTTGAGGTCAGGAGAGGAAGTATCTTGGGACTCAGGAAAATTGAGGAGAGAAGTTTCTTAGGAAACAGCAACATAGTACAGGGGAATGTTAGTACAGATGACCACACAGTCTAGTTTGCTCAGGACAATCCCAGGTTATATCTATTACCACATCATTATTTGTAGCAGCTCCTTTTCACCCTCAAAATTGTCCCAGTAGCATGATATATTTTATGTTAATTCCTAATTTTTAAATGAGAAATATTAGTTACTTTCATAATAAGGAAAAATTGTATCAGTAAAGGAGAAAAAAATTGTTTGCTTTTCTGCAAGCATGCAATCACTTTCAAATTGTGTCATAGAACTTTTAGTACAGGTAGTTTAAAAAATTACCTTAAGTTCAGGCTAAACCTTTAAATTAATTCAGAATTTCTCAATTAGTTCAACCCAAATTCACTATAGTTATTAAGAATCTCTCTATGAATTCCACTTGGCACACCTATCAGTGATTCTACAGTGAATGCAAAAGGTGTGATATTAATGATAGCAAGGCAGAAAACCTCCCATGCAGAAATAAAAGTGTTTTGACATCATAAAGTGGATGGCTGTGTAAAATTACATAGCTATGGAGATTTCAATTCTATTTAAGACACGGGGAAACTGTCTTGTCTGCTAACTGCAACAGTATGATAGAACTTAAAAGAATAAAGCAAGATGCTTTTGTTATTTCTGAGATAGAAAAATAGCAAAAAAAGAAAAAAAATTATCCCTAAGTCTTTGTCAGAATCACTACATATAACAGCTTATTTCTTACCCTTGGAAAATGCACACTGACTCTGCAAGGGCAGTTTATACACAAATATAGAATTCTGCAAACAAAGAGAATATGCACTTAATGAAAATCAAGCATATTCTATGCAAAACAAGTCCTTACAATCTGTTGCCATAAACAGTCACACATCAGAGTCCAAACTCATTCTCAGCACTGTTCTAACAAGGTAAAGAATACAATAGTTGGAAGCATCTTCTATCAAAATGGATCACGATAAGAATGGAAATAACCAAACTAATTTTGAAAATACTTTCACAATGCCTCTAAATGCTGGGTCATAATGTTGTTGCTATTTATTATTTTTCATGAAATACTTTTAAGTACACCATTATTTTTTCCTTAAGTAACAGAAAAACAAACCAAGTTGACAAACTTTGGCAGGCTACAGGTTACTAAAACTTTCTAATTTATGAGTTCATATGGTTCATTAGGATAAGCACTCAACCTCAAGGTAGG
The DNA here is from genome assembly GCF_000296735.1 of Chrysochloris asiatica. Classification (NCBI taxonomy): domain Eukaryota; kingdom Metazoa; phylum Chordata; class Mammalia; order Afrosoricida; family Chrysochloridae; genus Chrysochloris; species Chrysochloris asiatica. The sequence goes on from NW_006408571.1 coordinate 1,607,142, forward strand.
TTTGAATAGCAAGGTCGGTGGTTCAAACTCACCAGTCGCTCCCCTGAAGCCCTCTGCAGGGTTGCTATGGGTCAGAACTGACTCCATGGCACTTACAGCAATAAACAATAATCAGTTCTCCTGCTACGGCACTATAGGGTCAGCACGGAACTGTTAACCACAGGTTGTTAGTTCAAACCAACCTGCTGCTCCTCAGAAACCCTAAACAGGGTTGTTGTGACTCGGAACCGACTTGAGGTCACTTAACAACAACAACAATGATAACCAAGTCATACAAATTATACTCAAGTACTATGTATTTATCATCAAAGGATCTGAAATACTGAATAAGGATAACTTGATATGGAATTACAGCTATGATGAGTTAGGAGAAATTAATGTGCCAGTATGGCCGAGTAGCAAACAAATTGGTAAGACTCAGACCTACCGCATTCTGAATACAACTCTTATTGGTAGTGACTGTGTGAATTTTCCTTACAAAATTAGATGACCCTTCTCAAGCTCAATTTCCTCATCAGGAACATAGGGATAATGAAATCTACCTTGCAAGGTTGCCAGAGGAATTCAAAATAAAAAGTCCCATTACATAGTGGGTCCATTGTAAATGATAACTATTAGTATATGCTATTTTAGTACGCAGAAAATTTCCATGGGGAGAAATGCACTTTTTAGAACCTGAGGAGATAATTTTAGTCTATTTTAAAAGGCATTTTTCAGCTCAGTTATGCAGGTTGTTTTGTTAGTAACATAGAATCAGCGAACATCAATTACATTAATTATGCCTTTATTTTGCCATTGCCCTAGCCCTGAGCTCACATTGCACAGCAGCTTCAAGGATGTTTATTATTATTACTTTTAAAAATCAATGAATAATTGATAAGAATGGAACACTTATCCTATGTGTAGTATTTTTATCTACTGATTTTGAAGGGTTAAGTTTTTTTGCTTTTTTTTTCTTGTACTTCTCACTTTAACTTATACACAGGGGCTTTAAAAAAACACATGGAAAAAATTCCATTCTCTTTTAATTCCATTTTTCCATGAACTTTTTGAAGCCCCATAATTTTTATCAACCCCCAGACTACTCTAGGAAACAACCAGCCTTTCCCAGAATGATTCAGAACATTCTTTAAAATCTTTGTCATCAAGAATGTCGTTACCATGATGTTTCCCTAGGTTGCCTGAAGAGCACGTGGATTTGTACATATGTACATCTGAAAGCTTAGAGGGTAAGGAGTATGACACATGAAGGCTGGAGTCAGAATTAAAAGAAGAACCGCACAGATACACCTCGTGGTGCCATCTACTCACTACAAGGGTCCACATTTAAATTCTCATTTACTGATATTATTGAGTAGCTGTTACTATTCTCCAGTAAGAATGTGACAGCTCAGAAAGTTTAAGTCCCAAGGATATACTGCTTGTTTTGAAAGAGGAGAAAGTGCCAATATTTGAACACTAATACTAAAATTAACAATAATTATCATCAAGCATTATCAATTGATGTCTGAATGTGCTACACAAGTCTACAAATTCAGTCTCTGAGTGGCAGAACTGAAAGTAAATCTGTTTTCTCTGACTTCAAACATAACACTTACTTTCCTCTAAAAGTAGACAAAGGAGCTCTGGTAGC
>NW_006408571.1:1610954-1615235 GCF_000296735.1 Chrysochloris asiatica
AGGATTCCAACCCATAGCAACCCTGTATAGGGGTTCCAAGGAACAGCTGGTGAACTTGAACCACTGACCTTGCAATTCAAACGACTTTGTAGTCTGACACATTAGCCCACAGCACCACACCAGGACTCCAAAGAACCTCTAACTTCCCTCAAATAGTGACTTAGCCACTCCAGGTTTGTAGGTCCAGTGCCACCTTGGAGCCTTCCTTTTGATAGCAACGTCACATAACCTATAAACCACATCAGAGACAACACAGGCCAACCTTCTAAGGGAGACTTTAAGTACAAAGACAATTTGACATAGACTGTAGGTTATAATCAATGACATCATCGACTCAATATTTGTATGACAATGGGCAATTAACTAAAAATCATCATTATTATGTAATCATTTCACAACAAGGAGATGAATTACAGCTTTACAAAAATGTTTTACTAGTAATGGGTATCTGTAGTATTGCTGCCATTTTTATTATGATATCATTAAGCCGTTTGGAAGCTCTTCATTTGTTAGTCATTTCCTATCCCACTCTCACACCACCATAACCAAAAAAAAAAAATCCTATGGTAGTTCATATACCCCTAACTTAAATATTAGGAGAATGTAGACTCACTGCTGAGTTCAACTGGCACACCAAATGACCCTTCATTAAAACAAACAAACAAACAAACAAAAATACCCTGATTCTTTCAAATGACATAGAAGTGATAAGTAATGACAGATGGCATAAAAATATTGCCACTTGGATGAACAAGTCATGGGAAGATGACCTCCAGAGCAAGAACTACAAACCAGAGACTGTGCCTGAGAAATGAAGTACTTAGGAAGCAATCAGTAGTAGGTTAAGTAACTGTGCATCTAACAGAAGCAGCTGCTCTGTGATTCAGCAATCTGAGAATCAATGAGCCTTGTGTGGAAATGTTCCATAAACAAGAGCAAAAGCCTGAGTTATAAATGTAAACAGTCTAATGCAATTGTCCTAAAATATTGACCACCTTTACCAGCTTCAAGTTCTTTCTACAGTTCTTTTGAAAGCACTGCAATTATTTAACTGAATGTCTTTTCATTAAGACACAAGGGAGTTTTATTTCTTTTCTCTCACTTTGAAAAATCACCCAGTTCAAGAGAAATCTTGTAGGAGAGGATAGTAAAAGGATCACATACTATATGTTTTCTGAAATATGTAAAGAATGTTTGAGATTCTCATAGCATAAATGCAATTTTTCTTATATCATAGTCTTTCACGGTCTTAGTGGAAAAGTAAAATGTTCAAAACTTGATATGAAGATTTCAGACGTGCTGTTGTTAAATGAAGAGCAGGGTTTCCGAAGAGAAGGGTTTCTGAAGGACAGCTGATGGGTTTCATCCCCACTTTGCGGTTCAAATTGACCTTGCAGTCCAGTGCTTATCCTACAGAGCCACATCAGACTTGCTAGTGGTAATAATATTACCCCTACAAAATCTGCATACACAGATGTTCTGTTAAAGAAAAAGTCACATAGCACCATATGAGAAAAGCAAAAGAATACGTGACAGAGACACAGAAGTGGCCATTGCCTTGTCAACCACTCATCTCTAAAGTCAAATATGTTTTATCCATTTAGAAGCTAAAATCCAAGCAGGCCCACCACCATCTAGTCACTTCCAGCTCACAGAAACTCTAAAGTGTTTGTGAGACTGTAAATCTTTATGGAGACTGGCAGCCTCATCTTTCTCCTATGGAGCAGGTGGTGTGTTTGAACCCCTGACCATGTGGTTAGCAGTCCAACATTTACCCCACAGTGCCACCAGGACTCCTTTCTGTCATTATAGTAAAGGTGCAATTTTTGTGTGTTGGCAGGGGAGGGGAGACAGGTAGGAATGCTGGGGAGGAAGTATGAGAATCAGAGCATTAAGTAAAGGACAACCTTTAGTCCATTCTAAATTTCATGGAATAGACATTGCTCCTAAATTCAAAGTGAAACAAAGTATTGTGCCATCTCCCTAATGTCCATCCTACGGAAGTGGGTTACAATAGTATGCCCACAGGGCACTACCAAAGCATCTTCTAACCAACACACTACCCAGGCAAACCCTGACTTTTTTGGCATGCTGTTTACTAAGATTAATTTCACAAAAGTCTGTACAAATCATGTCAAATTTTAAAATGGATTGTTGTAATGCTGAACTAAAAGTGTATGTGGAGACTCGAAAAGTTCATGGAAAAATTAAATTAAAAGATAATGGATTTTTTCCCCCTAACTTTTTAAAGCCCCCTCATACATTGGATGAGATATATGATACAATGTTTTACAGTTTAAAATGGTTATGAAATGCTTCCACTTTGTCATCATGGATCTGATTCATATATAGTCAAGGATGTCAGGATAATGCAATTAGGGCAAAATCCACAAAAAGCAGTATTGCTAACACACAAGTAATCAAAGAAAGGACAAGTTTTCATATATCTAAGCTGCATCAGGAGTGGAGCTCAGAGCAAAGGTGCCAACGAAAGCCTGCATCAACATATGCCTAAATATTTAAAGTTCATAATTAAAATAAAAATATTCATTACAGACATTCATTCTTGGTGCTCTGCTGTAGGATCAACACTGGACTGTAAACCACAAGGTCAGCAGTTCAAACCCATCAGCTGCTCCTCAGAAACCCTATACAAGGTTGCTATGAGTTGAAACTGACTTGACAGCACTTAACAACAACAACATTCACAATTCTTCAGTCCCCGTGTGGTGCTGTAAGATAAGCACTGGACTTCCAATCACAAGGTTGGCAATTCAAATCCATCAGTCACTCCTTGGAAACCATATACAGGGTTGCTATGAGTCGGAACCAACTTGACATCACTTAACAGCAACAACATTCACAATTCTAATTTTCAATACCCATATAATTACAGGCCTACAGTACTATAGAGAATTAAAGAATTCAACATGAGACGTCTAAACTGATGTGGTCAATAGAATATTCTACAATGACAGAAATGTTCTGTGTCTGTGACTCATGTGTCTATGGAAGACTTGAAATGTGCCTAGTGCAACTAAGAAATCAAGATTTAATTTTATTTAATATTCATCAACTGCAGTAACCACCTCTGGCTGGCTTATTCCTCAGCTGCCATGTGCAATGGATGCCAATACTGTGATAAGTCATGAGAATCTCTGGAAACAAGAAAATGGACCTTTATTCTTTCTGGAAAAGTTACTTCATTATGCAATATCCTTTGTACTTGTGCCAGCAGAGCAGAGATTTAACAATATAATTAATTTGTTGTTTCTTTTATCTAAGTATTTCTATTGCTTAAATCCTTCCACTCTGTAAGGCATGGTCCATCTGCAACATCAGCCGCTGTCCAATCCACAAATGCCTATCTTCAGTCACTTCTTTTACTTCAAGGACAATGGACAAAAATGCAGAGAGGTTGTTCCCTGGAACCTAAATGGTACTAACAATAACACCAAATGCTTGGGATTATGGATCTCTCTATGGCAACTGAATGCTAAAGTCTAAGTAAGAGAGATGTCATGAGCCCTTCATTAAATATATGTGTGTGTGTGTGTACAACATATAGGATCCTTCTAAAATGTGGGCTTCTGGTAGGACTCATTTTTCCTTAGAGTATTGCAATGACCTCACACAAAAACTTCTAGTTTAGTGGATTATATAAGCAAATAAGAATGACAGTTTCATGAAAGGTGATAACTACTTCAGTAGACAAAATATTGGGTACCATTAAAGCACGTTTAAAATAGGAAAGCTGTGCACCAGAGTTGTATTATTTCACCTTACTTTTTCAATCTGTATGCTAAGCAAATGGTCAAAGAAGGTAGATTCTATGCAGAAGAACATGGCATCAGGATTGGAGAAAGATTAATTAACAACCTGTGATATATATGTATATGATACAGACTTGCTTGCTGAAAGCTAAGAGAACTTAAAATACTTACTGAAGATCAAAAACCACAACCTTCTGTATGGGTTGCACCTCAATGTAACAAAAACAAAAGTCTTCAACACTGTACCAATAAATAACATCATGATAAATGAAAAAAAGATTAAAGTAGTCAAAGACTTCAATTTGATTGGATCAATACTCACAGAAGCAGTAATCAAGAAATCAAACAACATATTGTATCTGGCAAATCTGCTGCACAAGACCTCTTTAAAGTGTTCAAGGGTAAAGATGTCATTTTGAGGACTCAGGTGCATCTGACCCAAGCCATGGCATATTCAATATCCTTACATGCATGTGAAAGTTGGACAGTGAATAAGGATGACAGTAAA
>NW_006408571.1:1615654-1616433 GCF_000296735.1 Chrysochloris asiatica
CAACATTATTACACCTATTTTACTTATCTGAAAACCTTATCACAGTAAAGTTCAAAAACTTACTTAGTGTCATATTACTGGTGAGTGGCAGAACTAAGATTTAAGAGGAGACATCTAGATTCAGAGCCTCTGATCTTAATGCTATGCTCTGTTGCTCCCCAGAACAATAAAGAATTTTCTCAATAGATACTTTGAGGGTAAATAAGTGAATGAATGAGGAAGTGACTAAAATTCCTAAATAAAGGATAAATTAGCATAGATTTGACATGTACCATGTTCTTTCCAACCCTCTAAGGCAAGAATCTTGCTACTATTATGATTCAGTTTCAAATGAAGAAAATATTTTGACTTGGGATCATTTCATGATACCATTTGAATCCTGTCCAAACTGAGTTAGTATAGTAGACCTCAGGATGCTGTCCTTAGAAAGGTCTGCATATAAAGTAGGTCTTTGGCAGATATATGGAAACTTGACTAGTAATCAATTTCCTACATGAATGTAAAAATTTTCCTACATGATAAGAGTGGCTCACAATTCCTAAACTCTTATCCAAACTCTTCTGAAAGCTGCTTTCTTTCTGGGAGACTACAATTTTGGTACATGCTAGTCAGGGAGCTCTACATAATCAGTCCCAACAAGACACTGATTTTCTAACGGGCTTTCCTGGTAGACAACATTTCACACATGTTGTCACAACTCACTGATAAGGGATTAATGGTGTCTAGTGTGGCTCCTGATGTGGCACTGTAGGATCAGCACTGGATGCAAACCACAATGT
>NW_006408571.1:1617203-1618388 GCF_000296735.1 Chrysochloris asiatica
GACTCATAGCGACCCTGTACAGGGTTTCTGAGGCTGTAAATCTTTACAGGAGCAGAAAGCCTTATCTTTCTCCCACGGAACAGCTGGTAGTTTTCGAACCGCTGACGTTAAGGTTCGCAGTCCCGATTCGTAACCACTATACTACTAGATCTCCTTTAATATGACTCTACTGTGAGAGGATTCTTGAAAGCTTGCACCTGTTTCCCTACAGATTGCACCCATTTGCATTTTCCCTTTGTTATTCTTGCTTTCTATGCTTTCACTGTAATAAATCTCAGCCATAATCAAGGCTTTACACCGACTCCTTCTAACAAATCACCTATCTAGGACATGATTAGGTACTCCTGACAGAATTCTCTTTAGTAGTGAGGAGTGAAGAGGAGCAAAAAAGAAAAGAAATAATGACTAATGTCTTCAATGATGATTGTTACAAAGCTTAACAATTTTTAAAGTAAACTAAAGTAAGCATAAACAGAAACACTGAATTTAGACACAAAATTCCTGAATTTGAATTCCAGGTCTGCCAATGGTAAGGTAAGTGAACTTGTTCAAATAATAAATATCTCAGTACTTTGTCTCATTAACACTACAATACTACCTCTCAGGATTGAAAGTTAGTTGTAACTTAATAAATTAACTTTATTATGGAAAGGAACCTAGGTTAGGGAGGGAGATGACGGTAGAGCACAGGGTAGGGGATAGACACGTCACAGTTCAGGTGTTGGGATGGGCCATACACAAAAAAGGGGAGGGGGACAGAAGAACAAGGTAGATAGGAGAACACTTAGGCAGGTTTGCATGGGCTAAATGGGACAGAGGTAAATAGTGATGTATGCTCAACCTTGGAACAACAGGACTCTGTGATACAGGGATTGAGGCATAATCTGAATAGGTAAAAGAGGGGACATAATAACATTAAGATGCTTGATTGTCTTATGAATACTGGTTTCCCTTGCCTACTATTGTAAAATAGACAATTAAGGGGGATAGAAAGGAATATCTGCACAACATGATTATAGAAAGCTTGTAAGCCTGTCTTAAGCCTATAACTGATTGGAATAGTTAAAAGGGGGTGCTAGAACTTGCCCAGTGAAAGAGGCTTCTTGTGGAGTCTTTGTAGTGTATAAGACCTTAGGTGAAATCCTTATCCCCATCCAGAACCTTCTGAGATGAGAAATTCCCACT
>NW_006408571.1:1618488-1620421 GCF_000296735.1 Chrysochloris asiatica
AAATAGTGATGTATGCTCAACCTTGGAACAACAGGGCTCTGTGATACAGGGATTGAGGCATAATCTGAATAGATAAAAGAGGGGAAATAACATTAAGATGTTTGATTGTCTTATGAATACTGGTTTCCCTTGCCTACTATTGTAAAATAGACAATTAAGGGGGATAGAAAGGAATATCCGCACAACATGATTATAGAAAGCTTGTAAGCCCATCTTAAGCCTATAACTGATTGGAATAGTTAAAAGGGGGTGCTAGAACTTGACCATTGAAAGAGGCTTCTTGTGGAGTCTTTGTAGTGTATAAGACCTTAGGTGAAATCCTTATCCCCATCCAGAACCTTCTGAGATGAGAAATTCCCACTTGAAAAGACAAGCAGACCAGCCTGGAGCAGCAAGAGGAACAGAAGATACTTCTTGAAAGAAAGACCAGCAAGGAAAAGTCACAAACAAAAACAGCAGTCTGATTGGCTATCACAAGAACTAGCAAGTTGTTTGCCGGGAAGCTATAAAGGCAAGCAATAAGTTCCTTCAGGACAAACCCCTCCCAAGACTAAAACTCAAAGGGAATACATGAGCATGCATGTAAGCTTGCTGGCAACCACGTTGGTCTACTGGTGAGAGGAAGTGGGGGAAAAGCAGCAACAAAGATGGGGCTGAGTCAGACCACAATACATAGACTCCTGTTGACCTGGAGTATGGTGAGACCTGGTTGACCCGAAGTACCATGAGACCTGGGGACCTCTGAGCTCATGGACAAGGATATGGCCACAGAGAGTTAGAGCCAAGAGTGAAGCATCCATGTGATATGAAGTGAGGGGATATGCACAAGAGCACCCAAACTTCCAGATAGTGCCCATTGAACCTAGCTTCAATGGCTGGGTGCTAAGAACCTGCCTGACTAGAAGAAGGAAAATAGGAAACAACAACAACATTTTCTTCTTCTTCTTCAAGAAAACAAGTGTAAACCACTACAATCTGATGAACTTGACTTATACTTATGAATATAGTGGCTTAAAATACCAACCAAAAGGGAAAAAATATTTACAGCAAGGATCATTCCCATCCTCTCTGTACATAGGGTTGATAGGGAATGGCAACTTAGATGTTAGGTACCTAAAATGTGAGGGTTGTAAAGGCATGAAGTGACTGGCTTACAAGCTTTCAAGAGGAAGTTTAGATTCAGAGTGTATTGGGGATGGTAGAAGCCCCACTGAGTGGTTTTCATCCTGACTAGATAGATCTGGTGAAAGGAGATGAGGACGACAATCTCATGATTCAATAGTGAGTAATTGTTATCATGACAAATTACTATTGTTGCAACTTTAAGGTAGAAGTTTTGTAGCAAAAAGAGGTGAGTGGTCGATCTTACAGTCCCAGAGCAGTGGAGGACCCTGGGACCATCACGGGAGAAGAGTGGGAGCAGAGAGTGGGACTCTACCCAGAGAAACAGCACTGCCAGAGACGGAGGCAGAGCTGATGACATGGAGAGATGCAGCAGCTGAGGACTCTACACTCATGGAGGGAGAAGGGATGTGTGAGACGCAGCAGCTGAGGACTCTAGACTTGTGGAAGGAGAGGGGATATGTGCTGGCAGCTGGTGGGCAAGCTTGCAGGGTGTGCCCTTTGACCTGAGTGTTTTGGTGCACATCCAAAGGAAAAAAATAATAATAAAACAGGGAGTAGAATCAAATACTGTTGAATGATAAAGCATGAAGCATGTAGAGGATTGTAATAATTTAAATGAAATGAATACGACAGGGTGAGTGTAAAACTAATGTTCCCCCATGTAAGCTATCACTCAATTCACAATAAAAACACGTATGAAAAAAGAAAGATCTGAATGGGGCTGGTGAAAAGAGATGGGGATAAGACTCTTGTGGTTCAATAGTGAATAATTGCTCTCAGGACGGATTGTGAGTGTTGCAAATGTAAA
>NW_006408571.1:1620521-1630247 GCF_000296735.1 Chrysochloris asiatica
TATGAAAAAAGAAAGATCTGAATGGGGCTGGTGAAAAGAGATGGGGATAAGACTCTTGTGGTTCAATAGTGAATAATTGCTCTCAGGACTGATTGTGAGTGTTGCAAATGTAAAAGTAGACATTTTGTAACAAAATGAAGGGGAAGCTTGGTCTTGCAGTCCAGGAATGGAGGACTCTGGGACCATCAAGGGAGAAAAGCAAAGTGCATCACCCTATCCAGAGAAGCAGTGACTCCAGAGATGGAGGCAGAGATGATGATGTGGAGAGATGGAGCAGCTGGGGACTCTGGACTCAGGGCAGGAGAGGAGCTGTGTGCTGATGGCCAGGGGCCAGGCTTGTAGGGTGTACCCTTTGGTTGTTTGAATGTTTATATATTCCTGAGTGCTTTGGTGTGCATCCAAAAAACAAACAAACAAACAAACAACAATAGAAGGAATGGAAGCAAATGCTGTTGAATGGTGATGCATGAAGGGGATTGTAATCATTGCAGTGAAACAAAATATGATAGGATGAATGTAAAGCTGATGTTCTCCCATGTAAACTATTACTCAATTCACAATGAAAACTTATTTTAAAAAAAGAAAATAAATAAACTTAGGTTAATTCATAGCATGAATTATCACTCATATATGTAATTATTAATTCTAGAACCTTGATACACTTCTACTCAGTGAAATTTACCTATTAAAGAACACAAAATTGTATTTCATCTGTAAGATATATCCCACTTCTACAAGTTTTATGGACCACACTAATACCCCAAAATGCTCATATTGACTTGCTTAAAAAGTAAATATATAATATGCATACCCATGTTCATTGCATCATTATTTTTAATACCAAAGAGATGTTGTGCCTATAAGTGGATTAAAGTATAGACCATCTATGGTATGTTCACACAATGGAATACTATATACCATTAAGAGTAAAATGACTCTGGGAAACATCTCACAACATGGATGAAACTGGAGGGCATTAAGCTGATTGAAGTAAGTCAGTTACAAAAGGCCAAAATTTGTGAAATTGCTATTATAAAAATTCAAGAAAGGCTTACACACAGAAAGAAACAGCTGTAATGGTTACCAGGTATAGGAGGTTTGGAGAGAAAACCACTAATTAGACAGTGTTATTATTAAGTGCCATCATTTTGGTTCCAACTCAAAGTGACCTTGTATAGAGTTTCCAAGGAAAAGCTGGTGGGTTTGAACTACCAACCTATTGGTCAGTAGTACAGTGCATACCTTACAGTGCCACATCAGAACTAGATAGTAGACACGTGCTAATTTTGGAGAAAAGAAAGGCAATGCACAATAAGAGGAAATCAGCATAATATAAACAAGGCAAAGGAAGACACTGAATGGTATGTAAAACTAAAGAACAACAGTAATTACAATCCTGTAATGACAGCAACAAGAAACAATAATGTATGAGTGGATATAGGTAGTTTTATATGCTGATCAGGGGTAGAAAGGCATATGAGAGTTTATCCATATATATAATTGGCAGTGAATATTCTCAAAGATATATTTGTACATACTACAAATATATCTAGCGATAAGGGTGTTTCAAAAAGGTCACAGAAACACATTAATGTTCATAGCAGCACTATGCACAATAGCAAAAAGATGGACACAGCCCATGTGCCCATCAATGGAAGAATGGATAAACAAACATTGGTATATACATACAATGGACTATAATATTACCTTGAAGAATAACAAGGAAGCTGCAAGCCACTATATAACATAGATGAAACTTGTGAGTGCAATTAGTCAGTCACAAAAGGACATACATTGCATAAGACCATTATTGTAAAACCTTAAGAAAAGATACCCATACTAAAAGGGGGGAAAAAAAAGTCTTTGTTGGTTAACAGGGGTGGGAAGAATGAGATGGTAGAGCACAGGGTAGGGTATAGACACATAATAGTTTGGGTGTTAGGGAGAGCAATACATAAGAAGGGGCAGGTGGGTGGAAGAACAAGGTAGATAAGGGAACCCTGAGGTAGGCTTGCATGGGCTAAATGGGACAGAGGTAAATAATGATGTATGCTCAACCTTGGAACAACAGGGCTCTGTGATACAAGGAAGCAAGTATAGTCTGAATGGGAAAAAAAAGGGAAATAATATGAAGATTCTTGACTGTCTTATGAATATTGGTTTCACTTATAATAAAATAAGACACTTGAGTGGGATAGAAAGGAATATCAGGAAACATGATTACAGAAACCTTGTAAGTCCATTTTCAGCCTGTAACTGATTGGAATACCTAAAGGGGTTCTAGAACTTGCCCAGTGAAATAGGTTTTCTGTAGAGCCTTTGTAGCATATAGGACCTTAGGTAGAATCTGAGCCCCATTCAGAACCTTCTGAGGTGGGACATTCCCACTTGAAAGGACAAGCAGACCAGCCTAGAACAACTAGAGGAACAGAAGATGCTTATTGAAAGAAAGACCAGCAGGAAAAATCTAAAACAAAAATGGTGGTCTGATTGGCTACTACAAAAACAAGCAAGTTGTTTGCTGGGGAGCTATCAAGGCAAGTAATTAAGCCCAATCAGTACAAAAACCCCCTCCAAGATCATGACTAATTGCAACTGTCACACCATAAAGGTAGAAGTTTTATCACAAAAATGGGGGAGTAGTTAATCTTCCAGTCCAGGAACAGAGGTCCCTAAGACCATTAAGGGAGAAGAGCATGAGCAAAATGTGGGACCTATCTAGAGAAGGAGTGACACCAGAGATGGAGGCAGAGATGAGGACATGGAGAGAGAGAGCAGCAAAGGATTCTAGAGTCATGGAAAGAGAAAGGTTGTGTGCTGGAGGCCAGGAGGCAGGCTTGCAGAATGTGACCTTTGGTTGTTTAAATGATTATATATTCCTGAGTGTTTTTGTGTGTGTACATCAAAACAAACAAACAAACAAACAAACAAAAAAAAAACCAGACGGGAATAGAAGCAAACACTGTTGAATGATGATCCATGGAAGAGATTGTCATTAATGCAATGAAATGATGAGTGTAAAACCGATGTTCTCTCATGTAAACTATCACTCAATTCACAATAAAAACTTAAAAAATAAAAAAGTTAATGGAAAAAATCCATTATGTTATAATTACATTTTCCACGAACTTTTTTTTAAAGATTTTATTGGGAGAACATTAGTTTTACATTCATCCTATCGTGTATTATTTCATTACCATGGTTAAATCCCCTCCATGCATCATCAAACAACCAAAGGGTATATCCCACATGCCTTCCCCTTGGTCATCAGCAAACAACCCCTCTCCCTCTCTGGGTCAAGAGTACCCAGCCACTCCATCTCTCCACATCATCATCTCTGCTTCCATCTCTGGTGTCACTGTTTCTCTGGGTTGGGTCTCACACTCCACTATTCTCCCTTGATGGTCCCAGGGACATCCACTCCTGGACTACAAAGTCAGCCACTCCCCTCCTTTTGCAGCAAAATATCTTCCTTTACATTTCCAACCCTCAAAGTCAGTCCTGATAGCAATTATTCACTATTGTACCACAAGAATCCTAACCCCATCTCCTTTCATCAGCCCATTCCAGACAGACTGGAGAGTCTATATACTACTCAGTGGAGAGTCTATCTTCCTCTTCACCCTCTGGATCTAGGCTCTCTCTTGAAAGCTTGTAAGCCAGTCACTTCTTGCCTTTGTAGCCCCCCTCCCCATTTTGGGTAGCTAATGTCCAAGTTGCCCATCCCTGTCTACCCTGTGTACTGAGGGGGTGGGAATGATCTTCACTGTAAAGATTTGTTCCCTTTTTTGCATCCATAGGTGTAGATCAAGTTCACCAAATTGTATCAGATTACTCTATTTTTCCCTCTTCTTTCTTCTTCTAGTCGAGTTCTGATCATCCAGTCATTGAAGCCAAGTCAGGTGGGTATTATCTGCAAGTGTGGGTATTCTTGTTCATATGCCCTCTCTTCTTATCAGCTGGATGCTTCATTCTCCACTCTAGTCCTCTGTGGCTATGTCACTGTCTCTGGGTCCAGCAGTCCCCAGGTCTTACCGTACTGCTGGCCAACCAGGTCTCCACCATGAACTTTTTGAAGTTTCCTCCAACAATAGAGTGAACAATGGTTATGAAAAGCTCTAACCATAACCAAATGTCGCCTGATACTAAGATTCTGGGCATAAGGGTGAGGGACCATAGTCTTTAAGGAAATCTAGGTCAATTGGCATAAGACAATCCATAAAGACAATGTTCTACCTGCTACTATGGTGAGTAGTAATTGGTGTCTTAAAAACATGTGAACTAACCTACAACTTCTGTTCTCTTTCCATCTATAGCAAAGAAAAGTGGGAGGGAAATGCCACACAAAGACTCAAGGAAACAGTTAGCCAAACTAACCTGATACCAGAAGGACTAGATGGCGCCCAGATATCAGCACTAACCACCTCTGACAGGAATCATAATAGAAGGTACCAAAAAGAATGGGAGACAAAGGTAGATCAAAATTCAATTAACAAAACAGTGAATTACTGGTCTGCAAGAGACTGGGGGAACACCTGAGTCTATGGCCCATAGACATTATTCTAATTTAGAACTGAAACCACTCCTTGAGGTCACATTCCAGCCACATATAAGTCAGGCATATACATTAGAACAATAACATCTTGGAAGAACATACTCCTCAGAAAAATAAACTATAAAAGGCCAAAAATTCAGCATGTGTCTAGAAGTAAAGTTAAGAAGGCAGGAAGGGGCAGTTCACCAACAGAGAACTCAGTGTGGAAATGAAGTGAGTTGTGGAGACTGCAACCAATGTCATGGAATCATTAGTGTATACATTGATAAATGGAAAACTAATTTGCTCTATAAGCTTTCACCTAAACCACAATAAGATATTCAAATAAATATACAAAAAGAATAAATAAGCACAGCTTTTTACCTGCCAGGAATATAATTATAAGCCTAAAACAATCAACAAACCTGGCAGCTTTTGTTCAGGTGCCATTTATGTGGCTCTTGCACAATGAGACTTTAGCATTTTATTCATCAGAAGACAGCACTAAATTTACATCTCCTGACAGTTTTAAACATGCAGTCAAATGGTGAGTTAATTAATGACAATGTCCAGTGTTACTAAAAAAGATTAAGCCATAAATGATTTCGCTGGCAGATTTCATACCAGAATAAAATTGAGGTGTCTTAGATAAATCACTGCAGAGGTTGTTGGTCACTGTCTGTTTTCCTAAAATTGGGACTTCAGCCCTAGAGACATCTACAGGACATCTGCAGATTCAGTAACTACTGAAGACCCTTCAAGATGGAAGGTCAAAAGCAATCACTCTTATTCAAGCTGACTGCACTAAGATTTTAAAACCATCAGACTCTGAAATGAACAATCCAAAATATGTTTCTCATCTGACAAATGAGTACATTTGGATGAGATGGGTGATTTTTAAGATTAATGTAATTTGTTTGTTTTTTGAGGGTATTCTCAGATTCCCCAGAAAAATAAAGAGATAACTGAGCCAGTAAGTTCTACTCCATCCACATTCCACCAGCAGCTTCAGTTATTTCTCATTTAAACAACTCATTCATCAATGGAAAAGGAAAAAAAAATAAAGAGCCAAGAAAGATAAGTGCAGCATTAGTTGGTGTATTATTTACATCTTTTCATTTCTATATTTCTAGAACTTAAGAGACTGGAGCCCTCCCTTTACACTCTCCTGTGATCCTCTTTAATACTGCAGACTCAGCATCTTCCTCCAGGAGACAGCATATGGAAGTTTTAACATAATTGCAATGAGAGGAAAAAGAAAAGAAGATTGATAATGAGAGATTAGAAAGGAGAGATGCGAACTACCATTGTTAGCCACTCTTTTATAGCTATATGATAGGAGTCCTGGTGTGGCCCTATGGGTTAATGCACTGGACTGCAAAGACATTTGAACCAGAAAATCAACAGTTCAAGCTCACCAGTGGCTCCTCAGAAACCCTATACAGAGTTGCTATGGGTCGGATCTGACTCTATAGCACTTAACAACATGATATATGGTGTCTTAGTTACTTCGTGGAGTCCTGTTGTGGCACTGTGGTTTAATGCACTAGACTGAGAAGTCAGTTTGAATTACGAGGTCAGAGGTTCAGGCTCCCCAGTTGTTCTTCAGAAACCCTATATAGGTTCGCTATGATATGGAACTAACTCAATGGCACTTAACAACAACTGTTACTTAGTACTGCCATACCAAAAATTCCACAAGTGGATGGGTTTAAAGATGAGAAATTTATTGACTCACCATTTGGAGTCCAATCAAGGCCTCAGCTATAGGGGAGGATCCTATCTTGGAACTCCTGGCTTGTGAATGCATCCTCATGTGATCACTGTGTGCATTTCTGTATCTATTTTCTCTTTGTAAAACCGCATTCAGAAGGGATTAGATTTAGGACTCAACCCATTGCAGAATGATGTCAATAACAAAACAAAAGAAAAGTCCTATTTCAAACAGGATCACGTTCACAGATATGAGGGTTAGGGCTTCAAATATATTTTGGGGTACACAATTTAATTCATTGCATATGATATTTCATTTAGTTCATTCATCTCAACACCCTGTGAATCCCGTGTACCTTCTCATTATTAAAGCTTTGTATTTGTACTTTGACTTCACAAAAGAGGTGATTAACTGAGCATTAGATTAGAAAACTTAAGAAATATGTGACAAGACAGTAATTTGGATTTAGAATTATTTGACTTGACAACCTCATAAACATATGGATACATTCACATGCACACATATACAGAAATGATATCAAAAATTTCCATTTACATTCAATTCCTTTAATCCACAAACTTTTTTAAGTCCCCTCATGTATGTACATATACATATACTCACACACGCACACATTAGTCCAATCTTCCTTTAATTTCAAAATACCTGTGTCTTCAAAGGGTTTGATGTATGTGTATTCCTGAATCCACAGAATATTTTTGGAATATTAAAAGTGTTAGCAGTGGTTACCTCTGGGAAGTAGAATGTGGAGAATAGGTATTTTCACATTTTACTCTAGCTGTTTTAATGTTATCTGAAAATTTTATTTCAATAATCTATTAATATGTCATTCTATAAGGAATTAAGATAATTTTCAGTTTATCAGAACATGCACTCTTGCATCATTCTGGCCAGAAGGTTGTCAAATAGCTTTGGAAACAAATTACCCTAACAATAGGTTACAAAGCCTCTATTTTCACATTCAACTTTATTACTAATCTGCTTAGCTAAATCCTGCCCTAAAGTGTTCACAGAAAGTGTGGATTATGACTAGATGGAATCCATCATTTTCATTCATAAATAATAAGTATCTGGAACTCTGCCTCTTCCCTATACTCAGGTTATTTCTTCTGGGAGGCATGAGCTGTTTGGTGCTTACTGGGCCACCAATGAATAATATTACTATAATGACAGTTCTGTCGAAACATTGTGAAAATTATATATCAAACAGTAGTTGCCAATTTGCATGGTACCCTCTAGAAAGAGAATTTTCTCAAATGGAAATCCTCCAATACTTAGTGACATTTGGAACTCAAAAGTGAGAAATTTCTCTAATTTAAAAAAGTAAAATTTTGTAGAAAAATACAGAAAATGTTCTTGCTGCCTGCTTTAGTTTACTGCAACTAGCATAACAAAACTCGGGAGTTTAAGAGAACAAATTTATTTTCACACAGTTCTGTAGGCTAGAAACTAATTCCAGTTGTTGGCAGGACCATAATTACTTGCAAGGCTCTAGGGTAGGAATTCTTCTTGCCTCTTTTAAATTTGGGGGGTCCCAGACAATTGGTGCTCCTCAGTGTGTGGCAGTATAAATATAATCTCTGTCTACATCTTCACATGACCTTTTTCCCTCTAAGTCTGTCTGGTTATATATCTATTTTCCTTCTCTTATAAAGATGATCATGGTGGTTGTGTGCTGTGGAGTTGGTTCCAACTCAAAGTGACCCTGCATAGAGTTTCCAAGGCTATAAATCTTTACAGAACCAGAAAGCCTCTTCTTTCTCTCATGGAACAACTGGTAGTTTTGAACTGCTGATTTTGAGGTTAGCAGTACAACTAGTAACCACTACACTACCATAAAGATAACAGTCTTCTTGAATGAGTCTTATGCTATTCTAGTATGACATAATATTAAATTAATTACATCTACAAATATGTTATTGCCAAATATAGTTTCATCCACAAGTTCCGGAATCAGGATTTCAGCACATATTTTGGGAGGATAAAATTAATTCATAACACTCTCATACTAAGA
The DNA here is from genome assembly GCF_000296735.1 of Chrysochloris asiatica. Taxonomy (NCBI): domain Eukaryota; kingdom Metazoa; phylum Chordata; class Mammalia; order Afrosoricida; family Chrysochloridae; genus Chrysochloris; species Chrysochloris asiatica. The sequence continues at coordinate 1,628,802 of NW_006408571.1, forward strand.
ATTCTGAGTATGCGTAAGTACATATATGTTCATAATATTGCATGAATCAAATTTTGTTTATCACATTTAGTTTAGGAAATGCTTTCCTAGTTAACGTTTACAATAGACTTGTATTATTTTACACATTGAACAAATTATTGTTGTCAGGAGCCTTGGAGTAGATTCCAACTCTACCATGCACAACAGAACAAAACATTGCCCAGTTCTGCACCATCCTCACAATTGTTACTATGTTTGAGCCCAATGTTGCTGCCACTGTGTCAATCTCTTATGTTGGGGGTCTTCACCTTTATGATGACCCTCCACTTTACCAAGCATGCTATCCTTCTCCAGGGACTGGTCTTTCCTGACAACAGGTTCAGATTGCCAGTGACAAAGTATCACCATCTTTGCTTCTAAAGAACATTCTGGCTATATTTCTTCCAAGGCAGATTTGCTTATTCCTCTGGAAATTCATGGTACTTTCAATATTCTTCAACACCATAATTCAAATGCATCAATTCATCTACAGCCTTCCTTATTCATTATCAAACTTTCACATGCATATAAGGCAATTAAAAATACCTAGGGTTGAGTCAGGTGTACTTTAGTCCTCAAAGTGATATATTTGTTCTTGAACACTTTAAAGAAGTGTTTTGCAGCAAATTTGCCTAATGCAATATATCGTTTGATTTCTTGAGTGAACTTCTCAAGCTGAAGGACTGAAGAAAAAAATTCAAGTCTTGAATTGAAATATTGAAGGATTCTATGGACAAAACAGTGAATTGTGCAGAAAGCATCAAAATAATATGGAAGGAATGCACAAAGTCACTGTAACAAAAGGAATTGGTAGATGTGCAACCATTTCAGGAAGTAGCATATGATCAAGAACTGATAGTATTGAAGGAAGTCCCAGCTACACTGAAGATATTGGCCAAAAAACAAGGCTTCAGGAATTGACAGAATACAAATTGAAGTTTGCTAACAAACTGATGCAGCGCAGGAGGTGATCACTCACCTATGCCAAGAAATTTGGAAAAAAACTACCTGGCAAACTGATTGGAAAATACCCAGATTTGAGTCTATTCCAAAGAGGAGGCTTTCTCTTTTTCTCTGACCTTCCACTTTCTCAAGCCTGATTTCCTACTCCAGGAACCGTTACTCTTGGTAACATGTCTAAAATATGAGAGATAATATCTTGCCACCCTTGCTACTAAGGACTATTCTGGCTGTACTTCTTCAAAGACGAATATGGTTCTTCTTCTGGAAATCTGTGGTACTTAAAATATTCTTTATCAACATCCTCATTCAAATACTACTGTCTTCCTTAATCACTGTCCAATTTTTTCATGCATATGAGGTGATTGAAAGTACCATGGCATATGTCAGGCACATCTTAGTCCTCAAAGTGACATTTTGCTCCTTACCAATTTAAAGATTTCTTTTGCAGATTTGCCTAATGCATTC
>NW_006408571.1:1631072-1631919 GCF_000296735.1 Chrysochloris asiatica
TCTTGGCATAGACAAGTGAATGCCTCAAATATTCCTGAAATTAAACATTTCTATTATATTCTGTTGATTCCTGAAGCCTAGTTTTCTGCCAGTGCCTACAATGCAGTTTAGACTTCTTCCTTCATTGCCATACATTCTTGATTATAGATTAACTTTTCAACTCCCTCATTTCTTCCCATTGCTTTAGCTTCTCTATGTTCAAGAGCAAATTTCAGAGTCTCTTCTGACTTCCACTTGGTCCTTTTATTCTTCCCTGTCCTTTTGGCTTTCCTGATCTTTTGCTTTCTTCATATATGATGTTCTTAATGTCATCCAACAACTCTTCTGTTCTTCAGTCATTAGTGTCTAATGCACCAAATCTGTTCTTGAGATGATCCCTAAATTCAAGCAGGATATACTCAAAGTCATATTTTGGTGGACTTGTTTTCATTTTCCTCAGTTTCAGCCTGGATATGCATATGAGCTATTGATGATATTTCCAGTTGGCCCTTGGCACTATACCACACAATGTTCCACTGCTATTCATAAGGTTTTTGGTGGTTAATCATTCAAATGTGATCCATCTGTACTTCCTCCTAGTCTGTTTAAGTTCATAGGGCTCCATCAACATCTATGTACCATGGGTCACCCTGCTGGTATTTAACATATAGGAGGCATACCTTGTACCATCACAGCAACACATAAGCCAGCACACCATGAAAACAGACAGACAAGTGATGGTTTCGCACATAAAACCATATATGAGGAAAGGAAAAAGACCTTCTTCATGTATGATATTATTGATGTGATCCCATAACTCCACTGGACCAGTCATTAGTATCTAACACATCAAGTCTGTTCTAAGGAC
>NW_006408571.1:1632434-1636190 GCF_000296735.1 Chrysochloris asiatica
AGTGGCTGGTGAGCTTGAAAATCTTGAAATGTTCCTTATGATGGTGAATGTGATGCCATTCTCTTCTATTTGTCATTGCTGGCATAGTAAACCATATGATATTTAGATTCAAGATGACCAATAAATAAGAGTCCATTTCAGCTCACTGATACCTGGATTATTGATCTTTATTTGTTCCACGTCATTTATGATGATTTGTAACTTTCCTTCGTAGGTTCCATGTTATGTTAATTAATGGATATTTGAAACTATGTCTTCTCATTTTTAGTTGTACCTCATCAGTAAATGAAGGTCTGAAAGAAATGATGTGGTAATTAGATGAGTTTAATAATGACATTAAGAAAAAAATACTAAGGAAATACCTCAGGAAACAAAGTCAAGAGATAAATGTGAGGAAAAAGAGTTTCAAAATTTGAAATATTAATCATTTTTAACTTTCCAGAAAAAGATCAATGAACTTGTCAGGGAATAATACCATATTTCACCTGGTGAGCCTTAGAACCAGATGGTAAACTTTAGAACCATATCAAAGCACATCATCTGAAATTTTAAAAAGTTATAAATTATATAACAATAATCATAAGGCATATAATTTCTAGACAAATGGACATCATCATGGAAAGAATTGTCAAGGGACTACTGGTTTTTGTAATGTACCTTGTAGGAATTTTTTATTTTCTAAAGTATAATAGATACAGATTTATTTAAATTGAAAAATAAATTGAAATCAATCTCTTCACATGCCTTATTATTAGTTTACAATCTGTTTTTGCTGTTAATTGTCATTGAGTCGGTACCTACTCATAGTGACCTTATGCACAACAGCACAAAGCACTGCCTGGTCCTGCACCAATATCACAACTGTTACTACACTTGAGCCCATTGCTACTACCACAATGCCAATTCATCTCATTGGTGGTCATCCTCTTTTTCATTGGCCTTTAATTTTATCAACCATGATGTCCTTCTTCAAGGACAGATAATATATCTGAACTATGAGAAACAAAGTCTTACCATCCAGCTCCTAAGGAGCATTCTGGCTGTACTTCTTCCAACACAGATTTGATTTGTTATTTTGGTAGGCCATGGTATTTTTAATATTCTTCTCCACCGCCATAATTCAAATGCATCAATTTATCTATGGTCTTTTTTATTCATTGTCCAACTTTCATATGCATATGAGGTTATTGAAAATACCATTGGGTCAGGTACACCTTAATCCTCAAACTGACATCTTTGCTCTTGAACATTTTAAAGACGTCTTGTGCAGCAGATTTGCTCAATGCGATATGTTATTTGATTTCATGACTGCTGCTTCCATGAGTGTTGATGGTTGAGCTGAGCAAAATGAAATCTTTGAAAATTTCACTCTTTTCTCCACTTATCTTGATGTTACTTATTCCTGCAGTGATGAAGATTTTTGTTTTATTTATGTTGAGGTGCAACCCATAACAAACATTGTAGTCTTAGATCTTCATCAGTAAGTATTTTACATCCTCTTCCCTTTCAGCAAGGAAGATTTTATCATATGCACATTGCAGGTTGTTAATGAGTCGTCCTCCAACCTGATGCTACGTTTTTCTTGATATAATCTAGTTTCTCAAATTATTTGCTCAGCATATAGACTAAATAAGTATGGTGAAATAATACAACCCTGGCACACATCTTTCCTAACTTCACACCATTCAGTTCTTATTCTGTTTGAACAACTGTCTCTTGGTCTATGTACAGGTTCCTCCTGAGCATAATTAAGCATTCCAGAATACTCATTCTCCACAATGTTGTCCATAGCTTGTCATGATCCACACAATTGAAAACGTTTGCATAGTCAATAAAGCACAGGTAAACATCTTTCTGGTATTCTCTTTTTAGCCAAGATTCATCTGATGTCAGCAATGATAGCCCTCGTTCCACCTCCTCATCTGAATCTGGCTTGAACTTCTGGCAGTGCATTCCCTATCAATGCACTGTTGCCACTGTTTTTTAGTTGTTTTTAGCAAAATTTTACTTGCATACAATATTGATATTGTCTGATGATTTCCATATTCTAGCTGCAATTATATTGATGCATGTGATGTGTTACTCCTATGGAAAAAGGGTGCTGATCTGTAGCTGATCTTTTTTAATATGCTCATATTTCCCTGGTACTTTGTATATTATTTGGATTGTATCATGCCTTATTTTAATGCCATTATTAATAATAAGAGTTTGTATATATTTTTTTAAAACTGGTATAAATGTTAAATTGGTCATGAGGAAAAAACCAGAACTGAAACATGTAACCAGCCTACCTATAGAGCAAGTAAAAGATTCTTACTACTTGTTTGTTGTCAAATCGAATTGTTTCTGACTCATATCAACCCTGTATATAGTTGAGCCTGTAAATCCTTGTGGTAATAGAAAGTCTGATATTTCTCCTACTCTAGGAGTTATAGCATAAATCCTTTGAAAGGTGCACTCAAATTCTTTATATATTTTGTGGCTAGTAAAATACAGTTGTTCAATGTTTTTGAGTGTCAACAATGATCTAGGCACCATGTTAGACCATGGAGAACAAAGATAAGACTCGATTGTCAACCTTCAAAATGGATCCAGGGTAGCATGATGAAAAAGAGTCGTAGGAATGGGTTATGGAGAAGGAACAGCAATTTTAAAGGCATAGTCTGCTGGGACACTTCCTTCACTGGAAGTTGCTTAATGTGTATTTATGTTAATTTTCATGGTTAGAAACAATTTTATTTTTGAATGTGACTTTAAATAGAACAATTTTATAAACAATCCACCACTATTATAAACTTAATCTGTTTGCTATTGATAAATACTTTAAAAATTATGTCATTTAATTATTTTGGTAACTGTTTACCAAAGAACTGAATGATATAAAGATTCTAGTAATTATTTTTTACTTTTAAAAGTGTACTCTTGCACTTGAAAGGACAAGCAGACCAGCCTAGAACAGCTAGAGGAAAAGAAGATGCTTCTTAAAAGAAAGACCAGCAGGAAAAATCCCAAACAAAAATGGTAGTCTGATTGGCTACTACAGGAATAAACAAGTTGTTTTCCAGGGATCCATCAAGGCAAGCAATCAGGTCCCTTCAGGACAAACCCCTCTCCAAGACTGAAACTTGAAGGGAACACATCAGCAGGTATATAAGCTTGCTGGTGACTGCATTGGTCAGCTGGTGAGTAGAAGAGGGATAAAGGCAGCAATGAAGATGTGGACTGAGTTCGACCATTTTCCATAGATTCCCATAGACCTGGAGATGAGATTGAGAATTGGAAGGACTGGTTGGTCTGAAGTGTGGGAGACCTGGGGACTTCTGAGCCCTTGGACAAGGACATAGCCATGGAGGGCTAGAGTTGAGAGTAAAGTATCCAGATGATATGAAATAAAGGGAGACACAGAAGAATGCCCAAACTTGTAGATAGTACTCATTTGACCTAGCCTCGATAACTTGATGATCAGAACTTGACTAGAGAAAGATAGAAAAACAGTTTTTGATAAAGGAAACAAGTGTAATTGTTACAATTTGATGAACTTGACCTATACTTATGAATGTGCTAGCTCAAAATACCAACTGAGAGGGAAGTAGTCTTCACATCAAGTATCAATCCTATCCCCTCTGTATACAGGGTCGACAGGGATGGACAACTTAGACATTGGCTACCTGAAATAGAGGGGCTATAAAGGCATGAAGTGACTGGCTTACAAGTTTTCAACAAGGTGTTTAGTTTTAGAGTGTATGGGGGAAGGTA
>NW_006408571.1:1636630-1638879 GCF_000296735.1 Chrysochloris asiatica
ATTGCAATGAAATGATGAGTGTAAAATCGATGTTCTCCCATGTAAACCATTGATCAATTCACAATAAAAACTTAAAAAATAAATAACTAAGAAGGAAAAATGAAAAAAAAAATGTACTCTGGGGTAATAACTTATTTGATCACCATTTTTGGAGTGACATTCACATGGAAAAAGATATAGTTTTAACTGTGAAGAGGGGAGTCTCATAACTATCAATAGCATCATGTTGACAGAATATTCTTGAATGCATAAATGTTGCCAACTATATGCTAGAATTTACCAAAGAATTTAATTCTGTTTTAAAACAGGCTTCTTGGGAAAGGTAATACATTCCTTGTGGAATTCAAATTTAAGTAACTTTTGTGTGTTTTTTCAGTGTTGTAAAATATATATATGTATATAAAATGAAACCTTTGCCAATTCAACATTCTTATGTACACAGTGTTATTTTCTATTTTTTCTACCCACACAGCAACTAACCCAAAGGATCCCATTACCCTTGCTTCTTGTCAGAGATCAAACCTATGCTTTGGAATAAGCACCATTTGTCTTGGTAAAGCAGGGACAGAACTATATCCTACACTAGCAACCTCCAAAGGACTCAGATAATGTAGAACGCTTACCTTCTGCATTTCAGAAGTCTAATGTTTGCATTCAAGAGAAAGGTAGAATTGTGTTTCAAAATACTATCCACAACTCAGATCAGACACATTCTCATTATGATAGACTAATAAAGAACTGCTCTCACAACATTTACCCTAGTATTGTTAGGTAGGGTTAAAAGTTAAAAGTATTTGAAAGATAGGGATATCTCTCAAATGAATTATCCTAACTATAAGTTAAACTGGGTCCACAAAGAGTGGAGAGTAAAAAGGATTCACCTTTGAACCCACTTCATTCATTGTGCTTCTAATATACAACCCCAGCCCAGCATGATGCAACAGAAATATAGTTACTCAAGCTGGTGAGATGTGCAATTTAATTCAAAGGAATTCTGCCTCTTTGCTATGAAAAAACAGCTACCAAAATATATATGCTGCAGGGAGAGAACAGGGAGCCACACTTGGTCCCTTTGTTCTAGGTCACTTTGTCAATAGTGAGATGGGAGACCATTGCCAGTACCACACAGGTGACACCAAACTTTATGGACGAGGGGACTAGGAACAGGTGAAGGATCTGAACTGCTCAGTATCAATATAGCTTAGTACCACTCCTGGTGTGGTGCTGCAGGCTAATGCACTGGACTGAAAGGTCAGTTTGAGTTACATTACAGATTCAAGCCCACCAGCTGCTCCTCAGAAACCCTATACAGAGTCGCTATGAGTCAGAACTGACTCAATGACACTTAACAATAATAACAACTCATCAACCAATGTGGTAAATGATACACTAGTGAGAAATGTCAGTGGGCAGAAAACAAAGAGATCAACTTTGGCCACCGAAAGAGGAGCCTTCACCCTAGTATGGCAATGCAAAGAAAAAACACAAGAAAACACACAGAAAATTATTTGAGTGGACATTTCAGGAATAGGAAACTCAGATAGCTATGCAAAGTAGAGACTTGGGAAAGCAGCCACCAATTTCTCTGTGCTGCCAACCCAAAATGGAATTGGAATTAGAAATGATTAAAGCCAGAGTCAGAGAGAAGTAAAACACAAAGTAGGTGCAAACCTAAGAGAAAGCCCTTAGGAAAAAACCAAGCAAATAAAATTGAAACCAGTAAATAATTTAGTACAAATAAATAAATCTAACAAATTATAAGAAATTAAAAATGTATCCTTCTGCAATTTGTGAAATAGTATCAAATGGAAACAGTTATAGGGCTGCTGTGAGTAACTAACTAGGCATCACAGCTGGGAAAGGAAAAGGAGTTATTTGTTGAGGATAAGAAAAAAAGGGGAAAAATCATGGACCCAAAAAATTGACAAAAAGGGATAATTAGAATATTCAAGTTCCTTTTTATTAGAAAAAAACATTTTCCCTTGCGTGTCATAGCAGTACCTGGAGAACACAACAAAAGCATTTTTATCATTTGTATCTTCACACTAACCAACACTGAAAAACAAACAAACTTCTCATTCTCTTGTTTTCCACAGCAATGGCAAATGCCATATACCTGGAACTGTGGGAAACATTCACATTCTAAAAAAGAAATGTTTGAGAGCAAAGACATGACATTTTACAATTCATCTAGATAGATAGATAGATAGATAGATAGATAGATAGATAGATAGATAGATAGATAGATA
>NW_006408571.1:1640349-1641411 GCF_000296735.1 Chrysochloris asiatica
AGATTCCAAAAATTTCACCTATCTTTCTCAGAAAAAAAGGAATGGAATGGTTAAGGTGTCTGCCTGGAAATTGAATTAATAAAAACAATATAAGTTTCATACCAAACTTATTTTAGATCAATCTGCAGCAAATGGGGCAGGTATGCAACTTCACATCATGCCAAAAAGGATAGAAAAAATTATACAAAGTCCAATTTAATTAGACAAAAAGGGCAAGTAAATATAAATAGATATTCACAGCCCTGAGAAGCTCTTGTACACTTTATTACTAAATTAAATGAACTGATTGTTCTTTCCATATTACTTTAGTAGAATCCATACGTTCTAGGAGAATCTGTTGGTTTGGAAGAGGAGTTTATCATCAGCATTGCTTCTCTTTATGAATTTCTTCTCTCTGATTTCCTAATACTTTCCTATGATCCCAGCTGCTATGTCTGTTTTCCTCTATCTGACCATACGCTACTCACACATGGCTATTATCCATCCTTTTCATCCATCAAGTTACCACACTTAAAGGCCATTCCATGCAGTGAATTTCTATTGAAGGTTTAAAGACATCATAGGGCCAGATATATGCACACCAACATCCATAGCTGCACTATTTACAATAGCAAAAAGATGGAGACAGCCAAAGTGCCCATCGACTGAAGAATGGATAAACAAGCGGTGGTACATACACACAATGGAGTACTATGCTACCTTGAAAAATAACAAGGAAGCTACAGGCCACTTCATAACATGGATGAACCTTAAGGACATTATGCTGAGTGAAATTAGTCAATCTCAAAAGGAAAAATACTGCATAGGACCACTAATGTAAAAGACTAAGAAAAAGAACCCATACTAATCCACTAACGTGGATTCTTAGCAGGTTGCTAGGACGTAGGGGTAGGAATAAGGGTGGGAGGGAAAGGCAGAGCACAGGGCAAGGAATAGACACAGGATAATTTGGGTATTGGGGAGGGGTCCAATATACAAGTAGGGAGAGGGGAACGGAAGAATAAGGCAGACAGGAGAACAATTAGGAGGTATGAATGAGCTAAATGGGACAGAGGTTAAAAC
>NW_006408571.1:1645832-1679960 GCF_000296735.1 Chrysochloris asiatica
CCCGATTCATAACCACTACGCTACCAGAGCTCCTTAGGCAGGCCCCCCATAAATAAATAAATGAATGAATGAATGGATAAATGAATAAATAAATAGATAGATAGATAGATAGATAGATAGATAGATAGATAGATAGATAGATAGATAGATAAATAAATAAACATGGCAAATCTGGTTTCAATCACTTTCCCAAATTAGCTTCTAGATGTGGTGGTGGTAGTGGTGGTGGTGTGCCATTGAATCAGTTCCAACTATAATAATCCTATATAGGATTTTTGAGACATAACTCTTTATAGGAGCAGAAAGTCATGTCTTTCTCCCACTGAGAGACTGGTAAAGTCAAACTTCTGGTCTTTCTGTTAGCAGACTAATGCATTACCTAGATATACCTCGCTTAAAATAAACCTATGGTGATTTGCTAAACAAAATTGCTGCATAGCATTTGTTCCACTCTTACTAGAATTAAGAACCACAGATCCTTAAAATCAGCTTTTCATCATCATTGTTGTTGTTGTTGTTGTTGTGTGCTGTTGACTTGGTTCTGACCTATAGCAACCCTGTATAAGGTTTCCAAGGAGTGGCTGGTGAGCTTGAACTACCAGCCTTGCTGTTCAGACCAACTTTGCAGTCCAGCACATTAACCCCACAGGGCCAAATTAAATTTTCATTGCAAGTCCCCTCTCCCACCAATCAGAACTTATGCTATAAACATTTACAGAGTTAGTCTACAAAGTCCTGAAGTCCCCTAGAAACTTATTTCTGATCACATTGTTGTTGTTAGTAGCTTCTGACAAGAAGTGACTGTATATACAAAAGAATGGGAGCACTGCCTGGTTCTGCACCGTCCTCATAATTGTTGCTATGTTGAACCTGTTGTTGCAGCCACTTTGTCAATCCATTTTTTAAGGCTCTTTCTGGTTTTCGCTGACTCTTTACTTTACCAAGTATGATGTCGTTCCCAGGGATGACCCTCTTGATAGCATGTTCAAAGTACTTGAGATGAAGTCTGCCATCTTCAGTTCTAAGGAGGACTCTGTTTGCATTTCTTCAAAATCAGATTTGTCCATTCTTCTTCCAGTCCATAGTATACTCAATATTCTCTATCAAGAGCATAATTCAAAGACATCAACTCTCCGTCTTCTTTATTCAGTGTCCAACTTTCACATGCATATGAAGCAATTGCAAATGTTGTGACTTAGGTCAGCTGTAGCTTAGACCTCAAAGAAATATCTTTGCTTTACAGCTACCTTTTGCAGCAGATTTGCCCAATGCACTATGCTGTTTGATTTCTTGACTGCTACGTCTATGGGTGCAGATTAGGAATCCAAACAAAAATAAATCCTTCGCAACTTCAGTCTTTTCTCCATTATCATGCTGTTGCTTATTAGTCCAGCTGTGAGAATTTTTGCTTTATTTATGGTGAGGTATAATCCAAACTGAAGACTGAAGTCTTTGATCTTCATAGGGATGTGCCTCAAGTCTTCTTCACTTTCAGCAAGATTATGAACTCTGCATATCACAAGTTGTTAGTTTTCCTTCTATCCTGGTACTGAATTCTTTATACAGTCCAACTTCTCAGATTATTTGCTCAGCATCCAGATTGAATAAATATGGTAAAAAGATAAAGCATACCTTTCCTGATTTTAAACCACACAGCATTCCCTTATTCTGTTCAATCAACTGCCTCTTGTTCTATGTACAGTTTCCACGTAAACACCATCCTGGTATTTTCTGCTTTCAGCTCAGTTCCATCTGACATCAGCAATGATATCCCTTATTCTACTACTTTCTTCTGAACCCAGCTTGAATTTCTGGTAGTTCCCTGTTGATTTCTGAGCAAAGAGTACATAAAAGTGAGAACAAAAAGAGATCTTCCGTTTTTCTTACTTTTTATACTTTTAGAGAACTAAAGAAGTGGTGAATGAGCCCTGGTGGTACAGTGGTTAATGTACACAACTGCTAACTGAAAAGTCAGCAGTTTGAACTTAAAACCAGCCACTCCTCAGGAGAAAGATGTGGCTGTCTGCTTCTGCCTTGGAAACCCCTAGGGACAGTTCTACTTTATCCCATAGGTTCTCTATGAGTTGGAATTGATTCAGCAGCAATGGATTTGTTCTTTGTTTTGGGGGATTGTTGTTGTTAAGTGCCATCAAGTCATTTTGGACTCATAGTGACCCTGTATAGGGTTTCTGAGGAGCTGCTGCGGAGCTTGAACCATCGACCTTATAGTTCAAATCAACCTTGCAATCCAGTGCATTAACCCTAGAAAATAGAGGAGGAAGAAAACCAGAAAACACCACCAATTTTGGGGGGAAAATGGGGTGTTATTATTAGGTATAATTATTGCAAGACTCAGAATAAGTGCATAGCATTGTAGCTTATGGAAGAAACTGTATTTAGATGCTGCACCAATACAAAGCCATTTGAATGGGTTATTTCTGGAGGGGCAGAAAGGGAGCAAATAGGGCTCACTTGCAAGGACTTTCACTTCATTGACTTTGCTTCCTCTTGGCTCTTTTTTGGCTGATCTGTCATCTACGGTTCAGTCAGAGAGGAGCTATTTCCACTTTTCCCCTTTTCGTCTCATAGCTCTTGGCTCTTTAGGATGGTGTTTAGCTCAGACAACAGCTGGTTACTGTCAGTTTTGTGTAGGGTTATGAAATATAGCACTTTAGTGTTTATTTCAGAGGTTTTTTTTAAAAAATACTTGTCTTTGGATTCTACCTCTGACTGCTTAGACCTCTGTGTTTACTCCTTATGAGGGGGTAGATTATAGAAAGGAAAGGCATTCTCTATGACAACAGGAAGAGTATTCCAAAGATAGGCATCTATATTCGAGAAATAGAAATTAAGAAAATGCAGATGCTAATGCAACTGCTCCCACCTTATTGGGTGACTAGGTACCTAAAGAGGCTGTCTGTGTTTCTTTCTGAAACTAGAATCCCCTCCTAGTTTGTGTCTCTCTAGTCCCTGAGTGTCACAAAGAGTTAAATGCTCCACAACCAACCAAAAGGTTGGCAGTTTGAACCTACCTTAGAAGTCCTATGGAGCATAGATCTGTTCTGCAATCCATGGGACTCTAAGTGGCAGCTGGCTGGATTTGAGTTTGGATTTTTCTTTTCAAGAATCAGTGGTTCTTCTAATGGCCTCTCCTTTAGATAAATCTTTATTTCAAGTGAAGATTTCTTTCTTCCTTTGGAAGCAGTCTTTCAAGTAAACTCTTCCATTTTCTCTAGTATTTCATTGCTTCTCTATCCAGAGAATAATCTCAAGTGCATAAATAGCTTCAGATTTGGAGTAGGACATGCAAGGTTTCAAATACTAACTATGCCATATACCAGCTGGCTTAACAAGGGACTTCTACATCGATTTGCTGAACCTCAATTTTTCATGTTAAAACATTTTTGCCATATGGCCTTTTCATCTAGGCATAGTAAAGAAGCTATGAAAAAGGACATTTCTTAAGAACAAACAGTAATAGAAAATGTAGACAAGAAGAATATCATTTTCATGCCTATACGCAAGCATGTTTTCAATATGTTGAGACAAGGTTAACTGTGATTTGAACTTACAATAGAATGAATGCTCAAGTAGTTCCAGTGCTTGCCACTTATAAGACTTGAGAAGCTGGAATATTTGAAAACAACAAAGTCTTTAATATAAAACAGACCTGAGGTCAATTCCCAATTCTGCTATTTGTTATCTGGGTGATTTAAAGAAGTTCCTTAAGTTCTCAGACTCCTTTTTATGCTACAAACCAATATCAGTAATGACCATCTCTTAAAGAAGTGATGAAATTAAATAGTATAAACTGTTGAAAGTTTGTTGTATCAGACACAAAATAAGTATTTAATAAACATTAGTTTCCTTATATCAAACAACTGTAATTTCATGAGATTTCCAAAAGGCAATCTCAGGATTCATCTAAAGTCGACAAACTGACCATCTTTCAAGTTATAAACTCTTAAAGGTACATGCATGTAATTGTATACTATAATTCACAATCCACACCAAGCTCCTTTTCTGTCACAAATGCCCAGAAGATACTCAAAAGGAATCCCAGCATTTACAGAGCCTGTTTAATTACAGGCCCTTTCCTTAACCCAAGGCTGAAAGTCTTCCTCACTGTACCAAGATGGGTTTGATGTAGCAATGGATACATTTTTGGAACACTTTGTTCGCAGTGTCTAGGACTGTCTCCAGGCATCTGCCTTCATTTTCTCTATCTCTTTTGTAGGAATTAGAGACACATGGGGCCAATCTGATTTTTTTCCCCCAGTTTTTAGCAAAAAAGTGGCATCTGTTGTCGATGCTACAGAGCAGGATTGAAAAGAAGGAATTGTTTCCTAGTGTCCTTTCTACTCTTTTCAAAGGACAATTTTCTGAACTGAGAGACTCTTTGCGTTTCCGTTGTTTAGCAAATACACACTGCCCTCTGTTGGAAAAGTGACATACTTAACTTTGCCAAAAGTCTGAAGAAAAGACTCACCGATGAGAATTAGTTGGGGCACTTTATTAAGTAAAATTGGTGGAAAATAGTAAGATTCTTGTCTCAGAGTTGCATGGGCCAATTCACTCCTAGTGGGAACAAGAGAAAAGACACGAATCACAAAAGATAACACAGAACCTAATATTCCAAATCTTATCCAGATACAATCCTTGTAAGAATTTCTTTTTCAGGACACAAATTTTAAAAGAAGTACATTTTGTATAAGTAAATCTTTTAGTTTAACTCATTTATACTTGCTTTAACCCTTACTCTGATTGCTAAAGTAACAGGGCAACTCACTAACTCCATTACCTATAATATTTAAAAGGGTCATTTCCTTCTTGCAAAAACACTGAAAATAGCCAGCTCAACTTCTGACTTTTGAAGACTAAAATGCTTCTGATTATAGTGTAAAAGCCCAAAACATTGAGGTCTATATTTACCATGATGCCATCTGATGCTGCTACTATTTTAAATTGTTGTAAGCACTTAATTTCTAATAGTACAGTTAAATTGAAATATACGACCCAGAGACCCAGCTCCACCCTTAGTTTCTTATCAACTCCAAAGAGCAAGTGGAAGGACATATTTGCAAACACAAAGAAACAAACCTGAAAAAAAAAAATTCAAACCAACAAATGAAAAAAAAAAAAAAAGCAACATTCATAAACAGGTTAATGAGGCAAGACATTCACTGAGCAAGGAAAAAATAAAAAAGAAATAAAATGCACACAAATATTATTCAGATACTAAAAGAAGCTGATGTGGAATCTTCCAGGGAGATACAAAAGAATCTCTCCAGAGAATGGAATTGCAGTTATGTTAAAATCCTTAGTGAGCAATCTACCGTAGTCATAGACTCAATTTTAAAATAAACTCACAGCATGCTTTTTATTATACAGTTTGTGCAATCTTAATGTAGATGACTTCTCTGCTTTTTCAATTGCCTCAACTCCAGGAAGAACAAGCCAGGCTTCCAAATTAGAGAACAATGACACATTTGTAGCCACTGAGTTATGTTGTGGTTGTCAGGTGCCATCGAGTCAGAACCGACTCATAGCGACCCCATGCACAGCAGAACGAAACAATGTCCGATCCTGAGCCAACCTCACTAACGCTGCCACACTGACGCCATCAATGATGCCACCTGGCTGATCCATCTCATTGGGGGTCTTCCTCTTTTTCTCTGACCCTCCACCTTACCCAGCATGACATCCTTCTCTAGCAACTATTCTCTCCGGACAATGTGTTCAAAGTAGGAGAGACGAAGCTTAGCCATCTTGGCCTCCAAGGAGCACTCCGGTTGTACTTCTTCCAAAACAGATCTATTGGTTCTTTTGGCAGTCCACGGCACTTTCAGTATTCTCCTCCACCACAACTCAAAAGCATCAATTCTTCTACGATCTTCCTTATTCACTGTCCAGCTTTCGCATCCATATGAGGTTATTGAAAATACCACGGCTTGGGTCAGGCGCACCTTAGTCCTCAAGCTGACATCTCTGCTCTTCAGTACTTTAAAAAGTTCCTGTGCATCAGATCTGCCCAATGCAATACGTCGTCTAATCTCTTGACTGCTGCTTCTGTGAGTGTTGATAGTTGATCCAAGAAGAATGAAGTCCTTGACAATTTCAATCTCTTCTCCATTGATAAGAATGCTGTTTATTGGTCCAGTGGTGAGGATTTTTGTTTTCTTAACATTGAGATGCAATCCATATCGAAGGCTGTGCTCTTTGATCTTCATAAGTATATGTTTCAAGTTCTCTTCACTTTCAGCAAGCAAGGTTGTATCATCAGCATATCGCAGGTTGTTAATGAGTCTTCCACCAACCCTGACACCACGTTTTTCTTCATAGAACCCAGCTTCTTGTATTATTTGCTCAGCATACAAATTGAACAAGTATGGTGAAAGAACACAACCCTGTCGCACAACTTTCCCAATTTTAAAACATTCAGTGTTCCCATGCTCTGTTGGAACAACTGCCTCATGGTCCTGGTACAGATTTCTCATATGTACAATTAAGTGTTCTGGAATACTCATACTTCTCAATGTTGTCCATAGTTTGTCATGATCCACACAATCAAAAGCCTTCGTGTCGTCAATAAAGCATAGGTAAACATCCTTCTGGTATTCTCTGCTTTCAGCCAAGATCCATCGGACATCCGCAATGATATCTCTCATTCCACGGTCTCTTCTGAATCCAGCTTGAACCTCAGGACGTTCTCTGTCAATGTATGATTGTAGCCATTTCTGTATTACCTTGAGCAAAACTTTACTCGCTTGAGATATCAAAGAGATTGTATGATTTTCGCATTCTGTTGGGTCACCTCTCTTTGGAATGGGCACAAATATTGATCTCTTCCAATCAGTCAGCCAGATAATTGTCTTCCAAATTTCTTGGCAGAGATGAGTGAGTGCCTCTTGTGCCCCTTCACTTTCTTGAAAGATTTCAATTTTTATTCTATCAATTCCTGGTGCCTTGTTCTTTACCAATTCTTTCAATGCACTTTGGACTTCCTCCCTGAGTATCATTGGCTCTTGTTCATATGGTACCACTTGAAATGGTTGAACAGTAACCATTTCCTTTTGGTACAATGACTCTGTGTATTCCTTCCATCTTTTCTTGATGCATTCTACATCATTCAATAATTTGCCCAGAGAATCCTTCAATATCAGGGAGGATAAGTAGCATCTCCCCGTCGACCTGGTCTCCAGACACCTCTCACCCCGTCGCTCCGTGGTCTGGGTTTCATTTAACACCTCCACCAGGTCTGCACAGTTCTCGCACATAGTTCAGCCGCCGCCCCCTCCATTAGGTCGACCACTGAGTTATAGTACCTTTTAAAAATATCAGACTAAATAAATCCACTGGAAAGTCCCATCTAAATACTAGGATTACAGATCCATTTACATAAGAAAACAACATATTTTATGAATGATCTTTAGTTTGGAGGCCTGGTGTGGCATTGTAGGTTAATGCTCTGGACTGCAAAGTTGACTTGGACAGCAAGGTTGGCGGTTCAAGCTCACCAGCCACTCCTCAGAAACACTATATAGGTCGCTGTGGGCCGGAACCAACTCGATGGCACTTAACAACAATAACATAACAGCATCAACTCTTTAAGTCACCAATAATATTCCAATAAACAGAGCCCCTGTTCCCAGAAAGGTGTCCTGGGTTGTGCAAATGACTAAGTGCTCAGTACTCGTCTACATACTGAAAGATTGGCAGTTTGAACCCCCACTCAGATAAACCTCAGAAGAAAGGCCTAATGATCTTCTTCCAAAAAGTCACAAACTTAAAACTCTTATGGAATGCAGTTCTACTATGAAGTACATGGAGTTGTCGAGTTGGAATGAATGTGATGGCTGTTTTTCTAGTGTCCAGGAAGGATTTTGAAATAAATCAAAATGCTAAACCCTGCTTCCAGAAGGCCTACCCAAGAGGAGCAGGAATAAATGGTTGGCAGTGCATGTCTTTTTCTCAAGGGGAAGACAATACCCATTGCTGTTGAGTCGACGCTGACTCACTGTGACCCCATGTCTGTCAAAGCAGAACTGTGCTCACTGGGTTTTCAATAGCAGAGTTTTCAGATGGAGACTGCCAGATCTTTCATCTAAGGCACCTCTGAGTAGACTTGAACTGTCAACTTTTTAGCTAGTAGTCAAGCACATGATCTATTTGCCCCACTCAGGGACTCCACAGAAGAGTAAAGAGCAGAAGTAAACCAACAATGTTTCTAAAAGAAATTCCTCCACATGGAAATCAGAAAAATGACAAGCATTACACTCTAACATTGTCTAGCTTTGTCATTTTAGATCATTGTTAAATTTACAGAACCCTAAAGGTATGTCTAGCTACATGTTTCCACTGCCTTCCTAAGGCTGCTCTCCCACTATCAGCTCCAGCAGACTATGAAGAGCTCAGAGTTTCCCCTAAGTAGACTTGGAGCTCTGTCATTAATTGAACCAACTCCAAGACCACTTTATATAGCCTGGTAAAAATGTAATCCTCACTAGATTTCCCATCTCAAAGTGACAATATCAAGATAAAATGTGTAACAAAATATCAACAACACAGAGATTACCAAATTTCATTTAAAACCTCCTTCCATTGCTAAACTCTCAGGGAGAAATGAAAATTTTTAAATGAAATCCCCTTGCAAGTTAAAATCCAAAGATGTTAAAGTTCAAGGAAATTAACTCCCAAATTAAATGATCTGGCCACTGTAAATTAAGGTTCAAAATCCAAAATTCTTAGGGTTAAGTTCCCAATCTTTGATTCTGCTCACTGAGTTATATTGGTTTTTAATGTCTAGAAAGAGACAGATTTTTGTACTGCTTTACTTTACCTTTGAGTTTTGGGTGTTTTTCCCCCCCTTGAAACATTGAAATAAATTAGCTATCAGCATCTCTTCTTTAATAGTCCACAAAATTGTTGTTGTTAGGTGCCATGGAGTCAGTCCCAAATCATAGTGACCTTACGCACAACAAAATGAAACACTGCCCACTGCCCTGTCTGGGCCATCCTCACAGTCTTTGTTAAACTTGAGCTCATTGCTACTTCCACTGTGTCAATCCATCTCCTTGGGGCAGGGGAGCGGGGGGAAGATCTTCCTTTTTTTTCGCTGACCTTTCACTTTACCAAGTATAATTTACATCTTCAGAGACTGGTCCCTCCTGGTAATATGTCTGAAGTTTGAGTGATGAAGTCTCTATACTCTGGCTTCCAAGGAGCACTCTAACTATACTTCCACACAGATCTGTTTGTCTTCCTGGCAATCAATGGAACTTTTAATTTTCTTCTCCAACACCATAACTTCAATGAATCAATTTTTCTATGACCTTCTTTACTCATTGCCCAACTTTCACATGCATATGAGGCTATTGAAAATACCATGGCTTGGGTCAGGTGCATCTTAATCGTCAAACTGACTTATTCGTTCTTGAACACTTCAAAGAGGTTTTGTGCATAGGATTTGCCTAACGTAGTATGTTGTTTGATTTCTTGAGTGTTGATAGTGGAGCCAAGTAAAATAAAGTCTTTGACAACTTCAGTGTTTTTTTCCATTTATCATGATATTTTTTATTGGTTCAGCGGAGAAGATTTTTGTTTGCTTTACAAAGACCACAGCAACCCATACCAAATGCTGTGGTCTTTGATCTTCATCAGTAAGTATTTTAGATCCTATTCACTTTCAGCAAGTATGGTTGTGTCATCTGCATATTTCGGGTTGTTAATGAATCTTCCTTCAATCCTGACACCATGTTCTTCTTTATATAATCCAGTTTCTCAAAACATTTGCTCAGTATACAGACTAAATATGTATGATGAAAGAATACAACCAAGGTACTTACGTTTCCTGATTTTAAATCATTCAGTGTCCCCTTATTCTGTTCAAACAACTGCCTCTTGGTGTATATACAGGTTTCCTCATGACCACAGTTACATGTTCTGGGACATTCATTCTCCACAATGTTGTCCATAACTTGCCATTATCTACACAGTCAAAAGTCTTTGTATAGTTAATAAAACACAGGTAAACATCTTTCTAGTACTCTCTGCTTTCAGCCAAGATTCATCTAACGTCAATAATGATATCCCTCATTCTATGTTCTCATCTGAATCTGACTGGAATCTCTGTCACTTCCCTGTCAATGTATTGTTGCAGCTGTTGTTGACTTATCTTTAGCAAAAATTAATTTGCAGGCTATATTATCGATATTGTCTTGTGATTACATGAGTCACCTCATTTTGTAATGGGCATGAATATGGATCTCTTCCAATTAGTTGGCCATATATAGATGTCTTGCATATGTCTAGGCACAGATGATTGAGTGCCTCCAGTACTGCATCAGTTTATTGAACATTTTCAATTTATATTCTATTAACATCTAGGGTTTGTCATTTATCAATGTTATCAGTGTTTATTAGACTTCTTCCTTCAATACCATTGGCTCTTGATCTTTTGATACCTCTTGAAATGGTTGGACATCAACCATTTCTTTTTGGTACAGTGATTCTATGTATTCCTTCCATCTTCTTTGTTGCTTTCTTCATCATTTATTATTTTGCCCAAGTAGCTGTTATTAAGTTCCATCGAGTCCATTCTGAATCATGTTGTTGTTGTTATCAAGTGCCATCGAGTCGATTCCGATCCATAGTGACCCTGTATAGGGTTTCCAAGGAGCAGCTGGTGAACTTGAACCACCGACCTTGCAGTTCAAACGGCTTTGCAGTCTGGCGCATTAACCCACAGCGCCACACCAGGACTCCTGGATTCTGAATCATAGTGACCCTATATAAAGTTTCTAAGGAGAGGATGGTAGATTTGAACTGATGACCTGGAAGTTTGCAGTCAAGTACTGATCATACAATTACACACCAAGAGACTATTTTGTCCACTTAAATGCTGTTGAGTCTGTTCTAATTCGTAGTGACCCTGTAAAAATTTTCCAGGGAGTAGCTGGTAGGTTTGAACTGCTGACCTTGTGGTTCACAGTCCAGTGCTGATGCTAATTCTTCAATATTTCAAGACAAAGCTTGAATTTGTTCTTCAGATCTTTCAACTTGAGGAATGCTGAGCATGTTCTTCCCTTTTGGTTTTTCTAACTTTAACTATGCACATTTCATTATAATATGTGACTTTGTCTTCTCAAGCTGTCCTTTGTAATTTTCTGTTTACTTTATTTCTTCTTTTAGCATCTCTATGATGGAGAGCAAGTTTCAGAGTCTCGTCTGACATCCATTTTTATCTTTTCCTTTTTCTTGTCTTCTTAATGATCTTTTGTGTTCTTCCTGTATGGTGTTCTTGATGTCATCCCACAACTCGTCTGTTCCTCAGTTATTAGTGTTTAATGCATCAAATCTGTTCTTCAAAAGTTCTCTAAATTCAGATGGGATATGCTCAATGTCAAATTTTGGCCTTAGTGGACTTGTTTTAATTTTCTTCAGTTTCAGCCTAAACTTACTTATGAGAATTATTAGAACACAAAAATACAGCATCTATACACATCAGGCTTAACATAATACTTAACCCCTGTCTCCCCAAACAAAGCTTTGCTGTGTTTTTTTTGTTTTGTTTTGTTTTTTGGGTTTTTTTTTTGTTTGTTTGTTTTAAGGTTTGGGGGAGGTAAAATGCATCCTGTTTATTCATAGGAGTAGGTAGGGATTTCCTGGAAATGTCTTGTTAGGAGGCGCCATGCTAACTGGTATGTGCTCAGCATTTCTTCAAGATGTATTCTATCACAAAGGCCTTTGGTAAGTGCACACAGAACTTATTCTGGGATGTAGAGATGAGTGGTTCTTCTGGACCCTAATTCAGATTCTTTCCAGGGGCTTGCATTCTCCTTTACCCCAATAGGTTTGTCTCCCTTAAAGTTATTCCTGGGGTACTAGGTAAACCAGTCTGACCTGTAAAATATCTCACAAAAAAAGTAAAAGTACAGAATTTTTATGGATGGTCTTTCTTAATGGTATGTCCCAGGATATTGTTGCTCAACTATGGTCCTAGGCAAGTACTGCACTTCTTTACAATTGCCCAAGGAGTGAGGAGTGTAGGCCTCAATGCTCTTTAAATTTTAATTTACAAGATTTCAACTAATATGTGGCCCACATTTAATTCTGATATTTCTGGACCCCTATTCAGCCCTGTTGGACAAATCTGCTGCACAGGAACTTTTTAAAGTATTGAAGAGCAGAGATGTCAGCTTGAGGACTAGGGTGCGCCTGACCCAGGCCATTGTGTTTTCAATAGCCTCATATGGATGCGAAAGCTGGACAGTGAATAAGGAAAATCGTAGAAGAATTGATGCCTTTGAGTTGTGGTGTTGGAGGAGAATACTGAAAGTGCCATGGGCTGCCAAAAGAACCAATAGATCTGTTTTGGAAGAAGTGCAGCCAGAGTGCTCCTTGGAGGCCAGGATGGCTAAGCTTCGTCTCTCCTACTTTGGACATACTGTCCGGAGGAAACAATCGTTGGAGAAGGATGTCATGCTGGGTAGAGTGGAGGGTCAGAGAAAAAGAGGAAGACCCCCAATGAGATGGATCAGCCAGGTGGCATCATTGATGGACTCAAGTGTGGCAGCAGTAGTGAGGTTGGCCCAGGATCGGACATTGTTTCGTTCTGCTGTGCATGGGGTAGCTATGAGTCGGTTCCGACTCGATGGCACCTAACAACAACAAATTCAGCCCTGTATCAAACTCAGTCACAATTATGTTCCCAGAATTCGGTAACATCACCAAAATCACAGGAGAGACTCAGTAGTAACTGAAGGAAAAGGATAGACAGAGAAGCTTCAGCTTCAACCAGTTGATGGGCAGTCAGTATAGTTTTCTAAAATTGATGCTGCTGAACCTAGCTCCTGAAATCTTTCTGTTGGATAGTAACATTGGCTCTACTCACTTATCACACTGGGGTGAGGAGAAGTCCATCTATGCATCCTATCCCTTCTATTAGAAATTTGCACTTGTGCCAGCCTTCCTCAACAAGTCTTCTCTCAGCTGTTTTTTGTTTTTGTTTATTTTTTTTTTCTCATCAAATTTATTAAAGTCTCTGAGTTTACATCCTCCCTAGTTCCAGATTGAACCCATTCTTCCTGAGGCACAGCACCCAGACTCCCTTGTGACTAGGTATTTTCAGCACCTGTTTCCATCACAGCTTTTCTTACCTTCAGGAAGAGGCTTCTGCTCTAAGTATTTAACTAATCCTAAGCCAACCAGTAAGGAGCTCTGGTAGTATAGTGGTTACAAATCGGGCTGCTTACCTCAAAGTAGGCAGTTTGAAAATACCAGCTGTTCTGTGGAAGAAAGATGAGGCTTTCTGCTCCCATAAAGATTTGCAGCCTCGGAAACCCTGTGCAGGGTCACTATGAGTTGGAACCGACTCCACGATACTTAACAACAACAATAACAAAGCCAACCATTATGTCCCTCCTGACAATATGTCAGGAAGGACCAGTCGCTGGAGAAGGATATCATGTATGGTAAGGTGAAGGGTCAGAAAAAAAGAGGAAGACCCCCCAACGAGATGGATTGGCCAAGTGGCAGCATAGATGGACTCAAGCGTGGCAACAGTAGTGAGGTTGGCCCAGGAGCGGGCAGTGTTTCATTCTATAGTACATAAGGTCGCTATGAGTTGGTACCAACTTGATGGCACTTAACAACAACAACAACAAGCCAACCAGAGGTCAAAGAGTGGGTGCCTGTTGACCTTGTAAAAGTCACACACATCAAAGCTTAGGCCCTCCAGTTTTCTCCTTGACCTTAGGACAGAATGCAATGTGACGCAATCCACACAGGCTCTGTGCTCTAACACCCTCAGTGCCCTGAGGTCCACATGCAAGCCAGACACTTTATAGTTTCAAAGCAATCAATATCATTGTTTTTGTTCACCAGTGGCTAAAATACTGGAAGGCACTTTTTTTCCTATAATAAAAGTTTGCCTCAGCCCCAGTTGTAAACTCCACCTTGAGAACCTCTCTTGCTGAGGGCCCATGGCCCAAACCTGTGCTTGTTTGTCTGTCTTGGGAGACCTACTGAGTGTAATTAATTCCAGTGAGGGTCAACCTGGCCTCAGCCCAGTCCATTCACACAGCACTCATATGAGCTCCTACGTACTTTTGACACCTACAAAATCTTATTGTTATTGCTGTTCAGTGCCATCAAGTTGGTTCTGACTCATAGAGACCCTGTATAGGGTTTCCAAGGGTGTAAATCTTTATGGGAGAAGGAAACCTCTTTCTTCTCCCATGTAGCAACTGGTGGGCATAAATTATCAACCTTGTGCTTATCTTACAGCCCAGTGCTTATCCGTCAGCGCCACCAGCAGTCCTTAATACCCTGCTATGGTCAATTGCCTAGGTCAGAAGACCATGTGCCTGGTTTAAAGCCTCTTGCCCAGGCCACATCCATTAAAAGCAAACAGCACACTGATGAAACTCCCACTGGTCTAATAGAAGCCTCTGCAAACTGCTAAGGTCACAACAGCCTGTCTCACTGAAAACCTTTCCGAAGTATATTTTCCTCCCTTCATTTCCAATCTTTTCACATTTTATTCTCATTTTCTTACCAGTGTACCAAATGCTTTGGTTTTCAAGAGGTCCAATAAATAATACACTTCTTCCTTGTCCACATTCTGAACAAACTGAGAAATAAAATGAGGAAGGATAAATGGGATTAAAAAGAGCAATGACTGCATTACTGATAAAGGCCAAGTTCGAGAACACAGCATAGCATGTGTACCTTATAGCTTTCTTAACATTGAGTCACAGAATTAGAGGGGTGGGATAAAGCACTGGACCACAAGGTCATTTGAACCACATGGTCAGTAATTCAAACTCACCAGCCACTCCCTGGAAACCCTATACAAGGTCACTATGAGTCAGAACTAATTTGGAGGCACTTAAAAACTACAACAGTCAATCTGCTTGGTCTCTCTACTTTGTCTCTCATACTTTGGACATATTGTCAGAAAGAACCAATCCCTGAAGAAGGACATTATTCTTGGTAAGTGGAGGATCAGTGAAAAAGAGGAAGACCCTCAACAACAATGACAGCAACAATGAGCTCAAAGGCAACAACAATTGTGAGGATGGCTCAGGACCAGGCACTGTTTCATTCTGTGTTAGCTAGGGGTGCTATAAGTTGGAACTGACTTCACAATACCTTACCACAACAATAATAGCATCCATCTACAAAGGAGCCGGAGTGATACAGTGGTTAAGCACTTAGTTGTTAACTAAAAGGTTAGTGATTTGAACCCATAGCTTTTCTATACGAGAAAGAAGTGGCAGTCTTCTTCTGTAATTATAGCCTTGAAACCCTTTGGGACAGGTCTATTCTGTCTATAATGTTCTTATGAGTCCAAATCAACTCAGCGGTAGTGAGTTTTTGGTTTTATGGTTTGTCCATCTATAAGTTTTTGGTTTATCCAACCAAAGCCCCGCTGATTTTCCCTGCCTCCATGC
The DNA here is from genome assembly GCF_000296735.1 of Chrysochloris asiatica. Classification (NCBI taxonomy): domain Eukaryota; kingdom Metazoa; phylum Chordata; class Mammalia; order Afrosoricida; family Chrysochloridae; genus Chrysochloris; species Chrysochloris asiatica. The sequence continues at coordinate 1,661,288 of NW_006408571.1, forward strand.
CTGTCCAAGTTTTTATTCACAGATTATCAATCATATAAGTTGTTCCATCTCTCCAGAGGCACAAAAAATAAAGAACTAAAATCTGTTTAGAGAAAATCTATTCTCATACAATTAAAACAGTGTGAGAAAGAAGTATCCTTACAAAACTTACTATAATATAGTGAAACCGCCAATTTACTTGAATGAGTTGCCCTCTGGACCATGAAATTTTTCAGAGTATAGTCTTATTAATTTTGGGATCTTCATTGCTCAGCATCATGCTTACCATTTATATGTCTGTTTATGCCACTTCTTAAAAAATATTTAAGGTGACTTTAAGATTTGAAAAATAACCTATAAAGACAACAGCATTAAAGGAAAATAAGAATATTAAAAGAAAAGATAAATCCAGAGAAAATGTGAGCATCTACGATGAGTCACCTTTAAGGTAGAATTATTTTGAGCTTCTGGCAGCCAGTTCAAAAATGTAGCATAAACACCTCTACCCTTAGTATTCAATGTGGCCAATTGGCATCATCTAGGAACGTGTTAGCAGTACAACATCTCGGTTCCATCCATACCTACTGATCATAAGCTGTATTTAAAACATATTTCCAGGTAAAATATATAAATTTAATATAACTTACAATGACAACACAAGCCAGCTGCTCAATATAAGCAAGTGATTTGTTTAACTTATCTAGATTGTTCGTCATTCTTAATTACTTGACACATAAATGCCGGGCAATAAAGGATGAATTAATGATAAAAAAGCAAAATACAGGTTAAGTTTACCTGATATTTTAAATCAGGGATGGGGAACATTTTTCCCAAAATTTATGACATCATTTACTTTAAAAAGCCTACTATATAAGAAGCTCTGGTAGTGTAGTGGTTATGAGTCGGACTGCTAACCTCAAGGTCAGCAGTTCAAAACTACCAGCTATTCCATGGGAGAAAGATGAGGCTTTCTGCTCCTGTAAAGATTTAAAGCCTCGGAAACCCTATACAGGGTCGCTATGAGTCGGAACCAACTCCATGGCACACCATCACCACCACCATATTGGGTCAAATGTTTAATTAACTCACTCCTAATGTGATGGCTGCTGTAGGATCAGTACTGGACTGGGTTAGCAGTTCAAACCTACCAGTTGCTCCTTGGAAACCCTATACAGGCTTGCTATGAGTCAGAACCAACTTGATGGCACTTAACAACAACAATGTGATGGCTAGAATTGCGGTTGCCTTAGTAGGGCCAGACCAAATGATTTCATGAGCTTTACATGACTCGCCCCTGTTTTAGATCATCAAGGTACTTCAACTGTCTAATGGACACCTTCTCAACATTTGAGATCATCCTCAAGGCACAAGGTACAAATTTCTCCTAATTTTGTAGAATAACCTTACTCTCCTCATCTTGTCTAACAGTAGTTTCAATGAATACAAATTTCATAGAGCTCAATCACAGATAATATTACCATATTTAAACATAGACATTTTTATTTCAGGATGGTCAGATTATCCCACAAGTGAAACTTACAGAGAAAAAGAATATAGGTTTCACATCTAATATGTGTCAAGCAATGTGCTTTAGATCATGCAGCCTGTCAAGTTCAGTTCAAATCAGTTGATTAGATTCTTGAGTTATCATAGCAGTTAGACAATAGGCACCATGCCTGGTTGATGGCCAAGGTCAGCCTATATGACTGGTTACAAACCTCTAATCCAGGACACGGCAAGTGTCCATAGCTTTGAGGAGGGACTTACATATGACACTGTAGGATAGCACTGAACTGTGGGATCAATTTGAATCTCCAAGTTGGTGGTTCAAACACCAAGTTGGCGTTTCAAACCCACCAGCTGCTCCTCAGAAACCCTACACAGGGTCACTATGAGTCGAACTGACCCAATGGAACTTAACAACACCAACCTATGACATAAGCAAGAATGAGTGCTAGACAAGAGGCAAATGAGCAAAAGTGAAAGAGAAATACAAAAGAGACATGAATAAAAGAAAAAACAGAGAGACAGGAAGATAAATTGAAGAGCTAAACCAAACCCAAATTATTCCACAGAGTTTGGACTTTATCCAGAACACAACAGGAGCTGTTAAACATTGTGTTTGTTGTTGATGTGGTTGTTTGTTTTTAAGCAAGGAGTACTACAGTCAACCTCTCTGGAATGTCCTTTTCTATAAAATGATTGAGTTGGTTATGTGTTCTATGTGTAAAATCAAACCAACCCCACCACCCATCAAGTCAATTCTGACTCATAGAGACCCTATAGGACAGTGTAGAACTGCCCCTATTGAGTTTCTAAGGTTTTAAATTTTTACAGTAGCAGACATCTTCTCTCAGAGTGTCTGGGCTGCTAGATTCAGACTACTAAACTTTCATGTTGAAAGCATTAATCATGCACCACCAGGGCTCCTGTTATGTATATTGTTATTGTTCAGTGCCATGGAGTTGGTTCCAATTCATAATGTCCCTGTATAGGGTTTCTAAGAAGCTGCTGGTGGGTTTGAACTGCCGACCTTGTGGATTGCAGTCCATTGTTTATCCTACAGCACCACACAAGGAATATGTATGTAGAACCACACAATTTTCAAATCAGGACATTTTTTAGAGTGAAAGAGAATTTCTTTAGTTATTTTAGAACAATAAATAGGCTGCAAGTTGGACAGTCCTGAGCAAACCAGGATTAAATGTTCCTTCCAAAAGCAAACCAAATCAGTTGCTGCTAAAGTTATGCTCTTTACAAGCACCCAACTTTTATCATTCTCTGACACCTTTTCAGATGACCAGAGCTATTAATATATTAATAATGTGTCCAAGAGTCCACATTCTATGTTAGAAGACAGTGAGAGCCATTCTAAAGTGTTATTCAAATAATTTTTATTCATTTCATAATTCCTCAGATACATATTATACCCACAAAATTCATATTTATATCACAACTACTCACTATTAGCCCCTTTCAAAAGTATAAGAATGATTTTTAAAACACATTTAAGTGCATATATTTGTTTTAAGACTTTCTGGGATACCTTGAAAGAACAAAATATAACCAAAGGAAATGATTTCTCTACAAATGTTATTTGCAGGTTGAAGTTATATTTTGTCTTAATTATTAATAGAAATTTTTCCTCAGTGTATTTTGATCATCATTACTAATTTAAGCTAGAGGCTTAAATTAGTAATATGTTCTTTAGAATCAGACAGGAGTGGGATTTTTTATAACATCTAATATTGATGATATCGAAACAATGATTAAATATATAATTTCAAATCCTGATTGATTTTTATTACATATGGAGAAACACATTGTAGGACTTTCTGCCAAGAGTTTTTCAGTCCATCATGGAAAAATGCTTCCAGTGCAATGTAAAGTGAAAGAACAACAACTAAAAGAAAAGTCATAAAACTGTATAAAAAGACTATTATAAAATAGACACTGGAGGGATAGAGAAAGACATAGCCAGAAATATCACCATAGAAAGCTTGTAAGCTTGTCTTCTGCCTAAAATGGGCTACAATGTGCCCAGTGAAGGAGGCTTCCTGTGGAGCTTCTGCATTACATAAGACTTTTGGTGGAATCCTGAACAGCATCCAGAATCTTCAGAAGTGGGAAATTTCCACTTCAAAGGACAGACAGACCAGCCTGGAGAGGCTAAAAGAAAAGAAGATACTTCTTGAAAGAAAGACTGACAGGAAAAATACAAAACAATATGGGCAGACTGATTGATTACTACAAGAAAAAGCAAGTTGCTCGCCCAGGAGACATCAAGGCAGGTGGTCTGGTCCCCTCAGAGCAAACCTCCTTCCAAGTCTAAAACTCAATGGGAATACATGCTCTGATTGGTGACCACGTTCATCACCAATAAGGGGAGGTGAGGGAAAAGCAGCAATGACGCTAAGCTGCGAGCTAAGCTCTACAACGTTCAATAGACTCTTGTGAACTTGGGTGGAGACCTGGTTTGACCAGCAGTGTGGCAAGACCTGGGGACTTTTTGGCCCAGAGTCAGTGACAAAGCCACAGAGGACTGGTGTGGAGAATGAAGCATCCAGCTGATAAGAAGGGAGGGCATATGCACAAGAACACCTACACTTGCAGATAATACCCACTTGACCTGGTTTCAATGACTGGATAATCAGAGTTCAACTAGAAGAAGAAAGAAGAGGAAAAAAAGAGTAACCTGATACAATTTGATGAACTTGACCTATACCTATGGATGCAGTAGCTCAAAAAAGGGAACAAATCTTTACAGCAAGGATCATTCTCACCCGCTCCATACACAGAGTAGACAGGGATGGGCAACTTGGACATTGGCTACCCAAAGGGAGGGGGGGTCCAAAGGCAAGAAGTGACTGGCTTACAAGCTTTCAAGAGGGAACCTAGATCCAGAGGACTCGGAGGAAGGTGGAATCTCCACTGAATAGTATCCAATCTGTCTAGGCACGGCTAATGAAAGGAAATGCAGATAGATCTCTTGCAATACAATAGTGAATAATTGTTATCAGGACCCAGAGAGGGAGAGGGGCTGTATGCTGACAGTCAGGAGGCAGGCTTGCAAGGTGTACCATTTGGTTGGCTGATGATGCATGGAGGGGATTGTAACCAAGGCAATGTAATGATATACAATAGGATGAATGTAAAGCTAATGCTCTCCCATGTAAACGATCACATAATTCACACACACACACACAAAAAAAACATTTTAAAAACTGTATAAAAAGTATGATATGAATAATATGCACATCAAATAAAATATACTGTAAATACTGTACATAAAACAGTGGCCATTCAGTCAACTCCGACTCTTGGTGACCCCATTTATATCGCAGTAGAATTGTGTTCCTTGGGGTTGTCAATGGTCGGTTTTCCTATAATAGATTTCCAGGCCTTCCTTCTATATTGCCTCTTGCTGAGTTAAGTGCCGTCAAGTCAATTCCAGCTAATAGTGTTATTGCTATAATCATCAACATTATCATCATCTCAATATTTATGAAGTTCTCAAACTTTGAGATACATTAAATCTTCTCAAATTTTGTTGTTGTTGTTAAGTGCCATAGAGTCAGTTCCCAATCATAACAATTCTATATAGGGTTTCCAAGGAGCAACTGGTGGGTTTGAACCATCAACTTTGCTGTTCGAATTCCAGTGCTTATGTTACAGAGTCACACCAAGACTCCAATTTTAGTGTACATCCAAATAATCCATACTTTTTTTCTGGGTCCTATTCTCTGAATTTCTTATATAGTAGTTTGGCTATAGGGCCTGAAGTATTGCATTTCTAACAAGTTCTTAAGTAATGATGATGATAATGTGGGTCAGGTCTGTTCTGAGTCTAGTTTGAGAACCACTAGTACAGAACATTCAAATAAACACAATTAGAATGTTCTACACTAGGGAGTAATTAGTGAAAGAAATAGGTGTTTAACACCAAGAGCAATTGACATTTGCCCAGAAAGCACATATCTGAAGGGATATTAAGGGATGTTTACATGCACATTTTTAGAAAACTAAGCCTGACCTACCTTACAGATCAACTGAGTTGGAGAATATCTTTGTTTATAATTAATCCAGTGCAATTTTGTACCAACAAAATTGTAGAATTTTGTTGCTACAACAACACAATTGTACAAGAAATTGTAGAATTGTTAAAGGAGCCCTAATGACACTTTTGGACATCTGGTATGGTGCTGTAGGATCAGCACTGGACTGTGAACTACAAGGTCAGCAATTCAGACTCACCAGCTGCTCCTTGGAAACCCTATACGAGGTCACTGAGTCAGAACCGACTCAATGGTACTTAACAACAACAATGACAGTAACACTGTGGGCTAGATGTTGGACTACTAACTACAAGGTTTGTGGTTCCAACCCATAAGCCACTCCATTGGACAGAGATGAGGTGATCTGCTCCTCTCAGAAACTCTATATAGGGTCACTATGAGTTGGAATGTACTTAATGGCACTGGGTTGAGTTTGGTTTGGTTTGAGTAGTATTACTACACTCCTTCAGTTAGAAACAGGCCAGCAATAGTCCCTCAATTTGATGAACTACTCACTGAAAAAACAAGCTTGAGCTGAGGAAAGCATAAGCAAGCAAGCAAGCATACAAATACAATCAATCCAATAACACTATAGGGTAAATTTAACGCACCTGCTTACACTTTACCACTTTGTAGTCAAATGAGGACTGATGTTCAAGAACAGAAGGTTTCCATGATATATATCATTCAGCCATTTAGACACAGCCTGACTCAAGCTAACCTAGAAAGATTATGATTCAAATTTTATTTTCTAAATTTGACTTGCTTTCCATGTAGATGAAAAATATTTTTTAAAGCAAAACTTCATGTTATAAAATATTAGCAAATCCATTCTTTTAATTTCCTTTACAAAACACATTTTGAAGAGGACAATTTAAGTATCACAAAGTTCACCATCTGTGTGCATGCTTTTCTTTGTGTCCACCTGTAGCATAGTATATACTCACAAACATATGCATACCTAAAAATGTTTATTAGAATTTATGCATATAAAGAAATGGACACCATTTCATTCTGTTATGACACTATAGGATCAGCACTGGAGTATGAACCACAAGGTCAGCAGGTCAAAGCCATCAGCTACTCCTTGGAAACTCTATACAGGATCACTATGAGTCCGAAGCAACTCAAAGGTACTCAACAACAACATACAAGAGTTGGAGCCAACTGACAGTAACCAGCAACACCACCACCATATCATTCCCATGTAGATGAGTGTACGAGATGAAAATACCCATATACACACATGAACATGAACATATTGTCTTTCTAAGAAATTCCTTGAGGGATGAAAATAAGATTGTCCAATATCTTGTTTAGGTTTGCTCTAGCAGAGTGTGTCTTTGCATATTTCAAGGTTTCCCAGGACTGAGCTGGGGTGTAAGTCACCCGGGTAGTGCTAAGTCAGCATCCAGGAGACAACTGCTGCTTTATTTATTCACCTCACTAGTCTCCAAACCTATTTTAAGATCAATATTATTAATAGTTCTCATTAGGCCATTACAATCTACACTGCTTTCAGTCCTAGGAAATTATTTTAAAATAGCATGAAAATTCTCAAAATGGTTTAGATGAGAGAAAAATGAGGCACTCTGGAAATGACTTGGGTCTTTTTTATTTTATTTTTTATAAAAAGGATATTAAAATGTTCACCCTGAAGCTTTATCAAATGTTTTTGAGATTCTTTCTTTGTACCTCTGTTCAGTAGTTATAAATTTGAGGACTCCATGCGGCTTCTACCACGGGCATTTTTTCAGTAACTTTATATGAAGAAGAGGGATTTTTTTTTTTCTTCTAGTTCTGTTGTCATGGTAACCCTATATTCAGGTTGAAAAGCTTTATTGAATGTTTTGGGTATTTCTCTATCTCAGCCTTCATTTAATAGATTTTGATGTTCAAATGTTTAAATTCACTACTTCATCTCTGATAGGACTGTTTGGCTTTTAATTTACATATGCATGTATTTTTTTAAAAGCTTCTCTACCCACAATAAAGAAAACTGCTAAATATTACTTTTTCTTTCACTCCCTCTCTCCCCTTTACAGCATAAGGTTTTTCACTTGTGAGACATAACGGAAAATATATAGAGTTTCAGATACAGGAAATATAGATGCCCTTTTATTTGTATCTCAATACAGTAAATACCCCATTTTTCCACATTACTTTTCCTTATTTAAATGGATGAAGATGCTCCAAGGACACAGGACATGAGGATCAGAATGGGTCAATACTTCATATGGGAAAACCACACAGTATCAAAAAGGCAAACTTAACTATAGTTTTTACAAAGATGCCTGGTAATTACCTGGCATTTCTGAATACTTTGTTCTAAGGAATGCATGTGTCCCACGAAGGATAAGTAAGAGTGGCAAGGGGGAAATCACTTGTTTTTCAAATATGTTAAGATGATGCTGGATTGGATAAGTTATTTAATATGCTTCTGTGCATTATACTATCATTGAAGGATCAAACATGAGTAGGACTAAGCAAAACTATTTCATCAGGAACTACTGGCATGGGACACCTACAGAACACACTGGGAATTGCTACATTAAAAATCTGTTCCAAATGTGGCAGGATCAGAAAGATTCTTAAGTGGGTCATCAAAGAGAAACTTACCCTCCTTTATATGGACAGAATACACAGATAAGACTCTCAAAACAAGATCGGCTTTCACATGAGGAAAATGACAGAGCCCTTGGCAATAGGCTTTTTACCCGTTATAGAAAATGCCGCTTCATATGCATCCTCAGGAAATTGATAACAGCAACTGAAAAAGCCCTCCATGCTAGAACTCTGGGATGGGAACCTATCTTGAAACTTAGCCCCAGGAGAGATTCTATGGAAGCCAACTCCACAACTACTGGGCAGTACAATGTGAACCTGAACTTTGAGGGCCATCCTCTTGGAAATGCAACTATTTACCCAATCACATATTTTAAATTTTAATTGAATTGTCTACATTTTAACTTCATTAATGGGAACCTGGAGAATAATTTTCAATCAAATAAATATAATTTTCTTTGAAATTTTGAAGAAAAAATTACTATATTACTAAGACTGATGCTAAAACCTCTTTGGATGATAATCTATGATGATTTAATAGTTGTGTTCCATTTTGAATCTGACAACCACATGGTTTACTATGCCAGGAATGACAAATTGAAGAGGAATGGTGTTGCATTCATTGTCAAAAAGAACATATCCAGATCAGTCATGAGGTACAGCGCTGTGATAAGATAATATCCATGCAACTAAAGGGAAGCCCAGTTAATACCACTATTATTCAAATTTATGTACCAACCAATAAAGCCAGTGAGGATGAAATAGAAGAGTTCTACCAACTTCTTCAATCTGAAATTGATCAAACATACAATCAAGATGTATTGATCATTACTGGTGATTGGAATGCAAAGGTTGGGAGCAAAGAGGAAGAATCAGTAGTTGGAAAACATGGCCTTGGTGGTAGAAATGATGTTGGAGATCACATGATAGAATTTCGCAAAATAAATGATTTGTTCATTTGAAATACCTACTTTAGACAGCATAAGAGAAGACTATACACCTGGACCTCACCAGATGGAATACATAGAAATCAAATTGACTACATCTGTGGAAAGAGACGATGGAAAAGCTCCATATCATCAGTGAAAACAATGCCAGGGCCAGACTATGGAACAGGCCATCAATTACTCATGTGCAAATTCAAACTGAAGCTGAAGATGAAAACAAGTCCACAAGAGACAAAATATGACCCCCAATGAGATGGACTGGCAAAATGGCAGCATCAATGGGCTCAAGCGTGGCAACAATTGTGAGGTTGGCCTATGACTGGACATTGTTTTGTTCTGTAGTACACAGGGTCACTATGAGTCCATACAACTTGATGGCACCTAACAAAAACAATTTTAGGGCAAACTTGTAAAAATTTTGGTATCACTGCTGATGTGGCACTATAGGATCAGCACTAGTGAGTGAACCACAAGGTCAACAGTTCAAACACCAGTTGCTCCTCAGAAACCTTATAGAAGGTTGCTAAGAGTCGGATCAACTCAATGACATTTAACAATAACATAAATAGGTATAAGGAGCTCTGGTAGCATAGTGGGTTATGAATTGGGCTGTTAACCCAAGGTCAGAAGTTCAAATCTACCAGCCCTCTGCAGGAGAAATATGAGGTTTTCTGCTCCTGTAAAAATACACAGCCTGGGAAACCCTATACAAGGTTGCTATGAGTTAGAAATGACTCCACAGCACATAACCATCACCACCCCACCATCATAACAGCTATGGGACTCCTGGTGTGGTGCTGTAAGATAAGCACTGGACTGGTAAACACAAGATAGTTGGTTCAAACCCACCAGTCACTCCTCTAAAACCCTATACAGGGTTGCTATGAGTTGGAACCAACTCGACAGCACTTAACAACAACATAATAGTTGTAGGAGTGTGGTGGCTCTGTAGGATAAACACTGGGCTGCTAACCACAGGGTCAGTGGTTCTAGCCCAGCAGCTCTGTGTAAGAAAGATGAGGCTGTCTGCTTTTGTAAAGATTTACATCCTCAGAAACCCTATGCAGGGTCACTATGAGTTGGTACTAACTGGACAGCATTTAACAACATAATAACTATTGTTTATTGATTTTTATCACAATATAATCAATACTCATAGTTAGACTTGAGGTTTTGAAATAAAATTGGGGTTTTCAAAAGTAATGAATATTATCTTTTATTTATTGAGATATTTTAATATACCTAGTTCAGTGGCATGTATATTATTACATAGGCTCTTTTGTTTTACACGACTGTGTAAAGTAGTGAGACTACCAATGTTACAAAGGAAGAAATTAAGACTCAAGTTAATTCTAAGTCATGAAGCAATGGGATAAAGAGTGGGGGAATTACAAGAGGAGAAAAGTCAAAGTTCAACTATAAGACTTTCTAGAAAGTTTTTCTTTAATTACAGATCATTAAAATCAATAAAAACAAGTTAATATAAGTATAGTATAAAGAGCAACAGTATCTTGGCAGAGTAAATGCCGAATAACTATTATCTATTATTTTATGATAAAAATTTTAACATTAAAAGTATCATCACTCTCCTCCCCCAATGGTGTTTAAGTACAATTTCAGGGTTTCAGGGTAGGTATGTAGTTAAGTGTCAAGTCGGTTCCACCTCATAGCAGCCCTGTACTGGGTTTCCAAGGAGCAGTTGGTGAGTTTGAACCATTGATGTTGTGGTTCGAATTCCAGTGCTTATCCTACAACATCACACCAGGAGTCCCAGGGTAGGTATTTGTTGTTGTCAAGTGCCGTCGAGTCGATTCCAACCCATAACGATCGTATATAGGGTTTCCGAGGAGCAGCTGGTGAACTTGAACCACTGACCTTGCAGTTCGAACAGCTTTCCAGTCTGGTGCATTAACACACAGCACCACACCAGGACTGCAGGGTAGGTATGGTGGTGGTGGTTATGTGCCATGGAGTTGGTTCCGACTCATAGCTACCCTGTACAGGGTTTCTGAGGCTGTAAATCTTTACAGGAGCAGAAAGTCTCATCTTTCTCCTGCAGAACAGCTGGTGGTTTCAAACTACTGACCTTAAGGGTCGCAACACGGTTCTTAACCAATACGCTACCAGGGTAGGTATGTTGTTGTAGTTAAGTGCCGTCGAGTCAAAAATTCCAACCCATAACGACCCTTTATAGGGTTCCCAAGGAACAGCTGGTGAGCTTAAACCACTGACTGCAGTTCAAACGACTTTGCAATCTGATGCATTAGCGCACAGCGCTCATAGACACTGGTAATTTCGCCCCCCACGTAGGGTATGGAATCATTTCCTTTACATAGTATTAGGAGGTTTCATGCAAAACAGTTTAAAAAAAAAAAATTAAGTTTATCAAAACGAATGAACTGTTAGGGTTACAGCATCAAAATATTCTAATGATCCAAATGCAAAAGGAATTTTATGGATCAAAAGAGGACATTGCTTCCTTCATATTTCATAAAAAGATAAAATATGGTATTTGATACACATCTTTTCCAGTCAAATATTATGAATTCAAATAGCAATTTTATCCAGAAACCATGGACTTAAACACCAACTCTTTTCAAAAACAGAGGGAAAGCTAGTGTTCAACTCTTTTATGTAGCGTCCAGAGAATAGATATTTTTTATAGAGTTTAATTTATGAACTTAGAATTGACTAGTGGGCATCATGCTTTAATTATGACTTTGTAAAGGCCGTGGCAGTAGCCTAGTTCTGACTGTCTGTGACATGGAGCGGGCTTAAGAGAATAGATAACTCATACAGATAATGTCAATCACCCTATGCATGCCATTTCAACTGCCTGTCCCAATCAGGGCTGGCATCCAAAAGTACAGCAATTAGAATGAGAAGATGAAGAGCACTGGGGACATTGTGATGGAAGTCAATGGCCAGGGAAACCAACAGACAGCACAAAATGTCACCTTCCCGCAGATGGTTATTATAATACTGATAAGACAAACCACAGTCCTTAAAACAGAGTGACAGAATTTGTTGAGATGGAGAAAAAAGAGCTAATCTAATAAAATCAAAGGTACTCACAAATTTCCTAAATAATTTAGGAATTCAGTTCTAATATTTCATTATCATATATGATCGTAACTTTACTCTTAACCCATAATCCAATTGCTTAGCATTACATAGAGGTCATTGTTTGATCTTATAATATCATAATAGCCACAGGTTCTGTAGAATAAGCAATGGACTTGTAACTGAAAGACCAGTAGGTCAAACCCACCAGTAGGTCTTGGAAATACTATACCAGTTCACTTGATGGCACATAACAACAACAAAGCTATCGGATGATTTTGATCAAATATCAAAATTTGTTAATATTTTCAGCAGCGTCATTAAGTACACTCATGACTGTTTTTTTGTTTGTTTGTTTGTTTGTTTTTTCTAACAGTATTTAGATTGAGGAAACAGGGCCAAAATAAATAAATAAACAAAATAAATACATTGAGTCAGAAAGTGCAAACTCATATCTCACATCTTTAATCAATCTATCCTAACTTTGAAATTTTTAGCAAAATTCCAAATATTAGTTCTTCTATCTATAAAGTGAAAATAGCATAGGGTCATTGTACAAGTCACAATACTAGGGGGATTTTCAAAACATTCGTGGAAAACTGGAATGAAAAGATAATGGAATTTTTTTTCATGAACTTTTTGAAGCCCCTTTGTATGGCAGAATTGCATAAACTATATAAAGAATCATCATTATTAAAAACTGTGCTATGTGTTTCAAATTACTCTAAAAGTAAGAGCTGGAAAAAAATAAACATTTATTTTCTCACGTTTTCTATGGGTCAGAAATCTAGAAGTGACTTAGTAAACTAGGTTTGGCACAGGGTCTTTCACAAAGTAGCCAACAAGGTGTTGACCGGGGTTGCAATCATCTTAAGGAGCAACTAGCAGAGGATCTACTCAATCTCTCCTGTGAAATTTGGCAGGCCTCAGAAGACCTACTTCAAAATCCTCTTATGTGGTTATTGGCAGACCTTAAAAGACCCATGGTCACTGTCACTCAGGTGGGCCTCTTAAAGGGCTGCCTCATGAAATGTCAACTGTTTTCTCCCAAAGCAAGTGATAAAAGAAAGAATAAGAAAGAGACCTTAAGACTGAGCCTTGATGTATTTATAGGCTAATTTAAGAAATTTATTCAATTTGGCCATACTCTGTTAGGAACAAATCAATAAATACAGCCCACACTCATGAAGAAAGAACACATAAAATATGAATAGTAAAATGTGGAGATAATTGAAAGTCATCTAAGAGGCTACTTCCCACAGAACTGTTTATCAATTGTAGAGATTTGACTGAGCCTCTCAGTCAATGTGGAATACTTGGGTGGTCTAAATGGTTAACATTCTTGGTGCTAACTAAAAGATTGGAAGTTCAAGTCCAATGAGAGGCTTGACAATCTACTTTGAAAGCCAGTCATTGAAAATCCTATTCAGTACACTTCTACTCTGACACATATGGGGTCACCAAAAGTCAGAATTGACTCAATGGCAGTTGCTACAGTGGGGAATCAATAACTACAGTCAAGGAGTAGAGGAAATTAAAAAAAAAAAAAAAAAACACAAACAACTGATTTTTTCCCCCCATGATTTTTGCTGGGTTTGAATCCCATAATTAACAAATGTAGTCAATTGTTTTGTCTAGACATAGTTATTATATGTTAAACAACTAAAGTTTTGCAAGATCAGGTATGACTTTCTCTCTCCACTCTTTGGATTGCAGATATCTATCTACTTCTAAGTTACTTTCCCAAGTCTAGAGGTCAGTTATCTAGTTCATGGCATGTCCACATGCAAGTTTATCAAACTGAAGCTATCTATGTTTAAGTTTTTCTTCACTTTCTCCATTCATTGCCTAACTAATTCTATCTAAAATTTGCAATCTAAAAGTAAGTGATGAAGGAAATGGTCGAAATTCTGAGTCCCTTATCTCTCAATTTACCTCCAGGAGCTCTCCTTATTTATCAACCTTTGGTTAGGGACCAGGAAAAGTTCAGACTTACCCTTCAAAGAAAGAGCTAGTCAGATAGACTTTTATCCCCCTCGTCACCACCAAAATATCAGGATTAAAATTTGAGTTTAAAATCATAGCATCTTACCACACTAAAAGGGGAAAAAAAATGTATTTGTTGGTTACAGGGGGGAGGTGAGGGGGCAGTGGAGCACAGGGTAGGGGATAGTCAAATCATAGTTCAGGTGTTGGGGTGGGCAAATAACAAGAAGGGGGATGGAAGAACAAGGTAGATAGGTGAACACTTAGGCAGGTTTGCATGGGCTAAATGGGACAGAGATAAATAGTGATGTATGTTCAACCTTGGAACAACAGGGCTCTGTGATACAGGGATTGAGGTATAGCCTGAATGGGTAAAAGAGGGGAAATGATGTTAAGATGCTTGACTGTCTTATGAATATTGGTTTCCCTTGCTTACTATTATAAAACAGACACTTGAAGGGGATAGAAAGGAATATCCAGAAACAATATTATAGAAAGCTTGTAAGCCCATCTTCAGCTTATAACGGATTGGAATACCTAAAAGGGGTGCAAGAACTTGCCTAGTGAAAGAGGTTTCTTGTGGAGCCTTTGTAGTGTATAAAACCTTAGGTGAAATCTTGATCCCCATTAAGAACCTTCTGAGGTGGGAAATTCCCACTTGAAAAGACAAGCAGACCAGCCTGGAGCAGCTAAAGGAAAAGAAGATACTTCTTGAAAGAAAGACCAGCAAAAAAAAAAAAAAAAATCACAAACAAAAACAGCAGTCTGATTGGCTACCACAAGAACAGGCAAGTTATTTGCCAGGGGTCTATGAAGGCAAGCAATCAAGTCCCTTCAGGACAAACCCCCTTCCAAGTTTGAAACTCAAAGGAAATACACAAGCAAGCATGTAAACTTGCTGGCAACAACATAGGTCTATTGGTGAGTGGAAGTGGGGGAAAAGCAGCAATGAAGATGGGAACTGAGTCTGACCACAATACATAGACTTCTGTTGACCTGGAGTATGGTGAAACCTGGGGACTCCTGAGCCCATGGAAAAGGACTTGGTCACAGAGCTGAGAGAGAAGCGTCCAGCTAATATGAAATAAGGGGAGATGCACAAGAATTCCCAAACTTGCAGATAGTACCTGGATGATCAGAACTCGACTAGAGGAAGATTTTTTTTTATTATTATTATTATTTGATAAAGAAAACAGATGTAAATTTGCTACAATTTGACAGACTTGACTTATATTTTTGGATGGAGTAGCTTAAAATACCAACCAAGAGGGAAAGAATCTTCACAACAAGGATCATTCCCATGCCCTCTGTACACAGGGTTTATAGGGATGGGTAACTTAAACATTGGCTACCTAAAATGCGGGAGAAGGGGGAGGCTGTAAAGGCATGAAGTGACTAGCTTACAAGTTTTCAAGAGGGAGTTTAGTTTCAGAATGTGCAGGGGAGGGTAGAATCCCCACAATAAACAAATAAAATCACAAATAAAAATGACAGTCTGATTGGCTACCACAAGAACAAAACTAGAGGAAGAACTCTACTAGAGGGGATTCTACGCAAGATGAATTGTTTTCATCTTGTCTAGATGGGTCTGGTGAAAGAAGATGAGGATAAGATTCTTATGATTCGATAATGAGCATTTGTCATCATGACTAATCGTGAGTGTCACAAATGTAAAGATAGAGGTTTTGTAGAAAAAGTTGGAAGTAGTTAGTCTTACATTCCAGGAACAGAGGGCCCTAGGACCATCAAGGGAGAAGAGCAGGAGCAGAATGTGGGACTCTATCCAGAGAAGCAGCAGTGCTGGAAATGGAGGCAGTGATGATGTGGAGACATGGAGCAGCTGAAGACTATAAACTCACAGAAGGCGAGGGGCTGTGTGCTGGCAGCCAGGGACAGGCTTGTGGAGTGTGCCCATTGGTTGTTTATATTCCTGAGTGTCTTAGTGTACAAAAAATAAAAAATAAAACTCCAGAGGGAATAGAGGCAGGTACTGTTGAATGATGATGTGTGGAGAGGATTGCAATCATTGCAATGAAATGAAATACAATAAGATGAATGTAAAATTAATGTTCTCCCATGTAAACGATCACTCATTTCACAATCAAGATTTTTAAAAATATCATAGCATCTTAAAAGCTGAGAAAGTTATAAACAATCATTTTATTTAATCTCATTTTACTGGAAAGGAAATAGAAGCACCAAGGTGAAAATCAAATGAAATATTAGAAACAAAAATACGATACAGAAATTAATTCCTTCAATAGACTTCAGAGAAGACAAAACATTATGAGCAAAGTGTCAGTGAACTTTAAGTTAAAATAACAGAAGTTATACAAATTAAAGTACAAAGAGATCATTACTGTTGTTGGGTGCAATCAAGTTGATCCCGACCGACAGCAACCATATATGATAAAGTTGATCTACCCCAATAGAGATTTGTAGATGATAATCTTTAAGGGGTAATTCACCAGGCATTTTCTCCCAAAGACCATTTTGTGGGTTCAAACTACCAACCTTTTGGTTAGCAGCAAAGCACTTTAACCATAATGCCACCAAGAAATGCCACTCCTGCAAAGAAATAAGAATGGGATACAAAGGAACATTATATCTTAGATTAATAGGATACCATCAAATTGTATAAACAAATATGTCATTTTAATCTGAAGAAAAAATGAGAAAGAGAAAGAAGCAAAAGAAAGATCTGAGGAGATAATGGCTGACTTTTACAAAAGTTTTTTGAAAATATCAAACCACTAATCAAGAAGTTAGGATAAACAGGTGGGCATCAGAGACAAAATGCTGAAACTAAAAGATAAAAGAATTTAAACCTAGAAGGGAAAGATACATTATATATAGAGTGATAACAAGAAAGATGTGACTAATTTTTCCTCAGAAGAAATTAAAGACAAAAGACAGTGAAACAACAACTTTAATGAACATAAAGACAAAAATAATGATTTAAAAAACTATCCAAACATAACTCCACAAATGGCAAAAAAAAATCTTTCACCAAAATGAAGGCAAAATAAAGAGACTTTCAGATAGACATAAAATGAGATAATGTATCTCTAGCAGGCCTGATGCAAAAGAAATGATTTATTATTATTATTATTCATGCTAAAGGGAAAGCATACCAAATGAAAGCCCAAAAGTGTGCAGGGGGTTAAGGGAGGAAGAACAATAAAAAATATGTGGCAAATAAATGTCATATAATGTATAAAACAAAGATAAAAACACAATATTGTGGGACATATAGAATATGTGTACGTAACCCATATGACCAAACAGTAAAAAGAAGTCAGAAAGAGGTTAACAAACATTTACTGTAACAGCCTTACATTTAATGTGTTCTTGTTGAGTCAGTTTTGATTCATAGTGAACTCAAAGGGGTTCCAAGGAGCAGCTGGTGGATTTGAACCACCGACCTTGTGGCTAACAATCCAGTGCTTATTCAAGAGACACACACCAGGGCCCTTTATGTGAAGTTGTTGTTGTTAAGTTGTTGTTAAGTGCCATAGAGTCAATTCTGACCCATAGTGACCCTATGTAGTGTTGCCAAGGAGCAGCTGATGAGCTTGAACCACTGACCTTGCAGTTCAAATGACTTTGCATTCTGATGCATTTGCCCACAGCGCCACACCAAGTAGTACAGCCTTATTTGAAAGCAGAATACAAGAAGGTAAAATTAAATAATTAATCTCTAGAATAATCGTAAATACAAAGATAAACTCACCAGAGGAAATAAAATGAAATGATAAAAAGAATCCAGTTCACTCTGTTGAAGGTAACAAAGAAGAAATAGAGGTACAAAGAGCAAGCGATAAAAATTGAAAACAAATATTAAAAGATAACAAATCAAATTACATCACTAATTACTGGTAGTATAGCCAGATTAAAGAAAACACTAGAAAGACAGAATTGTCATTGTTGTTTTTGTTGTTTAGTGCCATCAAATCGGTTCTGACTCATAGCAACCCTATATAGGGTTGCCAAGCAGTGTTTAGTGGATTTGAATCACCATGGTAGTTCAAACCAAGCTTGCAGTCCAGTGCTTATCCTACAGCACCACACCCGCACTCTGAGATAAGTCATATTGGGTTTGAAAATAAAACCAAAACTCAATTATGCAGTTTTTAAATTATACTATAATTATAAATTTTAAAAAATGTTAAAGCCATAATAAAGTTAGATAAACACATAGCCCTTAACACAAAAATCTTTTTAAAACTCTCAGGCATGAACATCTCTTCTTCACTTATGGAATGTCTCCCATTCATAGGCATATAGCCTTGGTCCACTGGTAGGATGAATCTAGAACGACCTAGTCCCCTATCAGTCATCTTGTTGAACCAGCCTAGCTTTTGCTATAGGGCACTTCAGAATAGACTTTTCTCCCAGAAGCTGTGTCATTTCACCCATTACAATTAACAGCAAAAGTTACCGTCTCAGAATCAAAAGTTTCTTTTTTGGTATTCTCTGCTTTCAGCCCAAATCCATGTGACATCAGCAGCGATATCCTTTCTCCATGCCCTCTTATGAATCTGGCTTAAAATTCTGGCAGTTCCCTGTCAATGTACT
>NW_006408571.1:1681258-1683265 GCF_000296735.1 Chrysochloris asiatica
TTTTTTTTTTTTTTTTTTAACTTTAAACCATTCAGTATCCCCTTGTTCTATTCTAGCAACTGTCTCTTTGTACAGGTTCTTAATGAACACAATTAGGTGTTCTGGAATACCTGTTCTTAGGGAAGTTAATAGGGTACAATTCAGAATCAGAAACAGCAGTTTTCTGGTCAGGAGCAATTCATCTCATAGGTACTGCAAGGATGTCTTTCTCTTGTCATTTTCCTCTAAGCCATGTGGTCTTGACCTCTGTCTTGCTCAGACATGGGTTGCAAATTATTTTGGTACTATGGATAAATGTCATACTGGTCTATTCTGCACATCAGTACCCTGTTCAAAGGCATTCAACTTTACTTGGTGGGCCAGGAAATCCACCGCTCTGTCTCTGCCTTGACTGATTTTTCACACAGGGATCTCATACTCCACTCATGTCTCTTATTTCTTGATGGTGATGGGATCATCTTTTCGTCCTTCTGAGACAACTCCTTTTAAACTCAGTGGGATTACAATGCTAACCAGTCCTTGTGTTCAAGTCCTGTAAACCTGTTTCCCATGTTGTGACCCAGTCATCTGGTGGGAGTTACAAAGACCATGGCTTTGTTGTTGTTGTTAGGTGCCATCCAGTTGGCTCTGACTCATAGCAATGCTATGCACAACAGAAAGAAACATTGCCCAGCCCCCTGTGACCATTGCATTAGCCACTCTGCTAATCCAGCTCCTTGAGGGTCTTCCTCTTTATCTCCGACACTCCACCTTATCAAGCATGATATCATTCTCTGGGGACTGGTCCTGATAATATAGCCAAAGTATGAGAGATGAAGTCTGACAATCTGGCTTCTAAGGAGCACTGTAGCTATACTTCTTCCAACACAGATTGATCTGTTCTTTTGACAGTCCATGAGACTTTTAATATTCTCCTCCAACACCATAACTCAAATGCATCAATTCTTCTATGGTCTTCCTTTTTCACTGTCTAACTTTTGCATGCATATGAGGTTACTGAAAATACCATGCTTTGGGTCAGACTCACCTTAGTTCTCAACTGGCATCCTTGCTCTTGAACATTTTAAAGCGGTCTTGCATACCACATTTGCCTATTGCAGTATGTCATTTTATTTCTTGTGTCCTGCTTCCATGCATGTTAATGGTTGATCCGAGCAAAATGAAGTCTTTGACAATTTCAATCTTTTCTCAATTTATATGGATGTTATTTATTGGTCCAGTGGTGAGGATTTTTGTTTTCTTTACACTGAGAGGCAATCCATATCGAAGGCTGTGGTCTTTCGTCTTCATTGTTGTTGTTGTTGTTAGGTGCTATTGAGTCAGTTAATCTTCATTAGCATTTTAAGTCCTCTTCACTTTCAGCAAACAAGATTGTACCATCTGCATATTGCAGGTTGTTAATGAGTCTTCCACCAATCCTGATGCCACATTTTTCGTCATGTAATCCAGCTTCTTGAATTATTTGCTCAGCATACAGATTAAATAAAGACAGTGAAATAATACAACCATGGCACACTCCTTTCCTAATTTTAAGCCATTTGGTGATCCCTTGTTCTGTTCAAATAACTTCTTCTTTGCCTATATACAGATTCCTCATGAGCACAATTAAGCATTCTGAAATACTCCTACTCTGCAATTCTGTCCATAGTTTGTCATGAACCACACAATAGAAAACCTTTGCATAGTCAATAAAGCACAGATAACCATCTTTTTTGTATTTTCTGCTTTCAGCCCAAATCCCCCTGACTGATGTCAGCAATGATATCCCTTATTCTATATCCTCTTCTGAATAGTCCATGAACCACTGGAAGTTCTATGTCCATGTATGCTTGCAGCTAGCTTTTTATTACCTTTAGTAAAATTTACTTGAATGGGATATTGAGATTTTCTGATGATTTCTGTATTCTATTGAGCCACCTCTCTTCAGAATGTACACAAATACGGATCTCTTCAAGTAGTTGGCCAGGTAGTTGTCTTCCAAATTTCTTGGCATTGATGAGTGAGTAC
>NW_006408571.1:1684538-1689813 GCF_000296735.1 Chrysochloris asiatica
TTGCATGATTCTATCATGTGTTCTCCAGCATAATTTCTATAACAAGGTATTTTCCAACTACTGATCCTTCCTCTTTGTTTCTAACCTTTGCATTTCAACTGCCAGTAATTATCATTACATCTTGATTGCATGTTTGATCAATTTCAGACTGAAGAAGTTGGTAGAATTCTTCAATTTCATTTTCACTGGCTTTAGTAGTTGGTGCATAAATTTGAATAATAGTGGTATTAACTGAGCTTCCTTGTAGGCATATGAATATTATCCTATCACAAATTGTGTTGTACTTTAAGACAGATCTTGGTATGTTATTTTCAATGATGAATGGGATGCCATTCCTCTTTAATTGTTATTTCTGTCTGGTATTTAAAATATTTGTGGTGTAGCATCCAGATTCACAGCAACATGCAAACCACCATAGTATGACAAACTGATAGACAAGTGGTAGAGATCATGACTAGATGGCCCATATAAAGGAAACTCACTGTACTACACACACCTTAGCATTTGAAGTGACATATTTGCTGTAAACACTTATGAATAGCAGGTTAGTTTGAACCGCAAGGTTGGCAGTTCAAATTCAGCAACCTCTATTCAGAAACCCTATACAGCATCACTTTGAGACAGAACTGACTTGATGGCACTTAACAACATCAATCCCTTTGACTTGGATGCCTGAGATCTTGCTTCAATTTATACCAGTGGAATGTGATACTTTGGTGCTTCATGCTTTGCAAACCCTACACTACAGAGCTGTACCCAGTCCAGTAATTGTTGTGTCTGAATTAACTGAAATTTCAGTCTAACAACAGATCCATGGTACTACAAGGGTTTATAATATGTGAATTAGTTAAGTCTTCTCCATTATCTACTTTACTTTTTTAAATTTGGAAAAATGATTTTTTTTTAAACTGCACCATTTTATTGAAATATAAGATGCACTGCAAAATTTTGTTCACTGTCAATAATTAAATCACATATTGCAAAGCTTTTTGTTTTACTGACATGATGTACACATGTTCCTGTTTACAAGGTTGAAGTTGGCAGCAACACCTCCAAATGTGCTGCTCAACTTCTCATCACTCTTATCTTTGCCCCCACTTTGCCCCACCACAGGAGAAACAAGTTTGCAATCTACTCTCATGGGCTCGTGGTACTAAACCTACAATAAACCCTCCTGGTTTTCGTTACAAAGAAAAACTTTATTTCTGTCTTTCAGAGGAAGTACAGTTTTTCAAATAAAAGCAAATGCTTCACTTCAGAATGTTGAATAAGAATGTACTTAAAGAATTCCAGCTGGTAAATTTAGAGTGCTAAACAAAGTCCAATCTAAGAATATTCTTTGGCTTTATGCCCACAGCATTTTTATTTGATTGTAAATTGGACATATTTTCATTCACTTTAGCATTTTGCCTCTTGATGCTTTCTTCTCCTAAGAGACTCAACAGGTTCTGTTTAACAAGTAGGAGCCAGTGTTTACTCCCTATCTCCTGAGAACAGTTGTATTTTTTCCAGTTAGTGATGCATCCCTACCACTACCAGCATTCCCCTCCCCCTCCTTTTTACCTGAAACATTTTCCATGAATAACTATGGCTAGAAAGGTTACCTTTTCTCTTTTATAAAGCAGTCTTTTTTAGGTATAATTTACACATAGAAAAATACACCCATTTTAAGTAGCCCTTCCATGAGTTTTTATTTTATTTTACTTTTATGTACTTTTAAAAAAAATGCTGCAGAAATTTAGATAACATAACATTTATTAACTCAATTTGACATGTATACAATCCAGTGAGATAAAAATAAATAAATAAATGCTTCCTGACAATAACTCCTGCCTCGTACCCTCCAACCTCTGGTAAAACCAAAACCAAACATTTGCTATTGAGCAGATTCAGACTCATTGCAGCCATATGGGACAGAGTAGAAATACTCTCATAGGTTTCTAAGATGGTAAATCTGTATGGAAGCCAACTACCACAGCGTTCTCCTACAGCACAGCTGGTACACTTGAACCATTAACCTTTCAGTTCACTACTGAACACTTAGTCATTGTACTGCCAGGATCCGTCCCACTTTTGGTAAACGTTAAACTCTCTCTATATGTTTACCTATTTTAGGGACTTCATAATTGTGAGCTCATACACTATTTGTCCTTCAGCGACTTACTTAAGATGTCCTGGTAGGACAGTGGATTATGAGCTGGGCTACTAACTACAAGGTCAGCAGTTTGAATCTACCAGTCACTCAGTGGGAGAAAGATGAGGCTTACTGCTCCCCTAAAGGTTTTACAGCCTCAGAAACCCTATGCATGCTCTCTATGAGTCGGAACCAACTCCAAAGCACATAACCACCACCACCACCACTCATTTGTTGTTGGAAGTATGAGAAGCCTTCAAGAAGTTTGTGGGAAAATTCCATTATCTTTGAATTCTATTTTTCTACAAACTATTGAAGTCTTCCTCATACAAGTAGTTTTACCTTTCCATTATTGCAAACAGTGCTACAAAGTCTTAAATGATTTTTAGTAATTGTGACCTTGTCTTTCCCTTAAAAAATTAGACAGTTAAATGGTCAGTTTCCCACCTTCCCTTGCAGGCTGATGCTATTGTTGCAAGTTGGCATCAAGGAGAGAGGGTCTATACTAACGAATATATATAGGTTTGACAGAGGATGTTTATACATGTGTATTTATTTAGCTTTGTTGTAAATATGCTCATGAAAGTGATAGAGCATACAGAAGGCAAAGTTATGAAAACTTCTTAGCTATAACTAAACATCTTGAAGGAAGGAAAAAATTGTAATGCCTGGAAACTCTGTACCATAATCTTGGGGACACTGAAGTGGGCTGCCATAACATAGTCCATAAAGACAATGTTCTGTGTCCTACTTTGGTGAGTATTGACTGATGTCTTAAGAGCTCATAAGCAGTCCCTAAGGTGGTGTTGGAGGAGAATATTAAAAGTGCCATGGACTGCCAAAAGAACCAATATATCTGTTTTGGAAGAAGTGCAGCCAGAGTGCTCATTGGAGGCCAAGATGGCTAAACTTTGTCTCTCATACTTCAGACATATTATCAGGAGGGAACAGTCGCTGGAGAAGGATGTCATGCTGGATAAGATGGAGGGTCAGAGAAAAAGAGGAAGACTCCTAACGAGATGGATTGGCCAGGTGGCATTATTGATGGCATCAAGTGTGGCTGCAGTAGTGAGGTTGGCCCAGGATTGGACATTGTTTCATTCTGCTGTGTATGGGGTCGCTATGAGTCAGTTCTGACTCGATGGCACCTGACAACAACAACAACAAGGTGCAACTACTAACCTTTCCTTGGCCAGAGGAAAGAAATGTGAAGAAAATCAAAGACACATGGATATAATTAGTCTAATATCCTAATGGACTTCAAAAACATTAGTCTCCAAACCCTGAAACCAGATGAAATCAATGGTGCCTGACTAGTACTACCAAACTGTTCTGATCACATTAGATGGTCCTGAGTAGAGTGGGAGGAAAATGTGAAGCACAACTCAAAGTCATGAAAAGACCAGGCTTTCTGGTCTGATAGAGATTTTAGTCACTCTTTTGACCTGGAAATGAACTCAGCCCATGACTCAATTTTCAACCAAACAATTGTTGGTGGTAAGTGCTGTTGAGGCGGGACCAGCCCATAGCAAACCTGTATAGAATTTTCGAGAAGCAGCTTGTGAGCATGAACAGCTGACATTGTGGTTCAAACTGACTTTGCAGTCCAGTGCATTAACCCACAGCACCACACAAAGACTCCAACCAAACAACAGATAGGACTATAAGAAGAATGGCACTGTAGAATAAGCACTAGACTTAACCATAAGATTAGTGATTCAAACTCAACAGTCGCTCCTTGAAAACCTATACAAAATCACTACGAGTCAGAATCAACTTGATGGCACTTGAAAACAATATAAGGTGAACAATAATTCTATTGAGAAAAGCATTCCTTAGACTAATGCATTGAAATCAAAGGGTAGCATTTTACCAAGGATAAAGTTCAGAAGGGTTAGGAAAGAAGGAGGAATGGAAACAGGAAACATGGGGAGGAAGTGGGATAAGTGATATTACATTGTGGAGATGGCAGTCAAAGATATATAGATATATATCTTGTTGAATAGGAAATGGATCTACTATGGGAAATGGATCTACTCTCTAAACTTCCACCCAATTCACAATAAAAATCCAAAATTATATAAATAAGTTCCAACTCAAGGTTCCTTATATATAACAAAATAGGCTTGTATGGCTATATCATGCAGTTCTGATTTTTTTAATATAAAGAGAAGTTTGATAGGAGTTTATTCAATGGTTTATTTTTCCACAAATATTGCTTTATAGGGAAGAGGAATCTGGAGTTAGAAAACCAAATGGGAAGAACATGCTCAGCATTTCTCAAGCTGAAGAAAAACTTCAAGCCTCGATTTGCATTAATGAAAGATTCTCTGGGCAAATTATTGAATGATGGAGAAAGTATCAAAAGAAGATAGAAGGAATACACAGAGTCACTGTATCAAAAGGAAATGGTCAGTATTCAACTATTCCAAGAGGTAGCATATGATCAAGAGCCAATGATCCTGAAGGATGAAGTCCAAGGTACATTGAAGGAATTGACAAAGAAAAAGGCACTGGGAATTGATGGAATAAAATTGAAATCTTCAAACAAAGTGAGGTGGCACTGCAGGCACTCACTCATCTATGCCAAGAAATTTGGAAGACAACTATCTGGTCAATTGATTGGAAGAGATCCATATCTGTGCCCATTATAAAGAAAAGTGACCTAATGGAATCACTGACATCCCATGCAAGTAAAATTTTACTAAAAGTAATACAGAAACAGCTGAAACAATACATTGACAGAAAACTTCTTGAGGTCCAAGCTGGATCCAGAAGAGGATGTAGAATAAGGAATATCACTGCTGATGTCAGATGGATCTTGGCTGAAAGCAGAGAATACCAGAAAGATGTTTACTGGTGCTTTATTGACCTTGCAAAGGCTTTCGATTATGTGGATCATGACAAGCTATGGACAACATTGTGAAGTACCAGTATTCTGTAACACTTAATTGTGCACATAAGGAACCTGTATATAGACCAAGAAGCAGTTGTTTGAACAGAACATGGGAACACTGAATGGTTTAAAATTAGGAAATGTATGTGACAGGGTTGCATTCTTTCACCATACTTATTCAACCTGTATGCTGAGCAAATAATCTGAGAAGCTGGATTATATGAAGAAAAACATAGCATCAGGAT
>NW_006408571.1:1691993-1698966 GCF_000296735.1 Chrysochloris asiatica
AACAAGGCACCAGGAACTGATGGAATACAAATTGAAATCTTCCAACAAAGTGAGGTGACACTGGAGGCACTCACTCATTTATGCCAAAAAATTAGAAGACAACTATCTGGTCAACTAATTGGAAGAGATCCATATTTGTGCCCATTCCAAAGAGAGGTGACCCAATGGAATGAAGAAATAATCGCACTATATCTTTGATATCCCGTGTGAATCAAGTTTTACTAAAGGTAATACTGAAATGGCTGCAACCATAAACTGACCAAGAACTTCCAGGGGTTCAAGCCAGATTCAGAAGAGGATGTGGAACAAGGGCTATCACTGCTGATATCAGATGGATTATGACTGAAAGCAGAGAATACCAGAAAGATGTTTACCTCTGTTTCGTTGCCTATGCTAAGGCAAGAAGGATTGGCAAAGTGGCAACATCAATGGGCTCAAGCGTGGCAACAGTGGTGAGGTTAGCACAGAACTGGGCAGTGTTTTGTTCTGTTGTGAATAGGGTCACTATGAATTGGTACTTACTTAATGACACCTAACATCCACAATAAAAGTAATATGAGGTTTCAGAAAGTTCATAGAAATATTCCATTATCTTTTCATTTCATTTTTCCATTAATTTTTTTAAACCCCCTCTAAAGTATCTTACAAAATTCTGACTAGTTGTAAAGATAGTATATTTAAAGTGCTTCCCATACTTTTTGATATGTAATAGATGGTAAATTGTGGTTATTATCAGATACTAAGAACAAGTAGTGCCATAATTTTACTTTCTTCCATAACTTTAGTCTCCTCCTCTGTCAAATGGTAATCACACTCTTTACTTCATGGTGGTTATGAAGATCACATAGGATAATGCCTTGATGGAGTTTTTTAAAATGTAAAGTGCTGCCAATATAAGTAAAAGTAACAGCTAGATTAATTTTGTTTTTATTTTAAAGAGGCAGAATATTGGCTAGAGACAAAGTATTCTTTTAAAGTGTTACTGAACTGTGGTCGGTAAATTCCAAAACAATCTCTCTAAATTTCCTGCTTCAATTCATTTTCATTTTTTGTGTTTGTTTACCAGAACTCCTTTGGTTTCTCTCATTCCTCACTATGTGGGAGACCTAATCAGTATTGGAGCAGGCGCCACCAATTAATTGGAGGAAGCACTTGTCTCTTTTGCTGATTGTTTACAAAGCCCTAGGATTTCTTTTATCAGTTTAAACAGGTTTGCTACATGACTGCAACTTTTAAAATGCCAATAAGTGCAGAGACAAAAAAAAAAAAAAAAAAAAAATTACATCCAGGTGAAGTTTTATTTCTTCTGACATTTATGGAATGCCTACATTTTGCCAGATACTGTGCTATAAAATGACTAAAGCATTATTTTTGTGCTTAAAGAGTTAAGGGTGTTATATTTGTTGTGGTGATGTATCATCTAGTTGATTCTGACTCACATTGACTCTTTATGACAGAGAAGAAGTGCACTATAGGGCTTCTTAGCTGATAATCTTTACAAGAACAGATTCATTTCTCAGAAAAATGGATGGTTTGAACTACTATTCTTATACTTAGTAGTCAACTGCCTACCCATTGAGTTATCAGGGCTCCTGTGGAAGAATATTGTACAAAGGAGTTGTTGCTAATTGCTGACAAGCCCCCAACTAATGGGGGCCCCATACATCATGAACCTAAAGCTGCCCAGTCCTGTGCGGTTCCATGATTGTTTACAGATAGAATGTTGTGGCATACAGGGTTTCCTTTAGTGGACTTTGGAAGTGGATTACTAAGGCTTTCTTCCTAGTCCATCTTAGTTTGGCAGAGCCCCTGACACCTGTTCAGCATCATCAACACTCAGGTCTCCACTAACAGACAGGTGGTGGCTGTGCTTGAAATATAGGAATAAAACCCAGGTTTTCCAAACGGAAGGTGAGTGTTGTACCATTGAAGGAGCACTACCCTCTCTAGAAAGAAGTGCTGCCTGTCACATTCTTTATCCCCTAACAGTATATTGGTACATGTCTCAGAAGAGAAAGCAAAGCACTGCACCCTAGATAGTCGATTTACTTTGAGGCGTGTTGCAGTTTCAACTATAGGATATATTCTTTAGTCTATATTCAAGTTAAATTAATCTGTTTATTATATTATACTCTGTTTGGATTGCTAATGCCCTCAATTCAGACTCTTCTTAAAAACTATGATATCACTATTGTTTATTATTAATTATATTTAAAGCACAAAGTTACTTGTAGACTGAAAACCAAATTTAGAAAAAATAACTGTTCAGGATACTAAAATCCATAAATATTAGTCATCATTTCAAGTCCCTCTGGCTCTTCTGTAGTCACTCTGATAAGAAATAGATTGGATTCAAAAGTCGGATTACGCTATTAAAATTAGTTTCCTTCAAAATGACACCTTGATATCAGTTTTGGGGAAAGAAGATATATCCTAATTATGTTACTCCAGTTTTCCTAATTTTGGGAAAGAGTCTTGATTGCAAATATAATCCCCATTGCAAGAGAAACAGGGCACAGTCTGTTTCTATAAAAATTATAGCCTTGGAAACCCTCCGGGGTCATTCTATTCTGTACTATAGGGTTCCAATGAGTGGAAACCTACTTTATTGCACTTAACAACAACAACCTAAGATAGGATTGCTAAAAGAACAACAAAAAAATGGTAAATATAGTGATTGAATCAGTATTTTATATTATTATTTTGTATATGGAAAGTAAACTTGCAGCTAAGAACAACATAGCAATAATGCTAAGAAAATTGGCAGGCGCTATTTGCATCACTGACTCGGAGAGTAAATAAATGAGTCCAACTTTCAAAACGCGATTTGAGGAGTACTGGAAATAATCTGATTGTTTAGGAAGACAGAGAGTCATTTATAAGAATAAAGAAAAAAAAATCTAATCAAGAATTCCAAATTTGTCCCTTTGGCACAAAGGTTTTGCTCCTATTAAATTAGTAAAGTTCTTTAAGTGGTAAACATGACTTATAAACATAATTTTTTAAGATGATAAAAGAAAGAGCCTAGAATCACTGGAAATAAATATCTGACCTCCTTTTAAGCATATATGGATCTCCAAATTTTCTGATAGAAAAAAAGAATTAACTACATAAGAAACAGATTTCATATTCTGACTAAAAAAAGAAGGAAAAGTGAAGGCCCAGCTTTTTAGCTATTAACTAAGACTAGACAGTAGGGGGAAAACAGTGCAGAAAAACATCTATATCCTGAGAGAAAATGCTTGTTCCAAAATGGATCCTGTAGTTTGTGGGATATTACTTAGAATTTATTCTACCTAAATTCATTATTCTATAAGTCTGATTATAATAGCAATGGCAATAAATTATTTAGTCATACTGCCATTATATCCATTGGTAACCATGTTAATGTTGTTGTGTCAACTCGGTTCTAATGCATAGTGACCGTGTATAGGGTTTCTGAGGAACAGCTGGTGACTTTGAACTTCAGACCTTGGGACTCAAACTGACCTTGCAGTCCAGTGCATTATCCTACAGCGCCACACCAAGACTCCATTAGTGACCATAAATACACATTATTTTATCATCTTTTTTTTTTTAATGTGCCCAATAACTAGAAAACTTATTATATGCCAAACACTGGATTGATTTTTCTAAAACATAACTGCAAAAATGACAAGGAGGCTATTTCTGAGATCCTTTCACTACAGAAGAAAGAAAGACATTCAAACTCCTTTGCTGTGTTTCATTGGTCACAAAGAACTCACAGAGAAAACTTTAAATTATGGGGTTTATTAGAGAAGTGAACAAGGTACAATTCAGGGTCACTAATAACTCCAGATATTAACAGTTTTCTGGTCAGAAACACCTCTTCTGAGGAGGTGGGGCTTGATGGTTGATAGAAAAAAATGCAACCAACTTGAGCTCATAGATATGTCAGAGTATTCAACCCAAAAATAGCAAAATACATTTTTTTCCAGTTCACATGGAACATTCTCCAGAATAGACCATGTGTTAGGCCACAAAATAAACCTCCATAAATTTACATATATCAAAATACTACAATGCATCTTCTCAGCCCCCAATGTTATAGAATTAGAAATCAACAATAGGAAGACCAAGGAAATAAAGTTAAATACACAGAAACTGAATCCCACCCTGCTAAAAATTGACTAGGTAGAAGAACAAATAAAATGGGAATTCACAAAGCTCCTATAAGCAAATGAAAATGAAAACACAACATACCAAAATCTTTGGGACAAGGCAAAAGCAGTACTGAGAGGACAGTTTATCACTATAAATGCACACATCAAAAAAAGGAGAAAGAACCAAAATCAACACATTAACACAACATCTCCAACAACTAGAAATAGACCAGCAAAGTAAACCTACAGTCAACAGAAGAAAGGAAACAATAAAGATTAGAGTAAAAATAAACAGGACAGAAAACAGATCAATTATAGAAAGAATCAACAGGACGAGAAACTGATTCTTTGAAAGAATTAATAAAACTGACTAACAATTGGCAAACCTAACAAAAGAAAAGAGGGAGAAGACACAAATAACATGCATAAGAAACCACATGGGTGATTAACAGAATATTACAAAGAGTTGTACTCCAACAAATTTCAAAACCTAAAGGAGATGGGTACATTTTTAGAAAAGCATGACCTACCTAAACTTAACACAGAGTGAAGTAGAAAACTTGAACAGACCTATAACAAACGAAGAAATTGACCAGGTCACCAAAAAAACTCCCAACCAAAAAAAAAGTCCAGATACAGATGGCTTCACTGGTGAGTTTTATCAAACATTCAGGGAAGTGCAATCACCAATTCTACTCAAATTATTCCAGAATATAGAAGAGGATGGAAAACTCCCTAATACATTCTATGACGCAAGCATAACCCTTATACCAAAACCAGGGAAGGACGTCACTAAGAAAGAAAATTATAGACCAATATCCCTCATGAACATAGATGCAAAAATTCTCAACAAAATCCTAGCCGACAGAATTCAACAATACATCAAAAAATAATAATAATAATAATAATACATCATGACAAAGTGGGATTCATACCAGTGATGCAAGGATGGTTTAATATTAGAAAAACAATCAATGTAATCCACCATATAAATAAGAAAAAGGAAGAGAACCACATGATCATATTGATTGGTGCAGAAAAGGCATTTGACAAAATCCAACATCCATTCCTGATAAAGGCACTCGACAAAGTAAGAATTGAAGGGAAATTCCTCAAGATACTTAAGAGCATATATACAAAAGCAACAGCTTTATGGAGATAAACGGAAAGATTTCCCGTTGAGAATAGATACCAGACCAGGATGCCCTTTGTTACTACTCTTACTCAGTATTGTTTTGGAAGTCTTTGCCAGAGCTATAAGGCAAGATAGGGAAAATAAAGGCACCCAGATTTGCAAAAAGGAAGTAAAACCCTCTCAATTTGCAGATGATATAATCCTATACATAGAAAACCCCAAAGATTCAGTCAAAAAGAACAACTGAAACTCATTGGAAGACTCAGCAAAGTGGCAGGGTACAAGATCAGCATACAAAAAAGTCAGTTGGTGAGGCAGGACTTGATGGTGGCTAGGGTGGAGGTGCAGTGAGGTTCGCCATCAACAATACCACAGAATACCAGGCAAAGAAGATTCAGGGCAGAGCTCCAAAACTTGGAACCACATATCTAGGAAAATTTAAAAGGATTGAAGGCTTATAGTTAATGGAACTTGTAGCAAAAGTAAGAAATCACATACTATCGAACCTGCCAGTCTCAGAGGCCTGGAGCTGAAAACTTAGGAGAGACCAAGCTGGGGAGCAGACACACCACGGAAAAACACCTCAGGAACCTCAGAGCAAAGTTGAACAATACACTTTCTCCATTTTGCTTTGTTCTGGTATCTGTTTCTTTTTTTTTTGGTATCTGTTCATTGCCCCCCACCCCCCACTGTCTGCACATCTCCATTCTGGTGACTAAAGGGGGTGCCTGAGTGAGTAAACACACCGCACCCTCACCACTGGTAGGTTCTTCTGCCACACAAGCACACAAATACTCTCAGCCCAAGAGCTGAACTGTTGTTGTTGTTTTTTAATACAGAAAAGCCAGAACAAGGAGGTGGAGAGGGAAAGAGAGTTTAAAAACAAAACAGGCCAAAAATTAAATTAAATCCTGAGGTACAGCATAACAACCAACAGTTGCATCTTGAAATCTCTCAGGCAGCTTAGAAGGCAAAAAGCTGAAAGATGACATTTAAAGTCATACTCACATTAAGTTACAGATTTTTTTTTTCTTTTCTCTTTTTCTTCTCTCCTTCCTCTTCCTTTTCTGCAATTATAGACTACAGCACCAATTTAGTTTTTTGTTGTTGTTGTTGGTTTTTGGTGTTTTGTTTTTTTACTTTTATTATTTTGCTGTTTCATGCTCTCCCCTCTACCTTTGGGGGACTCTTCTCTCTCTATATTACAAAAGAAGAGACAGCAACTGCTGCCATATAGTCAAGGATGCCCTTTGTCGCCACTCCTATTCAATATTGTACTAGAAGTCTTAGCAAGAACTATAAGGCAAGACAGGGAAATTGACAAAGAGGAAGTAAAACTCTCTCTATTTGCAGGCAATATGATTCAATACATAGAAAACACCAAAGACTCAGTAAAAAAGCTATTAGACCTCATTGGAAGATTCAGCAAAGTGACAGTATATAAGATCAACATACAAAAATCAGTTAGATTCCTCTATACCAAAAATTGACAGCATTGAAAAGGACATTAGGAAAGCAATACCATTTACAATAGCCACCCACAGGATGAAATATCTAGGAATGAATGTAACCAGAGAAGCAAAGGACTTATACAAAGAAAACTACAAAACACTACTACAAGAAACCAAAAGAGACCTACAAAAATGGAAGAATGTACCATGCTCCTGGATAGGAAGACTTAACATTGTGAAAATGTCAATACTGCCCAAAGCAA
>NW_006408571.1:1699401-1700761 GCF_000296735.1 Chrysochloris asiatica
TAAAGGCTTAAATGTGAATCCCAGAATTATGAAGGCCATCAATGAAAAAATAGGGACAAATGTGAGGGCACTAATTCAGGGAATACACAGACTACCAAACATTTTGAAACTACACAAACAAAAAAGTAGACAAAATAGCTAAGTGGGAAATACTAAAAATTAAAAATGTATGTGCATCAAAAGACTTCACCAGAAGAGTGAAAAGAGAACCCTCAGAATGGGAAAAAATTTTTTGCAGTGACGCATTAGACAAGGGACTTATTTCTAAAATATATAGGAAATTATAACACCTCTACAAGAAAAAGACAAATAATCCAATTAAAAAATGGTCACAGGACATGAACAGACACTTCACCAAGGAGGAGATCCAGGCACCCAACAAACATATGAAGAAATGTTCACGATTACTAGCCAATAGTGACATGCAAATCAAAACAACAATGAGATATCATCTCACACCAGCAATAACAGCAAAGATTAAAAAAAAAGTAGAGGACAATAAATATTGGCGGGGATGTGAAGAGACCGAAAGTCTCCTGCATTGCTGGTGGGACTGCAAAATGGTCCAATCTCTGGAAAGCAATATGACACTTCCTCAAAAAGTTAGAAATAGAAATACCTTATGATCCAGCAATTCCTCTTCTTTGTATTTACCCACAAAAAATAAGAGCCATAACACCAATGTTCATAGCAGCACTATTTACAATAGCAAAAAGATGGAGATAGCCTAAGTGCCCATCAAATGAAGAATAGATAAACAAATTGTGGTACATACACACAATGGAATATTATGCTACTTTGAAGAATAACAAGGAAGCCGCAAGTCACTACATAACATGGATGAACCTTGAGGACATTATGTTGAGTGAAATTAGTCAGTCACAAAAGGAGGAATACTGTATAGGACCACTACTGTAAAAGACTAAGAAAGAGAGCACATACTAAAGCAGGGGGAGGTGGGCGGAGGGGGATTCTCTGCTGGTTGCTGGGATGTGGGGTGTGGGGTGAGGGGACAGAGGGGAAGGTGGAGCACAGGGTAGGGAATAGACACAGTATAGTTTGGGTGCTGGGGAGGGGGGCAACATATAAGAAGGGGGTAGGGAATGGAAGAACAAAATGGATGGGAGAACAATTAAGCAGGTTTGCATGGGCTAAGTGGGACAGAGGTAAATAATGATGTATGCACAACCTTGACAACAGGGCTCTGGGATACAGGGATTGAGACATGGTTGGAATGAGGAAAAGGGGTGAAATAATGTTAAGAGGCTTGGCTGTCTTTTATGTCTTGGTTTCCCTTAGCTTACCATTATAAATTTGATACTGGAAGGGGAGAGAAAGGAATAGCAAGAAATATCACCAT
>NW_006408571.1:1702211-1703497 GCF_000296735.1 Chrysochloris asiatica
TGCAGTTTCCAGCGTCATATCTATCACCTAGGCTACAGTTTTGAACTACTTATCCTTCCTCTTTGTTTCTAACATTTGCATTCCAATAATCAGTAATTATCAATACATCCTTTTTTTTTTACAGTTTTTAATTATTAATTATGTGAGTTTAAAAGGGAGAACACCAGCTTTACATTCATCCTATCATATTTCATTTAATTGTAATGATTACAATCCTATCCATGCATCATTAAACAACCAAATGGTATGCCGCACAGGCCTGCCCCCTGGCCATCAACACACAGCTCCAATCTCCCTCCCTGAGTCCAGAGTCCCCAGCCACTTCATTTGTCCACATCATCATCTCTGCCTCCATTTCTGTTTGTAACTGCTTCTCTGGGTAGGCTCCCACACTCTACTCTTCTCACTTGATGGTCCCAGGGACATTCACTCCTGGACTGCAAAATCAATCACTTCCCTCCTTTTGTTACAAACATCTACCTTTACATTTCCAACCCTCACAGTAAGTCCTGATAGCAATTATTCACTATTGTACCACAAGAATCTTATCCCCATCTCCTTTCATCAGTCCAGTCCCAACAGATTGACAACCACTAAGTGGAGATTCTACCTTTACTCACCACCTCTGGAACTAGACTCCCTCTTGAAAGCTTGTAAGCCAGTTACTTCTTGTTTTTGTAGCACCCCCAGTTTGGGTAGCCAATGTCTAATTTGCCCATCCCTGTCAAACATGTGTATTTAGGAGGTGGTAATGATCCTCATTGTAAAGATTTGTTCCCTTTTTTGAGCTACTACATCCATAAATGTAAGAAGCTCTGGTAATGTAGTAGTTACAAATTGGGTTGCTAACCTCAAGGTTGGCAGTTCAAAACTACCAGCTGTTCCATGGGAGAAGAATGAGGCTTTCTGCTCCTGTAAAGATTTGCAGCCTCGGAAACCCTGTGCAGGGTCACTATGAGTCGGAACCGACTCCACAGTACTTAAACAACAACAACAACGCATCCATAAGTGTAGGCAAAATTCATCAAATTGTAGCAGGTTACTTTTTTTTTTCTCTTCTTTCTTCTTCTTCTGATCATCCAGCCATTGAAGCCAGGTCAAGGGTGTACTATCTGCGAGTATGGGTGTTCTTGGGTATCTTCCCTCACTTCATATCAGCTGGACACTTCACTCTCCACTCTAATCCTCTGTGGCCATGAAACTGCCTCTGGGCCCAGGAGTCCCCGGGTCTTGACATACTGCTGGCCACCCAGGTCTCAGCCCAGGTTCACAGGAGTCTATTGAAC
>NW_006408571.1:1707737-1714132 GCF_000296735.1 Chrysochloris asiatica
TTTGTTAGTTTTGCCAGTGGTTTGTCAACTTTATTAATCCTTTCAAAAACCAACTTCTTGTCCTATTGATTCTTTCTATAGTTTTTCTGTTTTCCATCTCATTTATTTCTGCTCTGACCTTTATTCTTACTTTTCTTTTGGTAACTGAAGGGTCCCTCTGTTGATCTGTTTCTAATTGTTGGAGATGCTGTGTTAATGTGCTAATTTTGGCTCTTTCTTCCTTTTGGATGTGCACATTTATCACAATAAATTGTCCTCTCAGCACTGCTTTCACCATGTCCCAAAGATTTTGGTATGTTGTGTAATTATTAATACATCTTGATTGCATATTTGATCCATTTCAGACTAAGGAAGTTGGGTTTTTTTTGTTGTTGTTGTTGTTGTTAAGTGCCATTGAGTTAGTTCCTACCCATAGCCAGCCCTCCAAGTTGCAACTGGTGGACTTGAACTGCCGACATTGCAGTTCAAACTGACTTTGCAGTGCAGTGCATTAACCCACAAAACAACACCAAGATCAGTTGGTACATAAAGCTAAACATTAGTGGTAATAATTTGTCTTCCTTATAAACATATGGGTATTATCCTATCACAAACAGCATTGTACTTCAGTAATTATGGGAAAATCACATAGAAAATTGTCGATGACAGTGACATCATTCTTGTTGAATTTGTCATTCTCTGACAGTTATGAAACCACATGTCTGTCAGATTCAAAATGGTCAATACCAGTCCAATTCAGCTCACTAGCACCTAGAATATTGATCTTCATGCACTCCATCTCATTTTTGACAACTTTCAATTTTCCGAGATTCATGCTTTGTACATTCCATATTCCTATTGTTAATGGATGTTTGCAGCTGTTTCTTCTCATTTTGAGTTGTAATCTGTCAGCAAATGAAAATCCTAAAAGCCTTACTCCAGTTGTTTCTTCAGGTCAACTCTTCTTTGAGGAAGCAGCTCTTCCTCAGTCATACTTTAAGTGCCTTCCAACCTGAAGGGCTCATCTTCTGGAACTGTATCCAACAGTGTCACACTGCTATTCATAAGGTTTTCAGTGGCTAGACATTCAGAAGTAGTTTGCCTCACCTTCTTCCTACTCTGTCTCAGTCAGGTAACTCTGTTGAAACTTGTCCACAATGGATGATCCTGCTGGTATTTGAAATACTAGTTGCATAGCTTCTAGTATCACAGCAACACATAAGCTATCACAGTAAAACAAACTGACAGATGAGTGGTTTTGTGCATATAGTCAGTGCCCAAATTCTATATATCATTAATGAAATAATCATATATTTACAGATTTTTCTGTTTTAATAAGAAACCCAAAAGAGTTTTAGTTTCAAAACTATACTTATCTGCCATAATAATGTTGTTTTTAGTGCCATTGAGTCAGTTCTGACCCATAGCAAATGTGTATAAGGTTTTTAAGGAATGACGGGTGGGTTTGAACAACCAACATTGTTCGTACTCAGATGCTTATACTACAGCACACCACCAAGACTTAATAATAGTAATCAAATTTAAAAGACTATACTAAGTCATAGTTACAACAAAAGCAATCTAAGTTGTTACTCTTGCTATACCTAAAACTGAAAGTAGATGGGGAAATGTAATAACATAATTTGATTATCTGACACCATTCTGGATTAAAGGACTGACATCAGATATCGTGACTGTTCATTATGCCACTCAGATGTAAACGAATTTCATCATTAAATCTCAATTGGGCTGCATGGCCTATGTATGACTCACATGCCATTTCTAATTCAATAATTCCATTGCATGCCAACTCCCCTTTGAATGTCAGCAAATAAGAGGGAAATTTTTGCAGGGTCAAAGTTAGGAGAGAGTGCTCTGAGATGTATTTTCTATTTATGGTTCATCTGTACAGGTTTGGCATTCATTCTGAAAATACCTAATTTTTAACAGCAAAAGGCATCCAGAAAAAACTATTTCCTTAGTGATATTTACCTTATAAACATTTTATATAAATGTATTATTAATAATTTTGTAAACATAATTAATCTTCTGATTCTCATTTGTTTTCCTGTGCTTTTTTTTTTTTTTCTCCTTAAATACTTATTTCAGGGTTTTTCATTTTGTGTCACTCCTTGTCTTCCCTCAAGGCTTCATAATTAGAGTTTGCAGTACCTCTGCACCAAACAGGAAACCAAGAAAATCTTAAACTTATAACTGGGTTCATCAAAAGTTTCTTGAGGTAGACAAACCTTTCAGCAAGTTTTGTGCAAATCTGGGCTGAATTCAAAGTCAGCCAGGGCCAATTAATTTTTTGGCAGAGAACATTGTAACATATGATGGTTATGTCTCTGCTAGATGGCTTTATCTAAAAATGGGGTGACTTTGGATGGATTTGGCTTTGACTGTGTTGGCTCTGTCCACCTACAGGCACAAAATGTTATTCAGGCTTGTAGAAGTCTGTCCTTTTAGATTCCTTACAGGCAAATTTGTCTTTTTGCTATTTTGTTTCCTAGGAGAAACTTTTTATATGTCTATATACTCGGTACTGGAAATTTTCTTCAGTTTGTTTTCACATTGGAATCACTTTTTCTTATCAAAGAGTAAGGATCAATACATGACATAAGAGTGACAAGTTCCCAAAAAGGAAGTCCAAACTGCGAGTGGCATGAGGACAATCATTTCTACACTGTTTCCAGCTCCTCAGACAGTGCCAAACACTGAGAAGGGGCTCAATGAATATTTCCTAAACATTTGTTGAATTCAAAGAAATACACCCAGATTAAGGGAAAAATACATGGCCCATTATCTCCTCAAATTCCTAAAGTTTTCTGGCACTTAAACTGTATACACACATTTCTTCCCTCAAAAAGTGAGTTGATCAGGTGACCACAAGATAATCCAAAGAAGTCTATGCATTTGTCATGTACAGTGGTGGTGGTGGTGGCTATGTGCAGTGAAGTTGATTCTAACTCATAACAATCCTATATAGGATTTCTGGCGTTGTAAGTCTTTATAGGAGCAAAAAGCCTCATCTTTCTTCCACAAAACAGCTGTTGGATTCAAACAGCTGATCTTGCAGTTAGCTGCCCAACCTGTAACCCATTGCATTACCAGAACTGCTTTTGTCATGTACACATTTGCCTAAATATAATATGAGTTGGACCTGTGCACACATAACAGCAGGAACACTCCTCTGATTCTCATTTTGGGAAACAACTGCAAACACTTGCAATGTATTGTTCTTTTATTTATCAAACAACTAAGAGGGACTGAAGCATCCCACACGTTACGCATGAAGAGATGTCTGTTGTTGTTGTTGTTAAGTGTCATCAAGTCAGTTCCGATCCATACTGACCCTGCGTAGGGTTTTCAAGGAGCAGCTGGTGAGTTTGAATCACTGACCTTGAGGTTCAAACAGACTTTGCAGTCCAGCACATTAACCCATAGTGCCACACCCTGATGATGAGGACATGATGACCTGAAGTCAAACAACTAATGGAAAAGCAAGTACGTGACCTAGGTCACCTGGCTCTAGGGAAAGTGTTATTTTCACTTAACTATGGGCATTTTTTCCTCTACTTCCCTTTCTACACACTCAAATGAGTTTATGTTAACCTATCATTAGAGTGAAAACATGAGATTTGGAAAAACACTACACCACAGATAAAACCTTACCCCCACACACACACACACAAAAGAACTCCCCTTAAACAAACTTTTTATTGTTATTTATTTACTTGTTTTACAAATATGTGTCTTCTACGAAATTTCAATTATCCTCTATTTCTCCAAGCACCATTAAGGAAAACAAAACATAAAGACATGTATTTAAATGGTCTTTCACTTACAAAGCAAATAAGCAAAATATGAAGTAGAAACACTGTATAAGGACATACACTAATAGGAAGAGAGTCTGGGTATAACAACATTACCCCTAGCTTTGAAATTGCTCAGAGCTGGAGGCATTGAGCTCCTCAATTTCATCTGTTCAGGGTTCACATGCATGCACTTTGAAATGCCCAGAGCTTAAAATAAGGACTCTTAGAATCAATTTGAGTAGTGATCCCAAGTCTTCTTTGTGAGACATCATATCCAGACTCTTCTCTTATTGGTATATGCCCCACAAAGTGTCCCTACTCCAAATTTAACCCATTTGCTTTGTAAGTCCTTGGCCCAAGGACATCAAGGCAAAGCAATTTGAATGTCAATCAATTGACCAGATAGTTAATGCTACTCAATAATTAATGGTACAATTCTTTTTGGCACTCAGTATAGTCACAAAAATAGAACATGATAGGAAAATTAAAAGCATTCACTGGAAAACTAGAAAAAAACAGGAGCAAATTATTTGGCATCAGAAAATTAACCCAAAGAATTCTTCAGAGTATCCAGAATTTCTCCTTCCCCCAAATCAATTTACCAGCATGCTTATGTATACTAGTCAGTCAGTTAGTTGTCATAAATCTTTGAAGCATTTCTAAAGCATTGGATTTAATGATTAGAAGTTAAGTTTGGGTTCTTCTAAAATATTGATGTCTTCTTTAAAAGACAAAGCTGTTTTCTTTACTATGTTAGACATTTTTAACAATTTTAATTCCATTTAGCAAAATCATAGTGGATTTCTCAGCTAAAGTCAACATTAATGTAGTTGTGGTTCCAATTATTCCTGAGTCTAATATCACTCAAGTGTAAATTAGAGAGCATTACTAAGCTACCTCTTTCTTTTTGAAAACATAACTTTTAGCAGGTACCTCTAATGCAATATGTAAATGGTATCCTTAAGTATACAGATAATGGTTTTATAAAATAAAATGGATATAATTCAATAAAAATTAAATGAAAGAATTAAGCAATAGGTAAAAGGGAACTATAAAATAGAAACTAATTCATGTTTTACCTTTATCTGGGGCTTATATAGTAAGCCCCTATTTGATATTGTATAAGGAGCTCTGGTAGCGTAGTGGTTACAAATCGGGCTGTGAGCCGTAATGTCAGCAGTTCAAAACTACCAGCCGCTCCGCGGGAGAAAGATGAGGCGGTCTGCTC
Source organism: Chrysochloris asiatica (assembly GCF_000296735.1). Taxonomy (NCBI): domain Eukaryota; kingdom Metazoa; phylum Chordata; class Mammalia; order Afrosoricida; family Chrysochloridae; genus Chrysochloris; species Chrysochloris asiatica. The sequence goes on from NW_006408571.1 coordinate 1,712,763, forward strand.
CCGTAAAGATTTACAGCCTCGGAAACCCTGTGTAGGAGTCGGAACCGACTCCACGGCACATAACAACAACAACAACAACATGCTTACAATATCGAATGCAAACAACACAGAGACAAAAAGTAAAAACACTTCACTCCACATTCCTTAATCTATTAAACTCTAACATGACAAAGACTATTTCTGTTATTTCCTACTAATGTGTTTATGCATGTACATACTTCATATATGTTTGGCAACTTGCTTCCACTTTAAATATTGAGAATTATTCTTAAAACTCACTGGAATTTTTTTGTTTAACACTTCGTTTAAAAATATCTGAAACACATAAAAAATTAAACAAAAATATAATTAACTCCCATGTACACATTATCCATATTTAACAACTATCAACATTCTTGATACCTCAAAACTGCTAATAAACCCATTCAGTTACTTTTATAGCTTTTCATCACTTCTTTTCTAGTTAAATTGATATATACAAACTTCTTATCTATAAGATTTTGATAAATGGCTACATGTACTACCCACATTTTCTATCATGGTGGTGATGGTCGCTCTGGCTCATAGTGATCCTCTATAGGATTTCGGAGGCTGTATGTGTTTGTTGTTGTTTATGGGTGGAGAAAGCCTCGTCTTTTCTCATAAGGAGTGGCTGGCGGGTTGAATTACTGATCTTACGTCTAACAACCCAACGTGTGACCACTATACCACCAGGGCTCCCATTTCTATCATGTTGTTGTTGCTATTAAGTGCAGTAGTGTCGGTTCTGCCTAATAGCAACCTTGCATAGCGTTTCTGTGGAGTGTCTGGAAAGCTTGAACCTCAGCCCTTGCAGTTCAAACTTATCTCGGGGTCCAGCGAATTCACCATTTCTATCATAATATAGAAAGCTTTCTTTTCCGTCAATCTCCCATACCCACCAAAAGCAGGCACTATTCTGGTTTAAGGTGAATTGTTGTTGTTGTTAAGTGCCGTCGAGTCGGTTCCGACCCTTAGCGACCCTGAACAGGAATTTTTGAGGGTGTAAATCTTTACAGGAGCAGAAAGCCTCATCTTTCTCCCGCGGAGCAGCTGGTAGTTTCGAACTGCTGACCTTGAGGTTCACAGCCCAATTCGTAGCCACTACACTACCAGAGCTCCTTGGTGAATTAAATCACCTTAAATTTAAGAAGAATCACCTTTAATTAACTTTTTCTGATCTAGAATACCATATAAAAATTATACAGTAGGGCTTTTTTTGTCTATCTTCTTAAACTCAGCATAATGTGTGTGAGAAGCATTAATGTTGTTTCATGTACAATCTTATCAATGGAGAAAAGATTGAAGTTGTCAAAGACTTCATTCTTCTTGGATCAACTATCAACACTCAC
>NW_006408571.1:1714616-1717262 GCF_000296735.1 Chrysochloris asiatica
CGGTTCCGACTCGATGGCACCTGACAACAACAACATGTACTTGTAATTCTTTTCTTTTTAGTTGGAGTTCATTGCACGATCATATTACAACTTGTTTATCCATTATGCTGTTGATGAACATTGAGGTCCTTTTCAATTTGGAGTCTTAGTGTGGCTCTGCAGGGTAAGCACTGCACTGCTAATCTAAAGGCTGGAGGTTCAAACCCACAAGCCGCTCCTTGGAAACCTTCTATAGGGTCACTGTGAGTCGGGACTGACTCTATAGCACTTAACAACAATAAATAAAGCAGATATGAACATCCTTGGTGAAGCTGTTGCTTTTGTTCTTTCATTTGTTTTGTGGTTTTCCACATCTACTTTTATCAGAAATTGAAAACCCTTTCTCCAAAGTGTTATTTCAAATTCCCACTGGCTCTTTATGAGTGTTCCAGTTGCTCCATGTTTCCACAAACATTTTGCCTTTTAATTTTGTCATTTTAGTGGGTTTGTAAAGGTATTTCAGTTTGGCTTTTAATTTTAATTTTCCTGATAAATGGTGAAGCTGAGAATCATTTTATGTGCTTATTTACCCTTTTTACATCTTCATTTGTGAACTATCAAATGAATTTGTATAAACTTGGTGATCGTATTCCCTCATTATCCTTTTATTATCTATAATATTTGCTTCATTATTCACTATTTCATTTCTGGAGTTATTGGGTGGTACAAATGTTGATGCGCTCAGTTGCAAACACAAAGATTGGAGACTCAATTCTGCGCAGACATTACTGGAATAAAAAACCAGCTATCTACTACAGGAAAGCCAACTGTTGGAAACCCATCAACTTAGAGTGACTCTAGTTTTTAGTGTTTTTGTTTTTTTTATATCACTCTTGATTTTCATCATTTGTGCTTTCTCCCATTTATTTGTAAAGAGAATCACAGAGATTTATCAATTTTAGTTATAGTACCTTAAGAATAAACTTCTAATTTTGTTAGTTGTTTCTATTTTGAATCCAATTATTTTCACACTTTATTATTTTTTCTCTTCTTCATACTTTGGTTTAATTTACATATATCATGTTTCTTGAGGTAGACAATCAGATAATTGATAATTAATTGCTTTTTTTAAAAGCTAATAGTATAACTAATTACTGTTGTGATTGTATTTAAAATCTGTTTACCTCTTTTGGCATTCGTAGATTTTTATTTCTCCAATGCATGGATGATCTGGTGGTGGTGGTGGTTATGTGCGTGGAGTACATAACCGACTCACAGTGACCCTGTACAGGGTTTCTGAGGCTGTAAATCTTTACAGGAGCAGAAAGCCTCATCTTTCTCCTACGGAACAGCTGGTAGTTTCGAACTGCTGACCTTGCAGTTCGCAGCTCGATTCATAACCATTATGTTACCAGAGCTCCTTATGGATGATCTAGAAGTTTATTATTTACTTTTCAAATATATGCAGTTTTCTAACTATGTTATTAGTAGTATATATTTTAATTTATTAGGGAAAGAAAGCAAACTCTATAAGATTTCTATCCTGAACTTATAATTTTTTCTATGGTACAGAACACAATAAAGCTTGATGAATGTTCCATGTGTACTTGAAAACAATGTTTATTTGGCTTTTACAGTGCTCTGTAAAGGTCAGCTCAGTCCAAATGGTTATTAGTGTTCTTCAGATATATATATCTTATTGATTTGTTGTTTGTGTAGTTAATCTATCATTTACTGAGGAAAGGATATTAAAATATCCAACTTTGATTGTAGATTTGTCCTCTTAGTTCTGGAAGTTTAGACTTCCGGTATCTTGAAGTTCTATAAATAAGTACAAATGCTTTATTATTGTTATGTCTTTCAGATAAATGGACTCTTTTTTTTTTTTTTTTAAACATCCTTCTTTAATTCTGGCAATACTCCTAGTCTTGAGGACTATTTTTGTTTGGTAATTACATAACCACGTCAAGTTTCCATGATAATGTTTGCAACACTAATTTTCCCCATTCTTTCAGTTTCAACCTACCTTGTCTCTTTAATAAAAGTGTATCTCCTATAGTGAGCACATAGTTATGCTTTGATTTTTTTGAGTTTTGAAATTACCTGCCTTTTAATTGGAGTGTTAGGAATGATAATAATATTTTATACTATTTCCTTTTGATTCCCCAATTGATTTTTAGCTATGCCTGTTTGAGTTATTACTTACTTGTGACTCCAGAGATTTTGATATTAATTTTTAACTCATCAGAGTATTGTTGCTGTTATTAGATACCATCAAGTCAGTTCCCACTCATAGCGACCCTAAGTACAACAGAATGAACTGCCTCATCCTATGACTTCCTCACAATCATTGAGCCCTCTGTAGCAGCTGTTCTGCCAATCTATCTCATGGAGTGTCTTCCTCTACTTTACCCAGCATGATGACCTCCTCCAGGGATTGGTCCCTCATGATAACATGTCCAAAGCAAGTAAGACAACATTTCATAATTCTTGGTTCTAATGAGCATTTGACTATACTTCTTCCAACACAGAAGTTGTTCATTCTTCTCGCAGTCCATTGTATATTCAATATTCTTTGCTGATTCAAAAGCACCAATTCTTCAGTCTTCTTTACTCATTGGCTAGCTTTTATATACATGTTGTTGTGGTTGTTAACTACTGTCGAGT
>NW_006408571.1:1719292-1728723 GCF_000296735.1 Chrysochloris asiatica
ATGGTACCTACACAAATATAAAATTAAATATATTATAGACCCACAAAATGCTATATTCATTTTTATTTCGTCTCTTTTAAAGATATTAGAAGATCTAGAAAATAAACATTTTTGTTAATAAACATATTTTAAAAAAATAATTTACTTATTTCTGTGACTCTCAGTTTTGGGCTTTTGGGTTTTTTTCTATAGAATTGAGTTACCATTCTGTATCATTTCCTTTCATTTTTGAAGAAATTTTTTTATAGTTTAGATCTTTTAGTGACAAGTTCTCTACGTTTTGGTATAACTGAAAATGTTTTTATTTCACCTTTAGTTTTGAAGAACAGTTTCACTGGAAAAAAAATTCTATGTTGACAGTTATTAGGGTTTCTTTCTTTCATTTTTGACACTTTATTTTTTCTTCTGATTTCCATTGTTTATAAAGAAAAGTCAGTCATTTTTATATTGCTGTTGCCCTGCATGCAATATGCCAGCTTCCTCTTGCTGCTTTCTCTTGATATTATTTTATTATTTCCCTTTAGATTTGAACAGTTAGCTTTATTGTGATATACAGAGACATTTATTATTATTATTATTCAATTTTCATGGAATATGTTGAGTTTCTTGGAGTTGTTGTTTTTTTTACCTAATTTGAGAGCTATTTTAGCCCTTACATCTTTTATATTTTTTCTGTTTCTCTTTCTCTCTCTCCTTTTGGACTCCGATTTCATGTAATTTGGGAGGGGGAGAGTTGACTATTGTTGTTAAGTGTCACTGAGTCTGTTCCAACTCAAAGCAGCCCTGTAGAATGTTTCCTCAGAGCATATATGTTAGACTACTGACAAATCCCTAAAGTACAATTCAATTCTCTTCATTCTTCAGAATGATGCTTTTCATTAGTCCAATGTGACAGAGAATTTTGCAATGCAGTTATTGTCTATTTTAGCTTTAGAATACCCTTTTATTTAGTTTCTATTTCTCTGCATAGCTTCCCCATCATTTTATTAATTAAGCACATATCTTTTCTAGTCCTCAGACATATTGATAATATCTAATTTTTAGCCCTTTCTGCTAATTGCAGAATCTGAGCTATCACGAGATTAATTTATTTTGACTGCTTTTTTCTTGAATATGGATCTTATTTTCCCGTTTTGCTCACATTATTTTTTTTTTCATTCACATAATAATTGAGTGGGTAATAAGTTTCAGAAATGACTTACTGCTATGTTCATATGAATAGTGATTTTTTTTTTTCTTCTCAAAGGCAGTTAACATGACTGGTCTCATATTCCAAGTTGTGTCTTTTCAGAAGCTGTCTTCTCACACCTCAGTGTACTTATTCATCTCTACTACTGTTTTTTGCTTTGCTCCATGGCATTTCACCCAGGCATGCATAGGTGAGCAGTTATTCAAGGATTTTTGCGTATTTTATGCATTTTACCTGCAGATTTTCGGAGTTATCCCTCTCTGCTATGCCTCTTTTTGCCATGTGTTCTCTCTAATTTTCTGCTATTTTTATAGCCCAAACCTGTTTTTTAACATCCAAGGCAATAAAACAGTTACTTTCTGACTTCAGAGCCTAGGTGTATTTCAGAATTCCCTAAAGCAAAGAGTTTCAGAATAGCAAATTCACCTGTGACAGTTTATCTTTCAAGGGTAGAATCCTATGCAAATTTTGTCTGCTTTTAGTCATCATCCATAGCCTTCAACACAGACATAGATACAAATGGAAATAAAGATATAATGATACATAGACTTAAATCTAGATATATTGTTTTTATAATTTATCATTTTTATCTATGGGAGTGTTATTCCAAGCAAATTACTGCACCATCATTTAATGCCATAACCACAAAATAAACCACAAATATATTACCATCCTTTGAAATCAGGAATTGGGTTATATTCAACTTGCTGTCTTCCAGGACCAAAGATATATCCAACCACATATTTGCTGCTCATAAAAGTTTGTTAGATTGAATACTATCTATAGGTTTATACTTTTTTGCCCAAATGACAAAAAACACAATTTAATAGTAATTAAATGTGCATTGTTTGATGTGAATGAGAACACTGTGCTTGAGTCTCAGGAAAGTTCAAGAAAATGGACAGAATTTGGGTTTCAGAGGTAGCTGGTAACTTAGGAGGCACATATTTTACAGCAGGAATTTTCCTAAAGTCATCTCCCTAAGCAAGTGGTTAAAAATATTCTCTTCTAATAAGATTCTGCTGTCTGTCAAAGGTAGAGAAGAACAGAAATCAGATGAGCCTTGACCTTCAAAACAGGCCCCTCAGTCTCCTCATTCTGTCCAAAACATGACAAAATAAACCTGGGCCTGTCCAAGACTTTGAAGAAAATTCCCGCCATACCCTCAGGATACTAATCAATAGACTCTCCTTTAAGGCCACGATCTGAGAATACAACGTCAGTGTTAATACAAGTCAAAGTTACTTGGAGTGATAAAAAACAAAACAAAACAAAAACCCCACACAAACAGCTCAGTATTAAATATGCTGTTTTTTTCTTACTGGTATAAAGCATTTTTCACCCATTAAATAACAATATAATTTGTTGGCATAATAAATAAGAACAATCCAGTCAGTATCTGACTGAAAAAAAGTTACTTATTGATAAATTCCTCAATGCTAGCGTAGTGGTTACGAATCGAGCTGCGAACCTTAAGGTCAGCGGTTGGAAACTACCAGCCACTCTGCGGGAGAAAGATGAGGCTTTCTACTCCCGTAAAGATTTACACCCTCGGAAACCCTGTACAGGGTCGCTATGGGTCGGAACCGACTCGACGGCACTTAACAACAACAACAACATATACATGGGAGTCCTGGTGTGGCGCTGTGGGTTAATGCATCAGACTGTAAAGCCATTTGAACTGTAAGGTCAGTGGTTCAAGCTTAGCAGCTGCTCCTCAGAAACCTTATGCAGGGTCATGATAGGTCAGAATTGACTTGATGGCACTTAATAACAACAACATATACATGGAATAAAACATTAGGCATTAGGGCCCTCAAGATAAGCTTTTGTTTCAGATAGGCTGAGATTAAGAAAACAATACATTTTTTTCATCAAGAAAGGCCTCCATTCTATTTCTGTGGACAAATATAATCTCCCCCCTACTACTAAGCACAGTTAATTGAAGTGATCCAGACTGTACTGCTTATACTTGTGGCATGTCTCTTGAACTTTTGAGTAAGTGTCATCCTTCTAACATTATCACAGAATCCTACCTCATCATGAGAACAGAGGTGCTAATCAAGAGGAATTATTTAGTAATTATCATTTTTATTTAGAATTTTTTAAGTGTGCATTTCTGTTTTGGGAGGCTCCTGTTCATAATTTCTCCACATGCATTTACCTAAATAGATTCCATTAACTATTTGCTATCTGGGTAAATCTAGATTTGTTGGCCCTCTTGTGGCACGCTTTGATAGAAATGTTTTAGAACACAGTGTTCAAAGCTGTAATCTTCAAGTGAAGTGGCTAAATTGCTTCAGCAATTTGCCTTCATTGTAGATTGTCCTGGAAAGAACATTAGCTTCAGTTCTAACACTGATAAACAAATAAGAAAATAATTTTAATAGTTCACGACATTGAGTTTTTCTCAAGTGTAAAAAATTAAGGATCAGTTTGGTCTGATGCACATAATTTGTGCTTCTTTGCCTCTATGATGACATCATTCTGCTTTTTGACTCAGATTCTTTCCTATTTGCCATAAAATATTCAAAAAGCTATTGAGGAACATATTTTTAGAAGACACAATTGGCATAAATGAACACTATTCTAAAATTGCTGTAGTGCCCCCAACAGAGAATTTTTAAAAGAAGTTTTGATGAAATATTTTTTTGTTTTAAATATGCCATGTCCATTGTTTCATCTCAACAGAGAAGCAACAATCTTAGTTATAAAAGTTCGTAATATAACAGCTCAAGCTACCAACAAGAACACGTGGATTCTACTTAGCTCTAGTTCAAACAATGAACTAACTATATATATTTATAGACATGAGTATGAAATGTAATGTCTTTGATTCTCACTTCCTGGAACAGTAAAATGGGAAAATTAAATGATACTAACTGAAAGTCTCCAAACTTCTTGATAGCTCACGTTTATTGATTGTCTCTGAACCAAATTCAAAACCTTGTTCTAGGTACTTCAGCGGATGCAAAGATTAAGAGTACATAATTCCCTTACTCAAGTTACTCACAATCTAATAAAAACAAGAAAAAATGAATATACAACTTTTGTGTGTGTGTGTGAATTGAGTGATAGTTTACATGGGAGAACATTGCTTCTACACTCATCATTTTATTGCAGTGATTACAATCTCCTCTGTGCATCATCATTCAACAGTATTTGCTTCTCTTCCCTCCATTTGTTTGGTTGTTTTTTTTTTCTTTTAGAGGGATATGTACAAAAAACCATTCAGTAATATATAATCATTTAAACAACCAAAGGGAACATTTTGCAAGTCTACCTCTTGGCCACCAGCACACAGCCTTTCTCTTTTCATGAGTCTAGAGTCCTCAGCTGCTCTATTTCTCCATGTCCTCATCTCTGTCTCCATCTAATATACAACCTTTTTTAATGCAAGAACTGTAGAAATGTTTTTTAAAACTTTCAAAGAAAAATCAACCAAAAGGACAGATGTGGGAACAATTAATTTCAACCAATATAATGGAAGACATGGCATATAGTATGAGCAGGAATTCAATATATTATTCCACCCACATTACTAAGGCTTTTATTTGTTTCTCTATTTATAATGAAATAAAATTTTACATAACATAATTTTTTTGAACCCAACACTGAGCCAGCCTTGGTGGAACTGGAGTGTGTTGTAGTACCAAAATGTTTACCTTTACTTCCTGACCACACAGCTAGTCTAAACTCCCTCTATTCCTCCTTTAATTAGGAGAGGATGTGCAACTGACTTCCAGCTTGTGGGATACAAGCAAAAGTGAAATACACTCTTCTCAAGCCTGGTCTTCAAACACATGGTATGCAGTACTATTCACTGTGAACTGTTAGATACAGGGAATTCAGTGGACCGCTCTAGGATCATGAGAAATTATGGGGCTCACTAAAATGATGGGTCTAGGTCTAAATTGCATGGGCCAGAGCCCTCTCCTGGGCAACACACATGAAACTGTGACAGATGCATGATGTAAACCTTTAGTCACTGCAATTTTGGGGTTGCAAAATACTTGGCCTACCTGGATTTATAGAAACATTGGTACTTTGACATGGAATAATTTTATAAACAAAATTTAAATTATATGATTGATGTTGGTTCAGCAATGAAGTGTTACTGTTAGGTGTCGTGGATTCAGTTCTGGCTCGTTGAGACCCTATGTATAACAAATTGAAACACTGCCTAGTACTTTGCCATCCTCAGATTGTTGCCACTGTGTCAATCCATTTTATTAAGTGTAGTGTCAGCAATAAGTTTGTTGTTGTTAAGTGCCATCAAGTCAGTTCTGACCCATAGTGACCCAGTATAGGGTTTCTAAAGAGCAGATGGTGAGCTTGAATCTTCGACCTCATGGTTCAAACCGACTTTGCAGACCAGCTCACTAACCCACAGCACTGAGGACTCAGTAGCAATAAGGTAGTGGTAGGAAAAAAAAAAAATTACTTCTGAGGCAAGTGCTATCAGGTAAGAGCGTCACCACAATGTCAGTTTGAATCACAAGGTCATCAGTTCAAACTCACCAGCTGCTCCTTGGAAGCCTTAACAGGGTCGCTATGAGTAAGAACTGATTCAGTGGTACTTAACAATAACATGTTTTAAAATAGTAAAACGCTAACACAAAAAACAGGCTTGGAAAATTGACAGAACTAAAGGGAGGAAAAACAAGCTTAGATATGTTAATACCTTTCTGACAACAATTGACAGGATAAATAGACAAAAGTAAGAAGAATTAAATATTTAGATAACATTTTCAATTAATGTAGTCTAATTGACACTGTAGGTTCAACACTGGACTGCAATCCATAAAGTCAGCAGTTCATGCCAACCAGCAGGTCCTCATAAACCCAATACAGGGTCACAATGAATCAGAACTGACTCAACGGCACTTAACAATAAAAACAACAATTTATCAAAATTTGTGGAAAGCAGTTAAATCTTCTAGAGAGATCTTTATATATTTAAATGCTTATATTAGAAAATACAAAAGTTTGTAACTAATTATTTAAACGTCTACCTAAAAAAAGTGACATTTTAATACAATGAAAGTAGAAGGAAGCACAAATATCAGAATCAGTGAAATACAAAACAGGAACAAAGCAAAAGCTATTGTTGTTGCTAAGTGTTGTAGAGTTGGTGCCAACCCATAGTGACCCTGTATAGGATTTCTGGCTGGTGAGTTTGAATCACCCATCTTGCAGATCAAACAGAATTTGCAGTCCAGAGCATTCACCCATACTGTCATACCAGGACTCAAAGTAACAGTAGGCTATTTAAAAAATACAAATAAACCCCAAAAAGGACTTGATAAGAAGGAAAAGAACAAAATGTGAATTAGCAATATGAGGAATGGATTAAAGATCATCAAAAAAATATCCTCCAGACATTAAAGGGAAAATAACAGAAAAATATTTTTTACTTTATTTGTATTCTCTCATAGGCTGGCAGTGTTATGCCAGCCTATGGAAGAATATAAATAAAATGAAAACTTTTCCTTAAAAAACACACTTTACCAAAATTAACACAAGAGGAATTAGAAAATCTTAAGAGCCATTATATCTGCCTTATATAAAACTTAAAAAAAAAAGAAACACAAAAACTTACAATTAAAAGTCTTCCCCCAAATAACCTTCAAGTCCAATTGGCTTCTCTGGTAAGTGTTATCAAACATTTTAAGAAGAAATACTTTCCCAAACTTTTTTTATGAAATACAAGATAAAAACAATGCTCATTGTATGATACCAATAAAACTCTGACACAAAAACCTAGTGAAAGTATTATAAGAAGAGAAAAGTATAGACAATATCCTTCATGAATATAGAGCAGGATGGTGTCACCAAAATATTAACATTGAATTTAGCGTTATAGATAGGATAACACATTATCAGTAAGTGAGGAGTCCTGATGTGGTGATGTGGGTTAATGTGCTGGACTACAAGGTTGATTTTAACTGTAAGGTCTGTTGTTCAAGCTCACCAGTCACCCTTGGAAACCCTATACAGGGTTGCTATGAATTGGAACAACTCAATGGCACTTAACAACAACAATAAATGAGGCTTATTCCATAAATGTCAGTTAAGTTTAATATTAACAGAATAATACATCAACAGAAAGAAAAAAAAAGGAGTATTGTTTTGTTGTTGTTGTTGCTGTGTACTGTTGGATCAGTTCTAACTCATAGTGACCCTGTATATGGTTTCCAAAGAATGGCTGATGAATTTGAATCACTGGTCTTGTAGTTATCAGACCAGTGTTTATCCTATAGTGCCACACCAGCACTCCAAAAAAGAAGATATGTCTTAGTAATTTAGTGTAGCTATAACAGAAATGGAGTCCTGGTGTTAATGAACTAAACTGCAAAGTCATTTGAACCTTAAGGTCGGTGGTTCAAGTTCACCAGCCCCTCCTCAGAAATCCTATACAGGGTCACTATGGGTCAGAACCAACTCGATGACACTTGACAACAACAACATAACAGAAATGGAGTCCGGGTGTGTACTGTAGGATAAGCACTGGATTATTAACCACAATATCAGCAGTTCAAACCCACCAGTTACACCTCAAAAAAATTATAGGAGTGACTATAAATCAAATTAATTCAATGGAACTTACAACAACAACATAATAGAAGTACCACAAATGATGGCTTTAATGAATAGACATTTATCTTCTCACAGCTTAGGAATCAGGGTTGTCTAAGGGAAGCCTTTCTCTGTGTCCGCACTAGAGGAAGCCCATTGTTTTTTCATCTGGCTCCTTGGAGATCTCTTATGTCACGGCTTCTATATTACCCCATCTCTGTTTGCTTGCTTACTTGTTGAATCTCTTTTATATCTCACAGGATATTGACTCAAGGCACACTCTACACTAATGCTACTCCATTAACATAACAAAGACAACCCATTCTCAAATGTAATTATAATCACAGGATTAGAAGCTAGGATTTAATACAGATAGTTTTAGGGGACACAATTAAATTTATACAGGATCTCATGATCACCCCAATAGCTACAGATAAAACGTTTAAGAAATAATCAACAGTCATCCAAAAACCAACTCTCAGCAAACTAGGAATAAAAGGAAACTCCCTTAATATAATAAAGGACATTTGCAAAAAAATCAAGAGCTAATGATGAGATAGTAAATGTTTTCCCTTTAAGATCAGGAGCTGGGCAAAGATTAATGCTTTCACAATTTATATTGAACTTGATCCTGGAGGTTCTATCCAGTATAATAAATCAAGACAATACCATCAAAAGCAATGAAATTTGGAAGGGAAATGTAAAATAACATTTTACATAGCCCCAAATGATTGAGTACCATAGCGAAGTACTGAATTTGACTTGCATTTAGCATAATGGTTAATAAGTCATAATAGGAACAAAAACTTGAAAATGAATTTAAAAAGATACAGGAACATTTGAAATAGCATCAAAAGGTATGCTTAGGAATTAACTTGATAAAAGATGTTTAGAACTTCTACACTAAAATAAAAATTTTATTTGCGTAGAAAAATTAAAGAAATTTTAAATAAGTAGAGGTATACTCTACATTATTGTTGTTGCCGTTGTTAAGTGCCAATTCAGTTCTGATCCATAGCAATCCTGTATAGGGTTTCAGAAGAATGGCTGGTGAGCTTGTATGTCTTTCAATTCCATTCTTTCATGAACTTTTCAAGGCCCTCTCATATTATCCCAAATTGAATTATAGATAAACTCAAATTCAGCCCAAACCCAGCATACATTTTGTAGAAGTCAGTAAATGAGTTGGAAAAATTATGTAGAAATTATAACAACATAGACTAAGCAAACAATCTTGAAAAATCATAAAGCTGAAAATATTATATTAAGAAAATTTAAGATGTGCTGCAAAGTGACAATAATGAAGATAATTTGTCATACTGTATTGGTGTGTGTGTTTCTGTGATGCTAGAAGTTATGTCACCAGTATTGTAAATACAGGGTCACTTAGAGTGGAAAGTCTTCAGCAGCGTTTCTAGAATAAGAAAAACTCGGAAAAAGAGAGGTGGATCATTTTTGAATGGTAAGCCACTAAAAACCTTTTGAATAGCAGTTGAATATATACAGCTCAAAGATGGGCCCCTCAGGATAGAAGTCACTAAAAATCAAAATGGGAGTCATCTCCTCAAAGTAGAGATGATCTTCATGATGTGAATGGAGCAAATCTCTCAGAACCTTCATTTGCTGATGGACACAACCCAAAATGAGAAGCAACTTTGCTGCT
>NW_006408571.1:1729868-1738888 GCF_000296735.1 Chrysochloris asiatica
CCAGAAGTACAAACAAATCTGTGTTGGAAGAAGTACAGACATAAGCTTCATAATTATAGCATCTTCCTCCTTAGATGTCCGTATGGCCACACTGCATCTCTCATACTTTGGTCATGTTGTTGGAGAAACTACCTTGAAGAAGGATATCATGTTTGATAAAGTGGAGAATCAGTGAAAGAGAGGAAGACCCCCAAGGAGATAGAGTGACACAGTGGCTGTGACAATGGGCTCAATCATAACACCAATAGTGACACTGGTTTTGTTCTGTTGAGCAAAGGACGCAAATCAGACAATGTTTTGTTCTGTTGTGCAATGGAAGGCTATGAGTCAAAGCAGACTTGATGGCACCTAACAACAATAAGAACACACTATTGTTGAAAGGATAGGAAAACAGATCAATGGTACAGAAAAAGAATCAAGAAATTACACACATGTATAATAAATTAATTTTCAACAAAGGTACTAAGATCATTGAATGAAGAAAGAAATGTCTTTTCAACAAATGATGTGAAAACACTAAATATAGGAAGTAATGTCTGATAAAATGTCTGCATGGAAAGAAACCTCTACCTCACATCATTTACTCATTTACAACATTTAATTTGAGTAAGATAATAAACCTGAATGAAAATGATAAAACTAAAAAACGTACAGAAATAAACAAGCTATTGCTTTTGTTCGGTAACGCTGAGTGGGTTCTGATTCGTAGCCACCCTATGCACCACAGAATGAAACTCTGGCTGGCCCTACACCATTCTTGTAACTCTTGTTATGTTTGAGCCAATTGTTGCTGCCACTGTGCTAATCCATCTCATTTTAGGTCTTCCTCTTCTTCATTTATCCTTCACGTTTCCAAGCATGATATCCTTCTCTAGGTACTGGTCCCTGCTGACAACATGCCCAAAGTACAAGAGATAACATCTCACCATTCTTGTTTCTAAGGAGCATTCTGGTTGTATTTCTTCCAAGACAGATTTGTTTGTTCTTCTGGCAGGTCATGATACTTTCAATATTCTTTTCCAACACCATAATTCAAATATAATCAATATATATATATTTAGCATCTTCTTTATCATTGTCCATCTTTCTCATACATACAAGACTAAAAATACTATGGCTTGGATCAGAGAAGCACATTAGTTCTCAAAGTGACATCTTTGCTCTCTAATATTTTAAAGAGGTCTTTTGCACTAGATTCTCCTAATGAAATCTTGAAATGAATAAATATCAACTAATTGTTTTTTGTTCAGTGACTTTATATTCCTTTCATATTCTTTTGATGTTTTCTGGGTCATTCAATATTTTCTCCATGGAATCCTTCAATATTGCAACCTAAAGCTTGAATTTTTTTCTTCAGTTCTTTCAACTTGAGAAATGTTGAGTATGTATTTCCCTTTTGGTTTTCTAACTCCTGGTCTTTAAATATTTCATTATAATATTTTGCTTTGTCATCCTGAATTGGACTTTGAAATTTTCTGCTCAACTTTATAAGTTCTTCATTTATTTTAATCTTTTTAGTGAAATAAACATGGGTTTGTTTTGTTGTTAAGTGCCATCAAGGCAGTTCCAACCCATGATAACCATGTGTAGGGTTTCCAAGGAGTAGCTGGTGAGGTTAAACTGCTGACCCTGCAGTTGAAACTAACTTTGAACCTAGGAGGATATTTTTTACATAGAGTAGATAGCATACAAAGATATTCATTAATCAAAGAAATATATATATAAAGTAGACTTCAAATAAAAACTGTTGGGAAAATGAAAAAGCAAATTAAGATGGAAAAATATTTACAATATATAAGTGTGAAATCCTCATGTGGTGCTGTAGGAAAAGTACTAGACTGTTAATCTCAAGATCAACATTTCAAACCCACCAGCTGCTCCTCTAAAATTCTATATAGGGTTGTTTTCAGTCGGAATCCACTTTATGGAACACAATGATAAATCAGTTATGATTATTAAAAATTAACAGACAGAAACAAATAAAATTTAACTGCAGAAATGCATGCTTGTACAATGCACAACTTCCAAAACAAAAAGCTAGTGAAAGGGGATTTAATCAAAATGATACATTTTCTAAAGACTGAAGGGACAAATAACTTAATAGCATAGAATTTTGGCAAACAGAAAGTAAAAAAACAAAATATTAGAAAAAAATGCAAATATATATCAACACCTACAGTGAAAGTAACTGAATTAAATGCACTAATTGAAACATAAACACTCTCAAAACTATTTAAATAACAAAATCAATCAATATGTTTTAAAAGGATCATTCCTAGGGCTTAACAGTAAAGACTGTAAATACATGTATATGGAAATACATATGACAAAGTACATTTTAAGGCAAAAAGCACTTTGGGTGGTTATAATAAGATTATTACATTTATTCACATTAATACCACTATTATTCAAATTTATGCACCAACCACTAATGCCAGTGAGGATGAAATAGACAGGTCCTACGAACTTCTTCAATCTGAAATTGATCAAACATGCAATCAAGATGTATTGATCATTACTGGTGATTGGAATGCAAAGGTTGGGAGCAAAGAGGAAGGATCAGAAGCTGGAAAATATGGCCATTATGATAGAAATGATTGATGCTAGAAAATGCAAGATAGAATTCTGCAAAATCAATGATTTGTTCATGTCAAATACCTTCTTTAGACAGCATAAGAGATGACATGGACCTCACCAGATGGAACACATAGACATCATATTGACTACATCTGTGGAAAGAGACAACGGAAAAGCTCCAGATCATCAGTGAAAACAAAGCCAGGAGCAGACTGTGGAATAGACCATCAATTACTTATATGCAAATTCAAACTGAAGCTGAAGAAAATGAAAACAAGTCCACAAGAGCCAAAATATGACCTTGAATATATCCCACCTGAATTTAGAGATCATCTGAAGAACAGATTTGATACATTAAACATTAAAGATGGAAGACCAGAAGAGTTGTGGGATGATATCAGGAACATCATACAAGATTCCCAGGAATTCATGGGATAAACATTGAATCTTTCAAGAAAGTGAGACAGCACAGGAGGCACTCACTCAGCTCTGCCAAGAAATTTGGCTCCTTGGAGGCCATGATGGCCAAACTTCATCTCTTATGCTTTGGACATATTGTCAGGAGGGACCAGTTTCTGGAGAAGGATATCATGTTTGGTAAGATGGAGGGACAGAGAAAGAAAGGAAGACCCTCAATGAGATGGATTGGCCAAGTGGCAGCATCGATGGACTCAAGCGTGGCAACAGTAGTGAGGTTGGCTCAGGATCGGGCAGTGATTCGTTCTGCTGTGTATAATGTCACTATGAGTCGGTACCAACTCGATGGCACCTAACAACAACAACAAAATGTACTCTGTGGAATCCTGCTAGCACAATGGTTAAGCATTCATTGACTAACATAAAGGCTGGCGGTTCAAATCCATGACTTCACAGTCATTAACAACAACAGCATCAACAAATTATATATACCCCTTGCCTTCTTAATAACTACATTGTATTGAGGGTAAAATAAAGACAATAGTCAAATTAATAAGTTAAATAAATTACCTCAAGAAATTTGGAAATCAGCTACCTGGCCAACTCACTGTAAGATATTTGTATTGATGTCTGTTCCAAAGAACAGTGATCTAATAGAATGCAGAAATTATCAAACAATATCATTCATATCACATAAAAGTAAAGTTTTGGTGTAAATAGTTTAAATATGGTTGCAGTAATCGTAGACAGGAAATCAGAAATTCAAGCCAGATTAATAAGAGGATATGGAACAAATGACATCATTGCTAGATAAATCTTGACTGAAAACAAAAAATACCAGAAAGATGCTTCCCTGTGTTTCATTGACTATGCAAAGGCATTGGACTTCGTGGATCATAGTAAATTGTAGATAATGTTGCAAAGAATAGGAATTCCAGAACACTTAATTTTGCTCAGGCACAACCTGTATATAGACCAAGAGGCAGCTATTCAAACAGAAAAAGGGGATAGTGAGTGGTTTAAAATCAAGAAAAGGTGTGCTTCAAAGTTACATAATTACTTATTCAATATGTGTGTTAAGCAAATCATCCAAGAAGCTAGATTATATGAAACAGAGCACCGCATCAGGAATGGAGGAAGATTCATAAACAACCTACAATGTGCAGATGACACAGCTTTGCTTGTGAAAAGTAAAGAGACTCAAAGCACCTACTGATGAAGATCAAAGCCATCAATATGGATTACACCTCAACATAAAGAAATTAAAAATCCTCACAATTGGACCAGTAAACTACATAATAATAATAGGAGAAAAGATTGAATTTGTCAAGAATTTCCTTTTATTTGGATCCACAATCAATGGCCATAGAAGCGATAGTCACAAAATCAATGGATGTATTGCATTGAGCAAATCTACTGTAAAATACGTCTTTAACTTCTAAAGTGTTAAAGAGCAAATGTATTGCTTTGAAGACTAAGGTGTGCCTGACCCAAGTCATAGTATTTTCAATCACCTTATATGCATTTGAAACCTGGACAATGAATAAAGAAGACCAAAGAATTGATGCCTTTGAATTAAAATATTGGTGAAGACTATTGAATGTACACAAACTGCCAAAGGAATGAACAAATCTGTGTTGAAATAATATTCCTTAGAAGCAAAGATGTTGACACTTCATTTGACATACTTTGGATATTTTATTAGGAGGGACCAGTCCCTGGAGAAGGACATAGTGTTTGATAAAGTAGAGGGTCAGGAAAAACAAAGGACAACCTTCAACAAGAGGGAATGACATACTGGCTACAACAATGGGCTCACACATAGCAATAATTGTGAGGATAGCACAGGACTGGACAGTGCTTTGTTCTGTTATACTTAGGATGGCTATGAGTAGAAATTGGTTCATTGAAAGCTAACACAGTAGGCAATTCTTGTGAAAACCATTTTTGAGAAAATAGAAACAACTTTGAACATCAAAGGAAAAGAAAGAAAATTGGATGTAGGCCTTTGTTTGTTTTCATTTAAAATACAATGGTCAGGAAAGGCATCACTGAAAAGGTATCATTTGAATAAAGGAAGAGTAGGAGGAAGTAATGTAGGTATCTGTGAAACAATGTTTCAGGTAGAGGCAAGAAGCAGAATATAAGCCCAGAAGACGGAATATGCCTGAATAGAGCCCTAATATCATCTGACTCATGTTTCAAAAGAAACCTCTGGCTGACTATATTTAGACTTCAGTGGACCAAAGATGGAAGCAGCAAGAACAGTTTGAACTTGTTAAAATGATCTGGGGGAAAGATGATAGTAATTCACTGAGTGTGGATGTTACAATAAATGATCAGATTCTGAACCTATTAAGATGGCCAGTAAGATTTGTGAATTAATTGAATATTGGGTGTGAGAGAAAGGAAGGAGTCATCGATGACTCCCATGTTTGGCTTGATCTACCAGAAGTGTAAGTTGTTGTTGTTGTTGTTAGGTGCCAACAAGTCAGTTCTGCCTCATAATGACCTATGTACAACAGAACAAAACACTGCTTGGTCCTGCACCACTCTTACAATCATTGCTACACTTGAGCCCATTGTTGCTGCCATTGTGACAATCCATCTCATTGGGGATCTCCCTCTTTTTGGTTGACGCTCTACTTTACCAAGCATGAGGTCCTTCTCCAGAAACGGGTGCTCCTGATAATATATCGTAAGTATTAGAGACCAAGTCTCACCATCCTGGCTTTTAAGATCATTCTTTTAGTACGTCTTCCAACACAGATTTGTTTGTTCCCCTGGCAGTTAATGGTACTTTTTATAATCTTCTCCAACACCATAACTCGAATATCATCAGTTCTTCTATGGTAAACTACTATTAAATGAGTTGAAAAAGAGCTGTTTGGTATGTCCAAGTCCATTGCTGCAGCCACTTTGTTGTATGAGTGCCTTACAACCTCAGTGACTCATCTCACAGCCCTATATTAGATAATAGTCTGTGATAATTCATAAGATTTTCTTACTCTTATTCTGGAATCTATGCTGAAACCTGTCTTCTATGAGTGATCCTGCTGGTGTTTGAAATACCAATGACATAATTTAAATAATCATAGCAACATGCAAGCCTCCACAGTGCAACAAACTAACAGACAGGTGGTAGGAAAACATGAGAGACAGTAGATGTTCACTATTTTTAAGCCATTGTATTTTGGGGTTATTATTTTGTTAATTGCCATTGAGTTGGTTCTGACTCATAGCGACCTGTATATGGTTTCCAATGAGCAGCTGGTGAATTTGAATCACCAAACTTTAGGTTCAAACCAAAATTGCAGTCTAATGATTATCCTACAATGCCACACCAGGACTCCAAATTTAAAGGTGATTACACAATAATGAAGGAGCTCTGGTAGCATAGTGGTTATGAATCAGGCTGCAAACCTTAAGGTCAGCGGTTCGAAACTACCAGCCACTCCACTGGAGAAAGATGAGGCTTTCTACTCCCGTAAAGATTTACACCCTCGGAAACCCTGTACAGGGTCGCTATGGGTTGGAACCAACTTGACGGCACTTAACAACAAGAACAACAACACAATAATGGCAGGAGTTCTGATGGCTCGGTTGTTACAAGCTCTGGTACTAAGGCCAGATTCCACAGTTCAAACCCACTAGCTGCTCTGAGAGAGAAGGATGCAGCAACCTGTTTTGTAAAGATGAACTGCTATGAGGCAGTTCAATTGTGTCATATGGGGTAATTATGCTTTACATATAATTTGATTTCCTCCAATACTTCTAAACACATCACAAAATAAATCAGTTTCTGTTTCCTCTCCCATTAGTGTGTGTGGCATCTTTAGCAGGACTCACCAGACAGAGCTGACAGATTCCAATAGAGATGGTACCATGCAATTTCTAAAGAACGCTTATAATTGGAGTTTCTGAGTTGGGTGGGAATGGGGCAGAGAAGGACAAGCTAATAAAAAAGTTTCACTTGGAAAATACTAAGCTGATAATACATCTTCAAGCCAGCCTTCCCATGGCAACTTTTTGTTCAAGCACAGGCATGAAATATTTAGAATTGCTAGAACTCCACTAGGAAGGCTTTTATCCCTGCAAAAGAGTTTGTAGCCAGAAGCTGCCTGCTGGCACTGCATGCAGGAATACACCATTTGTTCAACGCCAGAGTTTACTCTTTGACTGAATGACACACTCCAACCCATCTCCAAAGGCTTCTGTGCCTTTATGACTGACACCTCCTAGGAAAGAAGGGTTGTAATTGCCTCTTAGTTAGGGACTGGAGGCTGTTGCAGGGTATTTTCTTTGGAGTGTCAGAGACCTTCCACTCAGCAAGCATCAGAGGCTCTGTGGGAGGAGCATTTCAGCACAGCAGGAGAGACCATGGCAATGGAAATAAAGAAACTCATAGGGCGGATGTGATTCTGTCCAGCCTCCCAGTATTGTCATTTTATTTCACATAGTTACAAGGATATTTTAAAAATCTGCTACAGCAGATTTTATGACACATTTAAAAAAAATTTTTTTAATCCCCTGATAAGCTTTTGTCCCACCCACATCCCCCTTGCAGAAATGTAACACACACACAAAAAGGAACCAGCAATGTCATGTTCGGCTCAGGTACAACTCTGTTACTGACAAGAGAACCAACCACTCCCCTCTTCAAGAGGAGTAGAGATGAGGGAAGGTGGAGTTTGCGATGGAGATTAAAAAGGTCTAAGTTAAATGTCATCAGTCTAAATGGCTTCCATAGATGAATCAAAAAATATGTCTAAAACAGGATAACTGAAAATTCTGTTGATTGAGTACTGGTTTTCATAGAACAATGCATCTTATATGTAAATTAGGTGATCTAGTCATTATTAGGATGGATAACATTATAGATCACAGATTCCCAGATTCTCTACAAGGACACTTATTAAACCTTAGTTGTGCCATTACTAATGATGTGCTCTTGGGAAAGTTATTTAACCCTAGTTTCTCACCTTTAACATAGGGATGACTTCCAGTAATTTAGTGTAGTTGAAACAGTGCTTGATACATAGTAAGTACTGAAAAAATGCTATCTATAAACAGTAGTTTTGTAAAACACTATCAATTTAAATCCAGTAAAATCTGCAAAAGCTGGAACTTGTGAAAGCAGAAATACAGCAGAGAAAAAACTTGAATATTTTTCACTAAAAAGAGGGATAGAAAAGATAAAACAACTTCTGAGATCAACAAAAAACAAGGCAATTCTTGGTTTTGAGTTGAATTGAATTCTGGCTTTCACAGTTTTTATTGTTTGTGTGTGTGTGTGTGTGGAGGGGCGGGGGGGGAGTCTCTTTGTTCTGCATGCCTTCCTATACTGAGTTCATGTTTTTTGTGTTCTTTCTTGTCAGTTTCTTCGTGGTTATAATGTTTCCATATTCTTCTTGGATTTTCATTTTCTTTGTAGGTTGTGAAGTATTAATTTTCTTTGAGGTTACTCTGTATTCTATTAACTTTTTCCTCCATTTGAAACAGTCTATTTTATCCTAGGATCTACCTGACCTCCTCATCACATGGATCTCTGTTCCTATATTTTTACCTTCTTTCACATTGCAATTGTTTTGATCACAGACTGACCTCCCAGCTCGTCAGAATTTATTCTTGTAGCTTTGTTCTGTTCTGATCTCTTTCATCTGTTGATTGAGTTCTGGGTGGTGCTGCCATGTATGTCAATTTCTGGTTTTTGTCTGTTCTTGTTGGTTCTCAGTCCAAAGAACTCCCTTTAGGGTGTTTTGAAGCTCTGGGTTGGTTTTGACAAAGTCCCTTAACTTCTGTTTATCCTGGAATATTTTTATTACATAGTGGTATTTGATTGACAGCTTTGCTAGGTAGATGATTCTTGGTTGGCAGTTTTTGTTTTGTTTGTTTGTTTTCTTTCAAGGTTTTATATATATATATCCCCATTGCCTTCTTGCCTACATGGTTTCTGCTGAAAGATCAGAACTTAATTTTATTTACTTGCCTTTGTAAGTAAAAATTCTCTTTTCCCTGCTTTCAGG
>NW_006408571.1:1739380-1740625 GCF_000296735.1 Chrysochloris asiatica
TTTCTTAAGTTTTTATTGTGAATTATGTGGGTTTTCATGGGAGAACATCTGCTTCACATTCATCCTATCTTATT
Source organism: Chrysochloris asiatica (assembly GCF_000296735.1). Classification (NCBI taxonomy): domain Eukaryota; kingdom Metazoa; phylum Chordata; class Mammalia; order Afrosoricida; family Chrysochloridae; genus Chrysochloris; species Chrysochloris asiatica. The sequence continues at coordinate 1,739,455 of NW_006408571.1, forward strand.
TCATTTTATTGCAATGATTACAATCCCCTTCATGCATCATCAAATAACCAAAGAATATATCCCACAGGCCTCCCCAACCACCCACCCCCTTGCCATCAGCACACAGCCCCTCTCCCTCCCTGTCCCCAGTCACTCCATCTGTCCATGTCATCATCTCTGTCTCTGTGCCTGGCTTCACTGCCTCTCTGGGTAGGGTCACACTCTCCACTCTTCTCACTTGATGATCCCCAGGACCTACACTCCTGGGCTGCAAAATCAATCACTCCCCTCCTTTTCTCAAAAAGCATCTACCTCTACATTTCTGACCCTCACCGTCAGTCCTGATGGCAATTATTCACTCTTGTACCACAAGAGTCTTGTCCCCATTTCCTTTTACCAGACCAGTCCTAACAGAGTGGAAATCATTCAGTGGAGGTTCTATCTACCCCTGACCCATCTGGAACTAGGCTCCCTCTTGAAAGTTTCTAAGCCAGTAACTTCTTGCCTTTATTGCCACCACCCCTCCCCCACCATTTTGAGTATCCAATGTCTAAGTAGCCCATCCCTGTCAACCCTATGTACTGAGAAGGTGGAAGTGATACTTGTTGTAAAGGTTTGTTCCCTTTTTTGAGCTAATACATCCATACATATAGGTGAAGTTCATCAGATTATAGTGGGTTCTTTTTTTTCCTTTCCTTCCTCTTCTTTCTTCTTCTAGTCGAGTTCTGACAATCCAGCCATCAAAGCCAGGTCAAGTGGATACTATCTGCAAGTATGGATGTTCTTGTGCATCTCCCCTTACTTTATATCAGCTGGATGCCTCATTCTCCACTCTAGTCCTCTGTGACCATGTGGCTGCCTCTGGGTCCAGGAGTCACCGGGTCTTGCTGTAACTGCTAGCCATCCAGTTCTCCTCCCGGGTTCACAAGAGTCTATTGAATGTGGTTGGACTTAGATCCCATCTTCATTGTTGTTTGAACCACTCTTCCCCTTATCAGTGACAAACATGGTCACCAGCCAGACCATATGCCTGCTTGTATAATCCCTTTGAGTCTTAGTCTTGGAAGGGAGTTTGCTCTGAGGGGACCAGACCACTTGCCTGGATGACTTCTGGGTGAACAGCTCACTTGTTCTTGTAGTAATCAATCATACTGCCATTATTGTTTCAATATTTTGCCTATAACTTTCTACT
>NW_006408571.1:1753536-1754003 GCF_000296735.1 Chrysochloris asiatica
TGTTCTGTTCTGGACTCTGCTATCTGTCAACTGAGTTCCAGGTGGTGTTGCCATTCCTGTCCATCTCTGGTTGTTGTCTGTTCTTGTTGGTTTTCAGTCCAAAGAACTCCCTTTAGGATGTTTTGGAGTACTGGATTGGGTTTGATAAAAATCTCTTAGATTCTGTTTATCCTGGAATATTTTGATTGCATAGATGATTCTTGGTTGGTAGTTTTTTTGTTTTTTTTTTTTCTTTTAGGGTTTTGTATATGTCTCCCCATTGCCTTCTTGCCTGCATAATTTGTGATTTGCTCACAATAGCCAGAGCATAATTTGATTTGCTCACCTTTGTAAGTGACACTTCTCTTCTCCCTGGCCACTTTTAGAATTCTCTCCTTGTCTTTGATTTTGACAAGCTTGATTATTATATGTCTTGGTGCTTTCTTTTGGGATCTATCCTTCTTGGGGTACTTTCAGCTTCTTGAATG
>NW_006408571.1:1755253-1765100 GCF_000296735.1 Chrysochloris asiatica
ATGGCCACATAGTGAGTCCCATGCCAATTTCTAAAATGCAATGTTTTCCTTTATACTGTGATTTTTTCTGCTGGTGGTTATGGGAAACTGACGCCCTGACCCTTATGATAAATCTAGATCTCTGGTACAGTATTGTTAGAGCCACATCTCTGGGTTTTCAGCCCCTCCCCCATGGAGCCTGTCCTACCTGACTCTGCTCTGCCACCACCAACCAGAAGTCCTCGTTGAGCTTCTTGAATGCTTATCTTTTAGTTTTTCAGGGTGCTTCCATCTACAAATCCCACTATCAGTAAGCCTTCCATCTTTCTAAATATTACTTGATCTTTACTTCAGAGTTCTAGGACCATCCCCTGAACCTGCTTCATCTGATATTCTGTTATTACTGACAGAGGTCTGCACTGCACTTCTCTCTAATTCGCCATCAAGCCCCACTTCAGTTTTCACTGTTAAGAAGCTTCTGTTTTGTTTTGTTTTGTTCACTGAACTCCTGCTAAATCATTATCAAAATCATTATGCTAAGTAAAATAAATCAATTACAAAATGACAAATATTATATGAGAATAATATTATAAAATGTCCAAAAAAGGTTTTCCCACTAAAAGAAGCATTCTTTAATGGTTACCAGGAGTGGGAAGGGAATGGAAGAGAGGTTACTAATTTGAGTGTAGACACATATTTACTTGGGTGAAGAGGGAGACAAATAAGAAAACCAATAAAATTGTAAGGAAAATAAAATGAAGCTAGAGCTGGGTGCTATAGTGAAGAACATTCTGGTAATTGGTCTTTGCATTATTTATCTTTCAAATACCTTGAGCCCAGTACTGGTACAGAAGGTATTCTCTTTTAGGGAAGAGTATTGGGAAAAAAAAGAACAATAAAGTACTATCCCAGAGTCTTATTGTTAGAAATATGGCTGAAAATCAAACCTCAGAGCCTAACTATAGAAAGTACATTATAAAGTGGAAATGGAATTTGTACATAGGATTTTTTTTTACATAAGCTTGCAAATAAATATTACTCTGAAGTATTCTTTGTGTGATAAGGAAACTGAGGCTCAAAAGGATGTATAACTATCTTAGAATGTCAAAACAATGTTAAGGCTTGCAACACACATTTTTTCACTGGTGTTTGCATACTCTTTTCACATTTTCCCTACTTTACCCAAGCTTATTTTGTGCAGAAAAATTTCCCCATCACAACTCTACTCATGTTGCTCTCTTTCTACTATCGATAAAGACATCTCAGTTATTATGAACTTAATCTTTTTAAGGGTTTCCCCAGCTGCTCTATTTGTCATTAATATTCTGATCATCTATAAAACCCCACTCTCTGTAGCTTTGTACTCAAAGAGTGATCCACAGACCACCAGCATCAGAAACACACATGGGAGCTTATTACAAAAGCAGATTGTCAAGTCAACTCCAGACCTACTCAATAGAATCTGCATTTTAACTAGATTCCAGGTGATACATAGGCATTCTAACATCTGAACACAGTTTCTCAACAGCAGCAGAATAATTGACATTTTGGGCCCGATACAACTATGTTTATAGGTCTGTCCTGTGCATTGTAGCATGTTCAGCAATGTCCTTTGCCTCTCCCAGCTAGATGCAAGTAGCATCTCTTGCATATTCTATCAAGATGGCAAAAAACATCACCAGGCATTGCCATGTATCAACTGGAGGGGATATAAATCAATCCCAGGTGAGAACCAGTAGTCTGCATGAAACAATTTGTACTTAGTCTTACATTGCTGATATTCTTCTCTGTACTCTTAGAATATAAATTTTATGGCTTCATTAATTAAATGATACAATATTCTATTTTAAATGCCACAGCTCCTTCCTTTTTATCCCTTGCATAGGGTACCACAGGATTGTCTTTAGTGTTGGTCATCATTATATTCTTCCCTCCTCCCCTGTTCAACTCACTGTAGCTCTTTGAGATCCCTACCTTCACAAAAGCCTTTGCTTCAGGCTTAAATTTCAAACAAAGCCAACCTAAATTGCTCCTATAATATCTAGGAGAATTAGATACTTTATTCAATAAATATGCATCTTTAGGATAACCACTTAATTATGAACCACAATGGGTGCTATGAGGCCAGCAGTAGTTTCACAGCAGAAAGATGAGGCTTTCTCCTCCTGTAATGATTTATAGCCTCAGAAACCCTATATAGGGTCACTTTGAGTCAGCCAGAAATGAATCAATGTCTTAACAACAGCCACAATAACAAACAATGTGTTAATAAAGTAAACAGTAGCTTTTAAGGATACAGGCTTATTGAATGAAGAGGTAGTTTATTAGGCATATCTACCTTTCCTTTAACCGTGAAAATAATCAGCATGTTAATTACCCAATAAATAATTATTAACTAAATTAATATGACTTTTAAAATAACTTTTATCTCTTTCTGCTTAAATAATAACTTTGGTGCCATTACTACTTGAATTTTGTAAGCCAATAGTTGGGAAAGAACAGTGTCTGAAGTAGTTCCTTTGAAATTAAAATAGTTAATTACTTTCTTGTGTTAGGTGTGAGACAGCAAGCAAAGTCATGAGAAATGTCTAAGTTAGGTGCATGAAGAAAATTATGTTTGTGATTTCCCAAGTCGTGATTTTCACCATCTTTTTTCCTTTCAGAAGGAAAAATTGAAGGAGGACTAATTTCTGCATCCGTTTTCCTGTAAATAAAATTTTCAGGTGGTATAACACAAGTGTTCCCTAGTGCTTCAGGTACTCATCCTGAGATTTGTTTTGCTGTGTTTATTTGTCATGCTCACAGCTGTTCTTCTGCATTCGTTTTTAGAACTATTTTAATAGAAGCTAGAAAAGCCACTAACATTCTCATTTCACAGTACTTCTCATGGTTCATATGAAAAGAGGAACAGCAAGGAAAAAGGGTGTAATGAAAGGCCACTTATTCACAAACAAGATATATTATAAACAATAGTAAAGAAATCGCATCACAGCTATCAGCTTGTGACCTTACATTTTTGAACAATGGATTTCAACAGAGATCTTACTACATTTTGCTTATGTAAGGTCACAAATTAATAGAGATCATGCAAGGTTGATGGTTCAAGCTCACTAGCAGCTCCTCAGAAACCGTATACCGGGTTGCTATGGGATGGTACTTAACAACAACAACAACAAATAAAGATCAACAAGAAAAGATTTTAAAACTATATTTCAATTGTTGGTTCATTGGAATTATTGTTCTGTTATTTTTAAGAAATTTGCTGGAGGGCAGGTATCCTGGGAGAGGCAATCATCATAAACCATTTAGTTCTAACTTCCCATACAATGCTGGTATAAGCTGGCGAGGTAGCTGACAAACATAGATTCTAATTAGAAGGATGGCTTCAGCCATTTCCCTCATTGCATTTATCCACAGAAGTATTTGGCCACAGTTCTCAACCTTCCCCTACCTTAGCAAGTAACCAATCACAGTGATTTGCAAAAAAAATGTCTTTCAACCCTTCCTCAATAGGCCTGTATCTCAGCAAAGGTTCTTGGGCCATGTAAGGCTAAACTGATGGATCACTTGAATTAATGTGTGATGGTGTTCAGTATCGTTATTAACATCCCAAGGCCAAGGAAGGAGCTTGGAAAGTGAGAAGGAAAATTATGCCAACAATAGAAGATCGGGTCCAAACTAAAAAGTATGTGGCTTCAGAAAGAATTCAAAGCTGAGAAACTAAGCAAAAATGTCCAATAAAAATCAGGCACAAAGGAACTCTGATTAGGAGAGGTTCACATCAATTTTAATGAAGTCCTGGTAAGGCACTGTGGGTGGTGAGCATGTAAATTCAGTTTCAACTGCAAGGTCGGTGTTTCATGCTCACCAGCTGCTCCTTGGAAACACTATACAGGGTTGCTATGGGTCAGAACCTGATTGATGGCATTCAATAATCAAACAGCAACAACAATTCATAGCCTGCCTTTATATTAGCAGGGGTACCGTACAAGTCTCTGACTAAAACTGAAAAGGAATAAATAAAATAAGACCCACTTAATGGAGTTTTTCATTGACATAATTGTCAACTTAATTGACATTAGAGGACTATCCTTTATTATGATATGATTATGTTTCATACATTTTTAGTTAATCATATTAGTCAGGGTAAATTAATGCTTTGATATTATCTCCTCTTTGCTATAACTAAGCTAATATATCTTTCATTAGGATGAAAATGGTTTATTTTACATTCTTGTTAGTCATTCAAGAAATGGAAATACAATTCATGACTATGTTAATTCTCTCTTTTTTTTTTTAAATTGCTTATTCATGAAGTCTCATAGTGTGGGAAACATATATTAAGAAAGTTTAATACATTTCAAAATTTTTAAGCTATATTTCTAATTTTACCCTTAAATTCAAGTGGACCTTTACTGTCATACAACACTCTCCAGTTCCTGGAGAATACTTTTCAGAATAGTACAAAATAGACAAAAAGTTGTGAAATGTGGTGAGGAACCAATCCAATGGCTTGGTCATTTCTACCCCAAACCTTTATTACTTATACATGTTAATGAACAGTCCTGGATCAAGAAGTAAGCATCTTGGTAGAAAATTCGAGGAAGCTGTGAACTCATTAAGTAACATGGGACTCAACAGCAAATAGGAAGACAAGAATAATGAGAAAGCAGTAGCACGAAAAAACAAAACAAAAAAACAATGAGAATGGCACTGTTTAAATCAATAGGTTGTCAGCTGAAATACTTACTCCTTTAGGCTCTCACACACACACGCAAAATAGATGTAAGTTAAATGGAAAAAATTTTTCCACAAGTTGCCTACTTTTCCTTTAACGGAACGGGCAAACTAAATCAAAACTCAGTGTAGCAAAGATGACTGACTCAAAGTCTAACACCAAAGTAGCATTGCATCTGTGCATTAGTACCAAGCATTCTGTTTCTTTCAGCCTTTTATTCCCTCATACTTATTGTCTTAGTTATTAGGTGCTTCTATAATAGTGATATCATAAGTATATGGCTTAATAAAGACTTATTCTATCATAATTTAGGAGGTTAGAAGTCTGAATTCAGGATGTCAGTGCTAGGGTAAAGCTTCTTCTCTCTGTCAGCTCTGGGGAAGATTTAGAAGATTCCCAGCACAGAGACCCTGGCTCTAAAGGACACACTTCATTCCTAGTTCTTCATTCTTGGAGGTAGTAGGCCCTCCTCTTCGTGCTTCCTTGTTTCTTTCTCTTTTATATCTCAAAAGAGAGTGACTCAAATTGCAACCTAATAACATAAACTGCACCCTGCCTCATTAACGTCATCATTACTAACCCTGCCTCATCAACAGAACAGAGATTCGGATTTACACCACAGAACATAGTTACATATCATCACAAAATGGAGAATAATTATATAACCCTGAGCATCATTACCTGCTTGGCCAAGTTGACACATATTTTGGCAGCATACAATTCAACCCGTGACAATGACTCTATTATTTAATTGAAAAAAAAAAAAAGGTAATATATATACATATATGGGAGCATAGTGTTCCATATTATAAGCACTGGGCTACAAACAACAAGGTCCATGGTTTGAACCCAATAGCCATTCCATGAGAGAAAGATGAGCCATTCTGCTCCCACAATTTAAAGCTTTGGAAACTCTGAGTTAAAACTGGCTCATCAGCACTTAACAACATCAACAATATGTACATATGTGCATATATACATATATATGGAGTTCTGGTATAGCACTGTGGGTTAATGCACCAGACTTTAAAGCCATTTGAACTGCAAGGTTGGCAGTTCAAGCTCACCAGCTGATCCTCAGAAACCCTATACAGGGTCACTATGGGTCAGAATCAACTTGATGGCATTTAACAACAACAACATACATATATACAACATCGAGTTGGTTCCAACTCATAGAGACCCTGTATAAGGTTTCTGAGGAGCAGTTGGTGGGTTTGATTAACCAACCTTGTGGTGCATTGGACTGTAAAGTTGATTTGAGCTACAAAGTCAGTGGTTCGAGCTCACTAGCCACTCCTTGGAAATGTTGTACTGGGTCACTATGGGTCATAACTGATTTGATGGCACATAACAACAATAATAGTGTGTGTGTGCGTATGACTCTTGATATGGTACTACATGATAAGCACTTGACTGAGAACCACAAGGTCAGAGGTTCAAACTCACCAATCCGCCAATTGATCCTTTGAAACTCTATACAGGGTCACTATGAGTCAAAACTGAATCAATGGTATTTAACAGTTACAATAAAAACATATTGTTGTCAAGTGCTTTGAGTCAGTTCCTCATAGCCATCCTGCATAGAGTTTCCAAGGAGTGGCTGGTGAGTTCGAACTGCCGACCTTGCAGTTTAAATCAACCTTGTGGTGCATTGTTTATCCTACAGCACCAAACCAGGACTCCAACAAGAATATATATGAGGGTGAATCAAAAATTATCCACTATCTGACTGTAGAATTTATTTTAGTAAACTTTTAGAAAAGATAGACACATCATTTTTGACATATTATCGTTGCTTTTCAGTACACTTTGTTCTTCTGTCAAAAAGCTTTCATATTCCCTTATTAAAAATGTTTCAGGCTGAGTGGTAAGTCTTGAATGCACCACTGTCTTATTCTTCATCACAGAAGAATCTTCATCTTCAAAAGGCTGCTTTCAGGGGACCAAACAGGTGAAAGGCCAGTGGAGCAAGATCAGGAGTATAGGGAGGATGCTTTAGCACCTCAAAATGATGTTTTTGCAGTGTCAACAATGTGGGTAGAAGTGTGAGGACATTCATTATCATGCAAGATCACAATGTCCTTGGATAGCAGTCTTCTGCATTTAATCCAAAGTTTAGGCATCAGCTGGTCAGCAAGCATCTCAATGTATTGAGCTCTGTTAATTGTTGAACCCTTTTCCTGATAGTGTTCCAATATTGCCCTGAGACTATCAGAAAACTGTAAGCATTAATTTTCAAGTTGATGGTGAACTTTTGAATAATTTCTTGGTCGGTGATTGAGGATGTTCCAGTCCATACTCTGCCATTTACTCTCAGGCTTGTAGTGATGAATCCATGTCTCGTCACCAGTAATGATTTTTTTTTTTTTTTTTTTTTAAAGAAACTTTTACCTTCCTTCTAGTATCAGTCCAAATTTTATTTGCAGATACCCAAATGCTTCTGTTTCTGTTTTTCTATGAGTTGTTTTAGTATCCATCTCACAAAAACTTTTTGAAGCCCACTTCTGTCATGGATTATTTCATAGCCACAGTCATAGCTGATTTACAAATGATTTGCCACACACTCCACTGTCACTCCTCTATTCAACAGAATCCTTTCATGTGCATACTCAATGTTGTCATCAGCCGTGGATATGTACAGGCTTTTAATATGATGAAAGTGTGGATAATTAAGTGCCATTGGATCAGTTCTGATTCAAAGTATAGAGTCCTGCATAGAGTTTCCAAGGAGCAGCTGGTGGGTTTGAACCACCAACCTTGTAGTTAGCAGTCCAGTGCTGATCATACAGTGCCACACAAAGACTCCATAGGACTAGGGTAGAAGATTAGAAAGGGGAATTGTAAATGAGGAAAGAACAAAGGGGATTTGAACCTTAACATGAATAGGTTAAACACCCCTGAAATAAAAGCTCACACTACAGTAACCTCAGACTATAGATGAAAGGAATTTCTTAGGAAGATAAGCATTTTAAAAGGGGATAAGGGAGGGGATCCATATCCTTGGGAACACAAATAGATGACATGTGGACCATTACGTAAAAATGTTTGTGAAGCATCCTAAGAAAACTAAGAGGGTTCATCCCCCATAATTTAAAGCCTTTGAGTGGTAGTGCAGTGTGTCAACGAGTAACTCCATAATTTTGCCTATAACCATGGCTCACTGTGAACAGAGTAGGCTTTGCAGTGAAGGTAGACCTGGTGTTGATACTGAGCCACCATTTGTTTAGCTTTTGTTACTTTAGGGAAATTACTCAAGCTCTCAGAATCTCAATAATCTTTTCTGTGAAATACCTTCCTTCTTGGATTCCACCAGAATGAACTGAAATAGTGTATGTCAGATTTTTGCATGTATTAAGTGAATGGTAAACCAGTTGCTATCAAGTCAGTTCAAACTCACGGCAACCTCATGCGTGTCAGAATAGAATTGTGGTTCCTGGGATTTTTCAGTGACTGATTTTTGGAGGTAGATCATCAGGTATTTCTTGAGAAATGCCTTTGGATGGACTCGAATCTCCAAGTTTTTGGTTAAAAATCAAGCAAGTTAACTGTTTTCAACATCCAGGGACTGCCAATATTATTAACAATCTCATGTTGGAATTCTTATAAGACTATTTTTTACATGAAGATACTATAACTAGGGAGGCGTAGTGGCATTTGAGGTGTGTTGACTTGTGAAATTAAAAGGTCTTGGCAGACACACAAATCATGAAAACCTCAGTGTTCATCGTATATCCAGGTGTCCCTCCCCAAAAGTTATACTGAGTAGGCATGGGATGCTCCATAAAAGCAAAAACTGTTATAAAGGAAAGTTGGGCTCTGATGCACCCACCCCTGCACCATATCTAACTTTTTTCTTCTAATAATAGCTTAAGTGCACTGATTGCAAATCAAAACTTCTATTAGAAAATTCCAGCTTCTCCCTGAAGCTCGGCTTAACTGCACTAATGGTCACAAATATATTATTATTCTACTAAATATAATCTAGTAGTTCATTGACATTCACAGTCTGAACTTTCTCATTTCCTTTTCATCTCCGGGGCAGTAGAGATGCAAAGGCACATATTATTTGGCTTACATTTGGGCAGTGAGGTGATATGTATGGATCTCTCATCCCTCCTTGGATTCTTTTCTGCTCAGTTTACTCACAGTCCTGTGGGAGCTCAGTGAATAAAAGGACTAAATTGTCTCCTCTTCATCACTCATTGAAACAAGTCCCTGATGCCAACTAAGGTACTTAGGATGGAATACTAACTCTTTAAGGCTATCAGAGTACTCTGGGGACTAGGATGTTGAATACAATGAAAACAAAACAAATATATATATACAACTTTCTGCTCACTTTAAAAGAATAGATTTTCTTGTAAACAACTCTTTTAAGAAAATAATTTTTTATTACCAGGATCCTAATCCCATTCATATGATCAAGAGCCAATGACACTGAAGGAAGAAGTCCAAGGTGTATTGAAGTAATTGACAAAGAACAAGGCACCAGGAATTGATGGAATAAAAATTGAAATCTTTCAAGAAAGTGGGGCGGCACTACAGACACTCACTCATCTATGCCAAGAAATTTGAAAGACAACTATCTCGGCAACTGATTGGAAGAGATCCATATTTGTGCCCATTCCAAAAAGAGGCGACCCAACAGAATGCAGAAATCATCACACTATATCTTTGATATCCCATGTAAGTAAAGTTTTACTAAAGGTAATACAGAAACGGCTGCAAGCATACATTGACATAGAACTTCCAGAGGTTCAAGCCAGATTCAGAAGAGGCCGTGGAATGAGAGATATCATTGCTGTGTCCAATGGATCTTGTCTGAAAGCAGAGAATATCAGAAAGATGTTTACCTGTGTTTTATTGACTATGTAAAGGATTTTGATTGTGTGGATCATGACAAGCTATGACCAACATTGTGAAGTGTGAGAATTCAGAACACTAATTGTGCTCATGAGGAATCTGTACATGGACCAAGAGGCAGTTTTTTGAACAGAACATAGTAACACTGGATGGCTTAAAATATAGAAAGGTGTGCAACAAGGTTGTTCTTTCACCATACTTATTCAACCTGTATGCTGAGCAAATAATCCGAGAAGCTAGGTTATATGAAGAAAAATGTGGCAT
>NW_006408571.1:1765465-1767911 GCF_000296735.1 Chrysochloris asiatica
ATAGGAGATTTGATGGTTTTGAGTTATGGTGTTGGAGGAGAATATTGAAAGTGCCATGGGCTGCCAAAAAAACCAACAGATCTATGTTGGAAGAAGTGCAGCTAGAGTGTTCCTTGGAGGCCAGGATGGCCAAACTTCATCTCTCATACTTTGGACATATTGTCAGGAGGGACAATCCACTGGAGAAGGATATCATGTTTGGTAAGGTGCAGGGGTTAGAGAAATAGAGGAAGACCCCAAGAAACATGGATTGACCAAGTGGCAACATCAATGGACTCAAGTGTGTCAATAATTATGAGGTTGGCCCGGAACCTGGCAGTATTTTATTCTGTTGTGCGTAGGGCCACTATGAGTTGGTATTGACTCGAAGGCACCTAACAATAACAACAACAACCCCATTATGGAGTCCTGGTGTGGTGCTGTCTGTTAATACACTATATTGCAAGGTCAATTGGAACAGAAAGGTCAGTGATGCAAACCCACCAGCTGCTCCTTGGAAACCCTATATTAAAATAATTTGTTGGTAGTATTTTAAGAGAAAATAATAAATTTCTGCTGAAACACTGCATAGAAATGTTATAGACAGTCACTTTGGGGTAACTTCCCTTTCAGTTATACCCACTGTGGTCTGGTTCCCCTGTACCCTTAATGAAACATAAACAGGTTATACACAAAGAGAAAGGAAAATGCAGAAAGTTCTGAGCAAATATTCTAGCATAATGGGATTTACAAATTGGATTTTTGGGCCTCTGTTTTGGTTGATACCTCAAAGACCAGAACTAGAATATGGGCCAAGATGCCAACATTCTAAATAAATTGTCATGGACTCATGAAGGATGTGCTAAGAAATTATGGGAGCAATTCTGCTAATGAGCAGCTATTGAAGATCAGGATCTGAGTCTTAGAAGAAAAATGAAATAGTTGGAGGAGATATAACTTATTATTATTATTGTGTTTGAACATTCAACTTCCTACCTCCATCCCAACAGGTAGGATGGGTGGGAAATAGGGAATAATCTTTTTCACCTCAGACAAGTTAGAGGTATCTAAGGGTCCCTGGGTGTGTGTGTTTCCTAAGATCTCAGCTTGAGGAAACAGAGTAAAGATAGACATCTTGTCTTGGTGCCAGCTGTATTTGTACTGTCTGTCAACTAGGAAGATGTATGAAATTACATGGGCTAAGTGGTTGCTATGAGTCAGAACAGACTTGATGCTGTTTAACAACAACAATAGTCCCTTTTAATCTCAAAACAATTTTATTTTAATAATTGAAAGTCACTTTCACAGTGATAATCATAATAACTTCCATGTACCTTCTTAATTTTCATCAGGAGCACTTTGGGTTCAGAACCCCACAGTAAGAGGGCAGTATGGGCAACATCTGCTTTCTCCTTGAACTCTATTATTAACTATTAACATATTAACATATTAACTAGCATAGTCTTTGACCTTCCTTGATATTGGGCTAACTGGGAGAGGAAGCTGCAGAAGAGAACTCAGGTTTACATGTTGTAACTATGCAGCCTCCCTGCGAAGGCAACCAAGCATTCAGACTGGTTCTTTCCTTTGCAAGGACTCTGCTGGCCTATGGGAAGAACGTTTCACAGAATACCTAATGTCAGCTCCCCAGACATAAGCAATAGCCTTCCTCTGCTAAGGAAGATTCTAGCCCTCAATCTCTGGGATTCAGGCAATATATCCAACTCACCCAGAGAAGATACTTTGTTCCTTCAATGTAGTTCTCTTGAACAGGCCCTTATTTAAATAACCCCTGACCAACTCCATCCTCTACACAACTGTAAGAGGTAGGTTACCCCAAAGTGGCTGTCTATATCATTTCTATGCAGTGTTTCAGCAGAAATTTATTATTATTGTCTATTAAAATACTACCAACAAAATTATTTTAATCTTTAAAATATCCCTAGAATTAGTTATGGAGTCCTGGTATGGTGCTATAGGATAAAAACTGGACTGCAAGGTCAGTTGGAACCACAAGGTCAGCAGTTCAAACCCACCAGCCACTTGGTACTGACTTGATGGTACTTAAAAACAGCAATAGTTAGTTATAACACCTGTAATCTCAGTTTACATGTATCAATGTGCTTACAAGGCTAAAATGGCATGGTAATGTACTTTTTGAAACATCTAATATACTACAATCAGAACTGTCATTACTACCCAATTACAACGTCGTTTTTTTTCTGCAGGACTACAAACACAAGCTCTTCTTTCCATTGCTGCTGGTGTTTTTAAGTCACTGATGTCAAATTTCTTGTGTTTTATCTACCATTTAGTGTTGATTAGTATTTGAGAACATGTAAGAATAACTTTTTTGAAATTGAAATAGTAATTAAGAGAAAAGAAGAAGAAAAAAATTTAAAAATATATTTTCACTCAGTTAATAATCATGTTATAACTAATAATGCTGTTATTTATTCAATGTAGA
>NW_006408571.1:1795399-1801023 GCF_000296735.1 Chrysochloris asiatica
TACTTTGTTGAGTGTTTTTATCAGGAATGGATGCTGGATTTTGTCAAATGCCTTTTCTGCATTAATCAATATGATCATGTGGTTCTTTTATTTTTTCTTATTTATATGGTGGATTACATTGATCATTTTTCTAATGTTGAACCATCCTTGTATCCCTGATATGGATCCCATTTCATTATGATGTATTATCTTTTTGATATGTTGCTGAATTCTGTTGGCTAGGATTTTGTTGAGAATTTTTACATCCATGTTCATGAAGGATATTGGTCTATAATTTTCTTTTGTAGTGACTTCCTTCCCTGGTTTTAGTATGAGGGTTTTGCTTGCTTCATAAAATATATTAGGAAGCTTTCCATCCTCCTCTGTATTCTGGCATAATTTGAGTAGAATTGGTGACAGCTCTTCCCTGAATATTTTGTAGAATTCACCAGTGAAGCCATCTGGGCCTGGACTTCTTTTGGTTGGGAATTTTTTGATGACCTGATCAATTTCTTCTTTTGTTATGGGTCTGTTGAGGTTTTCTGCTTCACTCTGTGTAAGTTTAGGTCAGTCATGTTTTTCTAAAAATGTATCCATCTCTTCTAAGTTTTCAAATTTGTTGGAGTACAACTTTTTATAGTAATCTGTTATTATCCTTTTGATTTCCTTTGGTTCCATTGTGGTATCACCGATGTGGTTTCTAACGCATATTTTATGTGTCTTTTCCCTGTTTTCTTTTGTTAGGTTTGCCAATGGTCTGTCAACTTTGTTAATCCTTTCAAAGAATCAGCTTCTTGTCCTGTTGCTTGTTTCTATAGTTTTTCTGTTTTCCATCGTGTTTATTTCTGCTCTGATCTTTATTATTTCTTTTCTTTTGGTGGCTGGAATGGCCAATAACTTAAGATCAAAAGGGCAACATTTACCTAAGGACAAATTTTAGAAGGGATGGGAAGGAAAGTGGAAAGAAAATTATAACCACAGGGAGAGAACGAGTAACAGTTATTGCATCAAGGAGTTTACAATCAAAGAGATGAAAACAACATGTATGATTTGTTGAATGTAAAACTAATGATCTTGTCTGTAAACCTAAACTCAATTCACAATAAAATGTTTTTAAAAATGGCAACAATTTATATACTTGGAAAGCCTACACAGGGTCACTATGAGTCAGAAATGAATTGACAACATACAGCAACATGAAGTAAGTGTAAACTTGTTTTATCTTTTTTATATTGTAACCTTATTGAGGAAATGATTGCTTCTTTACATTTATCTTTGTAACAACTGCAACTCACCAAGCATGAACTCAAACTTGTCAGTTCCTTAGAAGTTCAACATAAATCTACCAGAAGATCCAGAAATTCCACTCAAAAGAAATGAAAACATATATCAAGACAATGATTTGCACATGAAGGTTCATAGCAGCCTTATTCATTCACAATTAACCAAAAGTGGAAACAACTCAATGCTCATCAATATGTAAATGTAAAAACAACAGGTAGTATATCTATACAATAGAAAGTTCAAGAATAAAAAGAACAAAGCACCTATGCATGCTACTACATGAATGAACCTCAAATACATTATGGTAATTGAAAGCTATTAGACAAAAATAATCACTTATTGTATGATTATATTTGCATGTAATATCTAAGAAAAGTAAATCTATGGTGACAGAGAGTGGATTTGTGTTTCCTGGGCTATTGGTGGTAATAGGGATTAAGAGCACAAAGAATCTCACTGACAGGATGAAAATGTTCTAAAGCTGAATTACAGTGAGGTTTGTGAAGCTTGGTAAACTTACTAAAAATCAATGAGTTTTACACTTATAATGGATACATTTTTGATATGTGAATTATATCTCAATAAAGTTTATAAAGCAAAAACAAGAAAGAAGCCCTGCTTGCTCAATGGAATTTACAGTATTTTCTTTAATTGCTTCTCATAGGCATTAATGCTGCAGAGGCATCGAATGGTTCAGAATGAGGGAGAACAGGGCCTCTGGGCCCAGGCCTTGCTCACAAAGTCATAAACAAATATATTACTTCCATATCAAAAGCAGGATCCTCAAAATTTCACAAGAGGTCAGACCACAGTTAGATTGAGTACAGCTTCAATGCACCATTGGCTTTTTGGCAGTGAAAAGGGCTGATGGTTTCCCCAAGTGTCTAACTTAATAAGAAGTGACTTGTGCATTAAGCATTAAAATTTCCTCATAATCTGAAAATCTTGTCATTGTGGGATTTTAAATCCTGAATCAGATCATCATAGAAAAGTAATTTAGAAATCAATCAACTTCAAGTGTAGAAAATGAAAGAGATAGAATCAATATTTCCCTCTAGATATTTAAAATAAAATCATACTTTAAGAATGATCTATACTTGAGTGAACGGTAAATATATGTCTCATGTAAGTGAATAGGTACAATTCATTCATCACTAGAGCAGAACAGATGAGCTTTGAAAATTCCATGCCAGGCTTCAAATTTTTATTTTGTTTCATTTTAATAAATCTAGCATTTATAATTGTTTTAACTTGCGATATTTGAAAGATACTTTGGCTACTCCCAATGTTGGGCAATCATCATTAGGAATCTTTTAAAATAAATTTGGGTGAACTGTGATTTGGTCTCCCAAGAACAACTACCTATGAGTTTGCATTACAGTACATTACATAACCTCAAAAATCTCAAGGATTAAATAACCTGTATAACAGCATCAACAAACATAATAAAAATTATTAATATTCAAAAGCATATATACAAACAAATAATTGATTTCTTTATTGTAAAAACTCCAAACATGCCCACTGAGTAATACTTACATACTAAACACAGTAACAGAATATATCAAATTCTTCCACTACCCAAAAATGTGTACCCTTTGGTTGTTTGGTTGTTTGATAATACATGCAAGGGATTGTGATCATTGCAATGATACAAAATACGATAGGATGAATGTAAAGATAATGTTCACCCATGTAAACTAACACATAATTCACAATAAAAACTAGAAAATAACCAAAACAAAAACTCAAGATCAACAGCTGGAAACTACCAGCCAGCCATTCCTTAGGAGAAAGGTGCAGTTCTCTGCTCCCTTAAACATTTACAGCCTCAGAAACACTGTGCAGGGTCACTATGAGTCAGAACCAACTCCACAGCACATAACTACCAACCACCACCATGTACAAAGTACTTTCATAAGGGACTGCAGAGCTTATGATAGTAACAATTAACTGACTCAGTGGCACACAGCAGCCACAGCAGAAGTATCATAGTACAGGGCTTCCTGTCTGTGTGCCCTTCCAGGTCTTGAGCATACCTTCGTGTCAGAGACCTGGTTTATTGTTACCACCATTACCTTGCATTCCAGGATTGTATTCCACAGCACCACACCAGGACTCCATTGTAGAGCTGCTAGCAGATTTGAATTGCTGAACTTGCAGTTAGCAGCCCAAGGCATAACCCAATATATTAGACCTGGAATTTCAGCACAAAGTTAGAAATACATTATACAGTTAACATCCAGATTATTTTATGTGTGTGTTTTTCATTGATCTCTGAAAGATCAATAAACAGTAGGAGATACAATATAGTAAGGAAGATCTTACACATTTGCATTTCAGTCTTCTATATAAAGGAGTTATCAAAAATTTCCCAAAGATTACAGTGCCTGAAACATAGGAGGCAGACATTCAATCATTATTTATTTAATAAATGAATCATTAAATCTGATACTGCATTTGGGATTACAACTCCAAACCTGGAAAATGCTTTTCACTTTAAAGATAACCAAGGAATTGTTGTTGTTGTTAGGTACCCTGAAGTTGGTTCTGACTCATAGCAACTTAATAGGTTCTAGATCTTAGGTTTCAGGGATAATAGGAAGGAGGTATTGAGGCTGGAACACAAAGCTATTACTTCTCAGGGGAAGATGTACTTAGCTACCACTAAGTGAGACTATGCAAGCCCTAGAGAGTCCTTCACACCACCTCCTGATTTTCTGGAAGTATCTGTTATTCAGGAGACCAGCAGGGACTCTCCTATCCCTGAAGTGTTGCAGGACAGGACCCTTACTGTGCCTGCTGTTCTGCCAATACCACTGCTGCCCTTGTAATGACTGCTCACAAAAAGAAGGAAAAAGAGCTTGGGGCAAGACAGGACTCTGCATAGAATAAGTAGCACAAGCTCTCCTCTAAAGCTGGCTGCTACTGCTGCTTCTGAAACTTCTTACTGAAGACTCACTAAAACTAAAACAAGGACTGAGCAGTGACAAAAAAAGGAATTTTTTCTTTGTCTTTCATTTTCCAAAGAAAATATGAATCAATAATCACATATTCATTTCAGGCCAGTGAGGAATAAATAGGCTATTGAGTATAGTTAATAATTGGGGAGGGGGGTGGAAATACAGTTCAGCCAAATGAAAATTCAACTTTTTTGTTTTCATCCTGTGATTTTCAGTTTTGTGGAGGGCATTTATAGCTAAACCTTTACATTTAATTCATGCCATAATATAGATAACATTAATTTCATACATCAAGGCTGCAGTAATGATGAGCTACATTTCAAACACAACTTTGAATTTACCTAAAGTAAATCCATTATTTTATCCTCCAATTACTACATAATTGATTTTTTAGCTGTGTTATAATTGATAGACACATAAAAGACTTTCCATTAACCAATTTTGGAAATAAGGCAACTATAATACTTCTATACAGGATTTGATTTCTTCACTTAAATGCCTTTTCAGGTGCAAAAGAAAATGTCTTTGCTTTCAAAGTGCCTTTGTTTCATGAACTGTGACAAAGTGAAAGGTTTTTATGTAAACATTCTTGTGGTTAACCTTTCCTGAAACTGGCTTGAATGATTATCCCACTGAAAAATTGGCATGTTTGCATTTGAGAAGTCAATTTTCCCCCACAGATCAAGGGGAGAATGGGAAGAATTTACAGCTTGGAATTGAAGGGTAGAGTAGGATTCACTGAGAATACTCTAGGATATTATCAGTAGAAATTGCTTTTCAACATCATTACAGAGACATCCTACAGATTCCTGAATCATCAGGAACACAAACTAAGGGGAATCAATTGTGATTATGATTCTGGTTATCACTGCCAGTTAGAAATACATACTTTCCCATTTACTTTTCTACCTTTGAGATCTGGGTTCACTTTTAAATGTTGGAAAAGGTGGCTTACTATCAATCCGCACAGTTTTAGTCTTGAGAATCTTAATCACTTTCTTTCAAGTCAGTGCAGACTTTCCAAGTCTTCTGGTAATTAAAGAAGCCTGGGGGTGGGAGGGAGGAGTGGAGCAAATAAAGCACTTGAAGGTCACAATGACTTTTTTAAAAGGGTGGTTTCTTGAGAAAATCCTGGAGTCTGGTGTGGCACTGCAGGAGAATGCTCTGGACCTCAAGGTCAATTTGAGTCACAAGGTCGGCAGTTCAAACTCACCAGTCATTCCTCAGAAACCCTATACAGGGTCGCTATGAGTTAGAACTGACTCAAGGGCATTTAACGACAACAACAGCTAAGTCATACCTGCCTGGTAAGGCTTGTGTGTAACCATATGTGAGACTGATTTCTAAATCCTCACTCAAAAGATACATACGTAGAACAAACAAGATGGTGGATCGGGT
>NW_006408571.1:1804183-1811317 GCF_000296735.1 Chrysochloris asiatica
AAAAAAAAAAAAAAGATAGATACGTGCCCTCATGTTCCAAGCAAGAGCTCAAAATGAAAAAGAAAACAACTTCAATACTCATATTAACTTTGAGTTATGGTACTATAGAGAAGCTGATATTTCCAGAAAGAGTTATAACAACATCAAAAAGGGCCATTTGCTTCTAACTTCGAAAGAGTGACGGCCCACTAGGGTCTCAGTGTGGCCCACCTACCTGCAGCTCTAAGCTTTTTGCACAAAATAGCAGCTTCTGACCATTCTTGCCATTCTGTGTCACTTGAAAGAAAAAGTGAAGTGTAGGAGAAGCTTCTTGGTATAACATTAGCAGTTAATCAGATAATTGCTGAACCTCTTGCCAATAGCCTGCAGCCATTCGCAGTTCTGAATAATAAGTGGATTATTAATTGCTTCATCCTGGCCCTGAGCCCCTGCTCTTGCTCCCTAAGCTGCTTCTTGCATCTCCGCTGTGTCAGCAGCCCCACTCAGTTGCTTGGGCTTTCTAGCCTTCACATAAAGCAAGATGCAAATTGTTGCTTGTAGACCCCACAGGTAAATCCCTCCTAACATTTGGAATGCAGAGACTGTGGTTTTTTTTTCTTCTTTAGAAAGTCTGTTTTTCAATTGTTCCCAAGTTATCACAGTCAGACCACAATGGAAGAGGGCACCTGATGTTCATTTCTACAAAAATCTTGTTTATTTGGCACAAAGCATATGGTCTAAGGCTTATAGGCCTATGTTGTAGGGAATTTAATTCCTGATTTCACCTCACCATTTCCTTGATTGAGCACATATTAATTTTAAAACATGGTGGCAGCTGCTTCAGGATCAACAAAATAAGACAGTATTGTATAAAACCATGAGGATTGCAGATATTCCTGCTATATGTTTACTAAAATGCAAGCAAGAATGCAAAAAATGCAAAAGAGAAGTGAAAAATCTGTGCCACAAAGACCTTTGATAAGCCAGAATTCACATCTTGTTGAGGACTCAGCAAAAATTTCATGAAGGGTTGAATTGACCCAACAGAAAAGTAATGGGCTTGGGAAGGTAGAAAAGAAAGAGGCTCTAGAGAATGGGAAGCCATTCTAGAGGGCTTGCCTGGGTTCAAGCATTGCTTTGAGCCCATTGTGTGTACAGGGACTCTTGAGACACAAGGATAAACAAGTATGGGGAGATATATGATACATGCCAAAAAATAAGTAGGTTTAAGATAAAGTATAAAAGGGAGTACAACAAGAGTAAATTGTCATTTTTGACTGCAGCATAGGCAAGAAGAGAAGATGAACATGGAAAGATGTTAAATGCCGTCAAGTCGATTCTGACCCATAGCGACCTTGTATAGGGTTTCCAAGAAGCAGCTGGTGAGCTTGAACCACCGACCTTGCAGTTCAAATGACTTTGCAGTGTGACGCATTAGCCCACAGCACCACACTAGGAAAGATAGGTCATAGTAAATGATCATAGTAACGGGCCATAGTAAAGACCACAGAAGCCGAATTAATGGCTTAATTTAATTTGTAGCAGTAGAGTGAAAATGGATGGGGAGGGTTGTATGTGAGTGGATTTATGAAATATTTCATTAGTAAAATCAGTTTCGGATGAGGACTTGGAGGACAAAATAGGAAAGTCTACAGTGTTGCCAAAGTTTCTTCAATATAACTTTCAAAAAATTAAGCCTTAAACAAAGCTTCTTAAAAATACTAAGATTAGATAAAGACTACTAGTATTTATCAAGAGAAGGGAGAGGTAGAGACTAATTCTCATATGAAAAATGATCATTGGGAACCAAGAAATTAATTTGTAGACTTTCGGAGCTACAAATTACCTTTCTCATTTTACAGTTGAGAATTTAAACTAGACAGGGTAAATAGCTTTTTCAAAGTCACACATTTAAGAACTGATAAGACTAGACCCTCGAATAACTTCTTTTAATTCCTAATGGATATCAACTGAAACCATGACTCTGTTGTATCACTTGATCTTACATAATGATGGCAACCAATACCTCTGTACCAAAACATATCTATGGGTTCCCTGACCCATCCTTCTAGCAAACTCACATCCATACATTGGGTCTTCTTGCCTCAGCCTAAACCTACTACCAGAGTGTTCTTCCTGGAAATTAATCTGATTCATCCTTGGAAATCCCTTGAGCATAGCTGTCTATACGCTACACTAAATCAAGTACAAATGACCTAGGCAGTTCCCAGGACCTTGTGATCACATCCCCAGCCAACACTTTCCTTCACTGTATTATCACATTATACCTTCGCATCATTTCTCACAGCTTCTGATCCAATCAGCTTAGCAAACATTCCAGGATATCCCATGCGTCTGTGTCTTTGATGATACCACTCCTTCTGCCTGGACAAACAGAAAACAAATGGACACCGTCAACTGTTGGTAGCACCCTGAGAAAGAGTAAAATGGAATAGAGTGGGTCACAGAAGGGGGTTAAGTATTTTTTATGTTTCTTGGCCAGGAAAGGTTTTACATAGTTTCTTTTTAAGAGAGCCTTAATGAAAAGTAGATATTTGATAGATAGATAAAATGTAGTTTATGGTTTTTAGTTGCTTTTTCAGGGGCTATATGACTTACAAAACCATAAATATTTACTATTTGTCCTTTTACAAAATAGTTTGGCAACCCTTGTTCTATACTGTAAATTCGTTAAGGTCAAAGACAATTTCTTTTCCCTTTTTTTACTCTTACTGTTTAGCATGCAATAGATACTCAACAAATGTTAGTTAAGAATTCCTGTTGAAACAACGTTAAGTGTTTGACTCCTAACTGAAAGGTTAGTGGTTCAAACCCACTCGGTGCTCCATAGGAGAACTATGTAGCAGTACATTCCATAAAGATCACATCCTTAGAAACCCTCCACATCAGTTCCACTCTGACCTACAGGATCACCATGAGATGGAATGTACTTAATTGCAATGGGTTTGGATTTTAAATGCCAGTTGGATAAGAGGACAAAAAGGTAAATGAAAAAATTAGAGTTTCTCTAAAGATGTTTGAATTGAAAATAGCCTCATATTAGCTAGGTAAACTCTTAATTGGAGTCCTGGTGTGGCGCTGTGGGTTCGTGCGCTAGGCTGCAAAGTCATCTAAACCGTAAGGTCGGTGGTTGAAGCTTACCAGCTACTCCTCAGAAACTCTATACAGGATCACTATGGGTCATAACTGACTCGAGGGCACTTAACAAAACAATAACAAACTCTTAATATGGGAACTTCACTGTATGTTCTCTCCTAGTTCTGTAGTGCTGTGGGGGAAGGGAGTTGTGCCAGTGTTGATACTGCTCTCAAATGTAATGGCTCAGTGAGAATGAAAATCTCTTTTTTGCATCTATTTTCATAGCCAGCATTGAGTAAGAAGTCAAAAGTTTCACAGGAAAAGCCACCCATATCACAGTTGACACACTCTGCCTGCATACTCTGCCAGAATGTCCCTAATGCAACAGCCAGCTCTGTACAGCCCTGAAGCATGAATTTATCAAAGTGAAATTGGTCCCTGAATACAAAATTGAATAAATCAAAATCCACCAGCCAGACCAAGAAGAGACAGAAAGTAGATTTAATATTACATTTGGCCATCATCGCCTCAATCCATCCACCATCATTTACCCAAAGGCCTGCAGGGCTGCAGAAGTGATGAACAAAACTTTATTCCCCTGATGAATTTTTCAGGGCCACCTTTAATGTTGGAGATTTCAAGAATGAGAAATGATTACTTTTGACTGGTCCACAAGAATCTCATCACCAAACAGGTAGCATCTATGGATGAGACAGAGCTGGAAGGGACTTTCATCCTGGTCTCTAGCCATTCAGTCAACAAAATGTATTGTGGAAGAGAATTGAACCAGGCATTTGGGATATAAAAGAAAATGAAGGGCATAGTTCTTGCTCTTGGGTAACCCATATGGGAAGCAGAGAAAGCAGAAAAACAGGGGAAATTTAGTGAGAGTCATAAAGCCTAAAAACAAGTACAAATGAAAATGAGCAGAGAGAAAGTAGTTATCAGAGCTCTGGGGAAGGGGCTCAGTGTTACTCAGAAAACTCTCCTTGAAGGAAACAGACTTTAAAGGCTCCTTTAAAAATGGCATGGGTTGGCAGAGAAGAATGCTAGAAGGGAATTGCAAATTGATGAGCCTAATCTGAAATCTATGGCAACGAGTAATGAGAGATGAAAGTGGTAAGACGCAGGCAGGTAATTAATTGCTAGCTGGCCTTGAAGCATGTGCTGAGAAGCATGGGCTTCATAATAAGAATGTCTCACAGTTACAGTAAAACTTGTTCCTGCATTGTTTTCCATCAGTAACCATGCTTTTCTAGATGGAGCCTCCCTCACCTTTTCACCCTTTTGGCTCCTCCTCTTGTCCAATATCTCACTTACATAACCTTCAAACATAAACTGAAACATAACTTCTAAGGAAGACTTTCCAGACTGTAGACTAAATCTCATAATTTATTTTCAGAGTACCCTGTGAAACTCCCAATGTAGGCAATCCAGAGATGATGTTATGAATTGAATTTTGGATTTCTTCCAAAATGCATGTGTGGTGAAGCCTTTCTTTGTATCTGTGGAAATAATCTCTTTGGGGACTAAGGTTTGCATTGTTATGTTAATGACGCCATTTCAGTTTAGGGTATGGTTTAAAATCAATCAATTTTGAGATATAAAAGGAGATTAGTCACAGAAACAAAGACAAAAGGGTGAAGATGGAGATCTTCAAATAAAGCTAAGAAGAACTCCAGAGAAGCAAAGAAAAGGATTTTCCCCCTAGAACTGACAAGGAACTTTCCATTATAGCTGGTACTCTGAATCTGGACTTCTAGCCTTCTAAACTTTGAAAAAATTAATTTGTTTGTCAATACCACTAATTTATGCTAATTATGTCGTAGAAGAGCTAAGAAACCAAAACATATTATGGCAGCTCTCTTCCTCAAACATCTTAAGACTCAGACTTTTTCCAGTCTTTTATCCCAATATGCCTAGTGAATTTCCCTTATTTTCTTGATCTAATATAGAGCTCTAGCCAACATTCACATGATAATCAGCAAGACAGACAAAGAAGACAAAACCAAGGGGCAATAGATACTCATCAGATGGTCTTAGAGAAGGTTGCTAGAACCTGCAACATGAAACTTTTATATTTATCAAACTGATAAGAATTGTTAATAAGTTATGTGGTCACTCTTCACTGAAGAAAAAAATCAGTAAACATTGCTTTATTAAAGGAAATACATTGTTTTTAGGTGCCATTGACTCATAGCTGCTGTTGTTGTTAAATGCTGTGGAGTCCGTTCTGACCTATAGCGACCATGTATAGGGTTGCTGAAGAGCGGCTGGTGAGCTTAAACCGCCAACCTTGTGGTTCAAACCAATTTTGCAGTCCAGCACAATAATCCACAGCACCATACCAGGACTCATAGAAACCCTATGCAAAACAAGACAAAGCACTGCCTGGTCCTACACTAGCTTCACAATTGTTGTTAGGTTTGAGCCCACTGTGTTAATCCATCTTCTTTGGCATCTTCTTCTTTTTATTTTACCCCTCAACTTTTCCAAGCATAATATCCTTCTCCCAGGACTAGTCCACCCTGACAACCTGTCCAAAGAACCAGAGATGAAGTCCCACCATCCTCGCTTCTATGGAGTATTCTGGCTGAACTTCTTCCAAGACAGGTTTATTGTTCTTTTGGCAGTCCATGGTAGTCTGACAGTCCACTGCCAAATTCTTTACCAACACCATAATTCAAATGCATCATCTCTTCTATGGTCTTTTTAACTCATTGTCCTACTCTCATATGCGTGTGAGGCAATTCAAAATAGCATAACCTGGGTCAGGTGCACCTTAGTCCTCAAACTGATATCTATGTTCTTGAGCACTTTGTTGTTATTGTTATTGTGAGGTGCCATCAAGTCAGAACTGACTCATAGCCACCCAATGTGCAACAGAATGAAACACTGACTGGACCAACCTCACAATCGTTGCTATGCCTAAACCCATCACTTCTGCCATTGTGCTAATCCATCTTATTAGGGATCTTCCTCTTCTTCTCCAACTCTCCACTTTACCAAGCATAATATCCTTCTCCAGTGACTGGTCCCTCCTGACAACATGTCTGAAGCATAGCAGATGTTGTCTGACCACCCAGGCTTCCAAGGAGCATTCTGGTTGTACATCTTCCAACACAGATCTGTTTGTTCTTTTGGCAGTCCATGGTACTTTCGATATTCTTCTCCAACACCATAGCTCAAATACATCAATTCTACTGTCTTTCTTATTCACTGCCCAACTTTTTCATGCACATGAGGCTATTGAAAATACCATGGCTTGGGTCAGGCGTACCTTAGTCCTCAAACTGACATCTTTTGAGGACGTGCTCTTGAACACTTCAATGCTGCAGATTAGCCTAATGTAATACATCAATTAATTTCTTGATTTCTGCTTTCCTGAGTGTTGATTTTGGATCTAAGCAATATAGGATGTCTTTGTGAACTCCAATCTTTTCTATTTATCATGATGTTATTTATTATTCCATTGTGAGAATTTTTTTTCTTTACATTGAGGTACAATCCATACTGAAGGCTATATTTGATTATCATCAATAAATATTGTAAGTCCTTTTCACTTCCAAGAAACGAAGTTATGTCATCTGCATATCATAGGTGTGCTGGGACAGCATACGCAGACCCTGGGTTGATCAGGGGCAGCCCCATTGAACCACCTCTGAATATAATCAGTTTAACCCAGATGCTCTTCTTCCTCCTGAAAGTATATAGGAATGTGATAATTAAGAACAATGTAGCATTTTAGGTATAGATAAATGAAGCCCGGTGCCTGAGATCTTGCTCACAAACAAAACTTTGCAAAGTGTACAGAGACAGCTGGCTCCTTTCAGGAACCTTGCTTTATGATATGTATCCTTAAGAAACCGCACGTCGCTACTCTAGATTATTTAAGCCTAAAAATTAATATATAACAGCTTGATTGAACCTTTTTTCTGTAAAAATAAAAATGTTAGAATGTTAAGAAAAAAACTATGAAAATATCTTAAAAGCTCTTCCTGTGAATCATTATGTCCTGTTTTGAATGATTAATCACATTTCAGTTCCATATCCTGT
>NW_006408571.1:1812162-1816136 GCF_000296735.1 Chrysochloris asiatica
ATATTAATGATATTGTTCAGTGACTTTTGCATTCTCTTAAGCTTTCTTTCTTTGGAATTGCACAAATATGAATTTCCTCTAATTGGCTGGCCAAGTAGCTCTTCTCCAAATTTCTTGTCATAGATAAGTAGAGCCTCCAGCACTGCATTAGTTTATTGAAACATTTCAATTTGTATTCCATCAGTTCCTGGAGCCTTGTTTAGTGTCAATAGCTTCAGTGCAGCTTGTACATGGTGGTGGTATGCCATGGAGTCAGTTCCAACTCATAGCACCCTGTACAGGGTTCCCAAGGCAGTAAATCTTTCTAGAAGCAGAAAGCCTCATCTTTCTCCTGTGGAAGAGCTGGTAGTTTTGAACTGCTGCCCTTGAGGTTAGCAACCCAATTCGTAACAAGAGCTCCTTGTACATGGACAGATACAAATTCTGTTACTATAGAAGATGAAAGAAACAACTGCTGTGTGCAAACCATTCAAATCCAGTGACTCTATAGGATAAAATAGAAAAGCTCCCATAGTTTCCAAGGCTATAAATCTTTACTGATACATAGTACTGTGTCTTTTTCCCCATAGAGCAGGTGATGTGTTTGAACCACCATTTTTGTTTGCAGCTGAGCATTTAACCACTGCACTAACAGGGCTTCATAGTTAAACAAACAGTAGGATAAAATTAGCAGTCTCTTCCACATGCTTAATACTTGATTGCAAATTTTACTATTTATAAATCTGTATTTTAGGGTTATTGATTGGTCTATCTGCTTCATTAAATTACACACTCTGCTAGAGCAAGAGATGAATCTGGTTTGCTCACCAAGGTATCCTCAGCATCTAGCATAGAGTTCTGTGGTATACTAGAGGATAGCTGCTCAAAATATGTGGACTGGATGACTGAATGAGTTAACAAATATTGATGACAAGCTAGATCGATATTCATGTGTGACTCCATGTGACTGAGTCATGGATATCATATGTATAACATAACAAAATGTTGCTCTGTCCTGCATCTTCCTCAAGATCACTAGTACATTCAAGTCCAGAGTTGCAATTATTGTCCCAATCCATGCCACCAATGGTCTCCCCCACACTCGATAGCCCTCTACTTCACTACACATGATGTCCTCCTTCAGCGATTTATTGCTTCTGATTGTATTTCCAAAGTCAATGAGCTGGGTAATGTTCTGTAGTGATGCATAGGTTTTTATTAACTAATTTTTAGAGGTAGATTGCGAGGCCTTTCTTCCTCATCTGTCTTCGTCTGGAAGCTCTACTGAAACTTGTCTACCATGATTGACCCTGTTAATATTTCATATGCTGGTGGAATAGTTTCTATCATCATAGCAATGGACAAGCCACCACAGCATGACAAAGTACAAACAGATGGTAGATTTAAATAATCTTTACAGGACAATTTACAGAGAGGAAAAAGAGAACGTAGTATTCTCCAGGTTGTGTAAGTACAGGGTATAAAAAGATTAATAAAATAAGGTCATGAATAGTAGTGAGAAATTTTATTCAGAATTCTGACTTTTAACTTAATATTTTCTTTTTGACAACACATTGTGTCTCCAAATGATATGTCATTGATTAGAGTCAAGGTGGGAAGCTCCAAAAAATATTTGTATCTGAAGGGGAGGAAGAGCTATACAACAAAAAGAATGCTTTTCTGAGGTTGAGAAATTCATGATAAGGAAAAGATTTGTTAAAATGAGAATGCCTACAATCCTTCTAATTACACTAAAAAAAAAAAAAAAAAAAAAAAAAAATCAAGTTTTAATGGTCCCATAAAAGACTTGCCATTCCAATAGAAAACCCACTGGCTCCCGATCTGAGTGAGCATGAAAATCACATGAAGAAAAAATTTTAATCACCTCCCATTCTCTGGACCCAGATCTAATGAATCGGATCTAAATGTGAAGCTAAATAATATTTTCCCAAAGACTACCTAGTTATTCTTGTCCACAAATTTGAAATACAACAATGATTTAACTACTGTCCCCTTCTCACCTCAATTCTATGTATGAACTTGCTACTAAACCAGTTCTATCATTTCATGACTTACTTCATGACAAGACTCCAAACTGGAGAGGGAACCCAACATCTCCTACATCTGCAGCATCCTCAAAAAAATTCAGTAAATCTAGGGGGCATTGTGACTAGAGTGGGTATAGATTTTAATACTAACAAACCTGAACGTAGCCTGGATTTCTTGACATTAGGGATGAGTCCTTGAGAAAGTTTTTTAAACTTTCCTAGCTTAAGTTTTCTCATTGGTAAAACAAGAGTTATCTTAATATATATTTCTTAGGTGTTCTGCTTTTTTTTTTTTTTTTTCTTAAGAAAAAAAGAAGTATGTAAAGCACTTACAACAAATTATAGATATCTCTTCCCAGTTTTAGGACAACTAAACCCAGTGCCAATTATCTTTCAACAGAGTTAACTTTGAAATATTTTAAGAGACTCTCTCCTAAATAAGGAAAGGAAGCTACACAATTTGCCAAACTTAAGGAACGTGTATTATCATGTAAATGGAGAAACCACTTCTACATTTGTATGCATTTCTTGATCTTTATGCTAACATAAACTGTCTGACATCTATGTATATTTGTTAACTTTTCACCTAGTCATAATGGACTTTTTCATTCACTAATTCACTTGTGCAAAAGTAATAACTTTTTAAAGCTAGATGATGCAATTCTTTCTGGTCAAAATGTTACACCACCACCTTGGCAAGCTCATCAAGTCAGCTTCAGTTTAGAATGACTTCATGTATAACAGAATGAAACAATGGGTCATCCTGCACCATCCTCCCAGTCACTGGTACATTTGAGCCCATTGTTACATTGATCCCTTTCATTGAAGGTCTCCTCTTTTATGTTGACCCTTTACTTTGAAAGGAGTCCTGGTGTGGCACTGTGGGCTGATGCAATGCGCTACACTGCAAAGTCGGTTTGAACTACAAGGTCGGTTTGACCTACAAGGTTGGTGGTGCAAGCTCACCAGCTGCTCCTTGGAAACCCTATACAAGGTCACTATGGCTCAGAACAACAGATTAATGGCACCTAAATAACGAATTTATTTTAACAAGTATGATAACCTTCATCAATAATTGGTCCTTCCTGACGACGTGTCCAAAGTAAGCAAGACAAAGTCTCACTATCCTTGCTTCTAAAATCCATTTTGGCTGAGTTCTTCCTAAACAAGGTTTTATGTTCTTCTGACAGACCATGATAGATTCAATATTCTTTGCCAACACCACAGTTTGAATGTGTCAATTCTTCCTTGGTCTTCTCTCCCTGTCTTGTTGTCCAGCTTTTGTATATACATGTTGTTGTCATTGTTAGGTGCCATGCAGTTGGTGCCAAATCACAGTGCCCTTAGACACAACAGAATGAAACACTTTCCAGTATTGCATCAAACTCACAATTGCTGTTACACTTGAGACCATTGTTGCTGCCACTGTGTTAATGCATCTCACTGGGGGTCTTCCTCTTTTCCACTGACCTTCTGCTTTACCAAGCATGACATCCTTTTCCAGGGACTGGTCCCTCCTGATAATATTTCCAAAGTAAGACAGATGAAGTCTGGTCACTCTGACTTCTAAGGAGCATTCTGGCTGTACTTCATCTAACACAGATTTGTTTGTTATTTTGGCAGTCCATAGTACTTTCAATATTCTCCTCCAACACCATAGCTCAAATGCATTAATTCTTCTACAGCCTACCTTATTCACTGTCCAACTTTCACAAGCATATGAGGCTATTGAAAATACTGTGGCTTCTGTCCGGTGCACCTTAGTCCTCAAACTGACATCTTTGCTTTAAACACTGTAAAGAGGTCTTGTGCAGATTTACCCAACGCAATAAGTTGTTTGATTTCTTGACTGCTGTTTCCATGAATGCTGATGATAATAATCAATACATTTTGATTGCATGTTTGATTAATTTCAAACTGAAGAAGTTGGTTGTTGTTGTTGTTGTT
>NW_006408571.1:1816461-1822630 GCF_000296735.1 Chrysochloris asiatica
GTAGTAAACCATGTAATTGTCAGACTCAAACTGGCCAATACCAGTTCATATCAGCTCACTAAAAGCATTCCATTTCATTTTTGACAACGTCCAATTTTCCTATATTCATACTTTGTTCTGATTACTAATGGATGTTTACAGCTGTTTCTCCTCATTTTGAGTTGTGCCCCCATCAGAAGGGATAGTCTTGAAAGCTTTACTCCATTCACATCATCACAGTCAACTCTACTGTGAGGAAGGCAAGTCCTCCCCAGTTGTATTTTGTGTGCCTTCCAACCTGATAGACTCATCTTCTGGGATTATAGCTGATAATTCAGGTGCTCTTCATCATGTTTCAATATTCAATATTCTGGTGCTATCTGAAAGTGTTCGTTCCACTGTTATTCATAAGGTTTTCAGTGGTTAAGTATTCAGAGGTAGTCCACCTCTCCTTCCTAGTCTGTCTTAATCTAGAAGCTCAGCCGAAGCCTGTCCACCATGGGTGACCCTACAGGTATTTAAGACACTGGTTGCATAGTTTCCAGAATCACAGCAACATGCAACTTATCACAGTACGATAACGTGACAGATGATAGTGACATACACATAGACAATTGAAGATAGCATGGCTTGGGTCAGGACTTAGTCATCAGGTGACAGCTTTGAATTAAAGAGGTCTTTTGCAGCAGCTCTGTGAAATGCAATGGTCCTCCTTCATAGAAGGAGACTTCAAAAAGTTTGTGGGAAAATTCCTTATGTTTCTTTCCATTTTCTACAAACTTTTTGAAGCCCTCTTTTACTTACAATGAATTTAGACTTTCAAGATCCTGAATCAATGATTTTTTTTAGTTTTCCATTTGCTGCTGTCAAGCAAAAATGAACCACTATTAGTGACCACTTTTTTTCGTCAATCTTCAATTATTTAGTAAACAGGTTATTATTAGCTTAGAATTAGAATGTGAGGGGACACATTATAACCCACAAGCCAAGGGAGTAGATATTACCCTTGGTGCATGGAGCCAAAGAGACGTTTGAGATATTATTGGATACCAAAGTAAAAAGGGAGCAGGGCTTCACCTGTCAGATGAGGGGAATGGCAGAAAGTGTCTTTCACAACTCCTGTGGCACTGTACTGAAACAGAAAAATACTGAGGGAAGATAGTACATGAAGATTAAATATGATTTTGAACAGTGATATCCCCAGAGATCTTAGGCTTTTTATTCTTGCAGACCAAAAAATTGTCAGGATTTTGAGTAAATCACAAAAGCAATTGTCATTGAGAACATTCACAGCTGCTTGAACAACTATTTTAAGGTGAGAGAAACTGGCAGGCAGAGTGAGTATTGCAGTAGGGAGCTAGCGAAATGAATAAGTATGAAAAAATATAAGACACTATTAAAGAGTAAGAGCTGCAATGTTGGAGGCAATTCGGTCTCTGTGTTTACATTTATATAGAAGGCTGTTTATGGGATTGTCATAATGTATGTTTTTACCATTTCAGTGCATGAATGGTATTGCATTGAGAGTACTGGGAAGAAAATGATAGACTAGTTTCCAAGATAGACTCTAGGCTTAGCCTCCTCATAATTTCTCAAATGGCTCAGAGTTGAAATCTTCTTAGAGGAGACTTCTGAATGATTAACAACCTTGAAGGCTAAATAAAAAATAAATCAGAATTTATAAATGTTAACACTCAAAGCAATTGAAAGGGAACACGGAGAATTTTTTTTTTTTTTTTTTTTTTTTTTACAGAGTTTAACCTCCCTTCACTGTAAAGAAACTGTAATCTAAGACTTAGAAAGGTGGAATCATTCTTCTCACTGAGGGGATGGATATCATTTGTAAGCACAGACATTTGGCAAATCAGAAGTTAGTATTTTCATTATAACATTAATTTACCTATTCAGATTATATTGTGTACTATGAGATTCCTTTGGAGGCTAACGTATCTCTAAATATTAAAAGCAAGACGTATAACTGTTTCTTGATATTGACAATGTTTTCTGACTTTCCATGTTGTAAATCTAACTATGGTATAGATGTCCTTGACACAGACCCCCGACGAGATTGATTGGCACAGTGGCAGCAGCGATGGGCTCAAGCATAACAATTGTGAACATAAATTCTTATTTAAATTGAAAGTTGAGTTTGGGCTTATTTCAGATTGGTTTTATACCTTCAAAAAATTATATATAAATTATGAAGTCCTGGTATGGTACTATAGGATAAGCACGGGACCAGAAGATCAGTTTGAACTACAGGGTCGGAGATTCAAACTCAGCAATCACACTTCAGAAACCCTATATTGGGTTACTATGGGTCAGAACCAGCTCAACATCACTTCACAATGGCATATACAAATTACATATAAGTGCACAGTAGAACAAAACACTGTCCGGTCCTACACCATCTTCACAATTGTTATGCTTGAACCCATTGCTACTGCCACTGTGCCAATCCATCTCACTAGGGGTCTAGGTCAAGGACATTTATACCATAGTTAGCGTTGTTGTTGTGTTGTTGTTAAATGCCGTCGAGTCAGTTCAGACCCATAGTGGCCCTATTTAGGATTTCCAAGGAGCAGCTGGTGAACTTGGACTGCCAACCTTGCAGTTCAAATGGCTTTGCAATCTGGCACATTAACCCACCATGCTACACCAGGGCTCCATAGTTAGCTTTACAACATGGAAAATTGTATGGTTAATAACTAAGATTTTGGTCTAAACTGCATTTTACTATGTGCATCAAAGCAAGGCCAAATATTATCTACTTTAATGGCATTATGGCTTAACTACTTCTTTATTCATTAAAAAATGTTTACTCAATACTTATTTTAGATTAGGTACTGGGGAGACATCACTGAACCTAAAGTACTGGCCATTACTGTAATTTTACTTAGCATAACAGGGACACAGATGATAAATAAAAAATTATAATAAAGAACCAGTGTTTGATGTCTTTAGCATCTTTGTTGAAGTATAATTGACATTCAGTAAACTGCTTCTTTTTAAAGTTTACAAATATTGACATGTGTATACACCAATGAAAGCTTTACCACAATCAGGATTGTGAACACATTCATCACCCCCAAAAGGTTTCTGATGCTCCTTTGCAACACCCTCCTGCCACTCTCTGTGTACCCTCTCGCAGAAGGTAATTGTTGGTCTTTTCTCTATCGGTACAGATGACTTTGCGTTTTTTTTTTTCTCTATCAGTATAGATTCCTTTGCATTATAGATTTTTATGCAAGTGAGACTGTATAGTATATATTCTTATTTATATGGATTCTTCACTCAGTATAAGTATGTGAAGATTCATCCATGCTGTTGCATGTATCTAAAGCTCATTCTCTTTACTATTGAGTAGTGTGTCATTGTATGTAGTAGTATGTCATTGTATGTAGGCCACAGTTCATTTTTCTCTCTTTACTTGTGTTGGATACTTGGGTGATTTCCAGGCTTGGACTATTCCAAACAAAGCTTCTGTGAAGGATCTTGGGATACAATTATACTTGAGTTGTAAGTGGACACAGGGAGAAACAGATTTTGCATTGCAGGTAGCTGTACTTTAGAATAAGCTTTATAGTCCAGAAAAGGCTATAGGGATTTCATGGGCTTTGATGGTATTAAGCATTTCCCTGGTTGTTGGCAGTTAAAGGGATAGAATAATCTAAAGACAAAAGGAAATTTTAATAGATACTTTGGGAAGCCCTCTCAGATGGTCCACGTTTAATTAGAGAAACTTGACACAGGTCCTGGGACCATTTTTCACTTACTTGAGAAGCATGAAAAATAAAATTGCAAAAGGAGTAGAATCTTCAAAGCTGAACTGCAGTTCTGAAATTGCCTTTTCCTTGGGAGCATTTGTCAATTGTGGCCTCTGCATAGAAATCCGGAGTCCAGATTTGGCCAATGAGAAGTTGTAGAGTGGTTCACACACTCCGCTGCTGACAAAAGATTGATGATTTGGGTCCACCCAGAGGTGCTTCAGAAGAAGCTCCTGGTGATATACTTCCAAAAAAAATCAATCATTAAACTTAAAATCTTAGTTTTATTCAATTCACATGGGGTTGCCATGAATCAGAAACAACTAAGCAGCAACAGGTTTAACAGCCACAGCAGAGACAGAGACACAAGAAACCAGACCTACAGTGACAAAACTGAGGCTTGTCAGGTTTACAGTTGGCAGATCTGACCCTCATAACTGAAGAGAACCAGAGCTAAAATGAAGCGAATCAAAAAATACCACACAGTCTACCACAGTTACTACAGTGCAGTCCCTGATTGAATTAAGGCAATCACTACTATACTGTGCCAAGTAAAAGAAAAACTTAGCCATTTCTTGTGGGAGAGAATACCATCTAGGGGAGTCCTTGTGTAGTGCTGTGGGCTAATGCATCAGACTGCAAAGTCATTTGAACTGCAAAGTCTGTGGTTCAAGCTCACCAGCTGCTCCTTGGAAACACTATACAAGGTCACTATGGGTCAGAATCAACTCGACGGCACTTAACAACAAGAGCCTGTATAAGCTTTATACAGTGTCCAAATGGAAATAAAAAAATTTTAGACATATCAACAGAAAACAACAAAAGTTGGTGAAGATGCGCAGAGACTGAAACCCTCATACACAGCTGGTAGGATTGTAAAGCCATACAACCACCATGGAATACGGTTTGGCACTTACTTAAAAAGTTGCAAATAGAAGTATAATATGATTGAATAATCCCATAACTAGATATATTGTTGTTGTTGTTAAATGCCATTGAGTCAGTTCTGACTTATAGTGACCCTGAATAGGGTTTCCCAAGAAGCAGCTGGTGGGTTTCAACCACCAACCTTGTGGTTAGAAGTACAATGCTTACTCTATGGCATTAACCCTTTCTTTCCCCAGGAAACAAACAAACAACAACAACAAAAAAAAAAAACACTGCCATCGAGTTAATTCCAACTCATAGTAACCCTGGATAGGTTTTCAAGTCCGTAAATCTTTACAGGAGCAGAAACTCTCATTTTTCTCCTGTGAAGCAAACTGGTAGGTTTACACTTTTGGCCTGTTGGTTAATGGCCATTGCTTCTCCTACAGCACCAAGTAATTAATAGCCATGAAACCAATATAGGCCTAACATGTTCATCACAGCACTATTAGAATTGCAGAAAGATGGAAATAACCTAAATGCCTATCAACTGATGAACAGATAAACTATAGTACATACATACAATGGAACCTATAACTCAAATGCATCAGTTCTTCTATGGTCTTCCTTATTCATTGTTCACCTTTCATATGCATATAAGCATAATTAAGTGTCCTGGAATACTCATTCTCCACAATGTTGTCCATAGCTTGTCATGATGCACACAGTCGAAAGCCTTTGCATAGTTAATAAAGCACAGGTAAACATCTTTCTGGTATCTGCTTTCACCTAAGATCCATCCGATGTCAGCAATGATATCCCTCATTCCACATCCTCATCTGAATCTGTCTATAACCTCTGGCAGCTCACTGTCAATGTACGGTAGCAGCCATGTTTGCATTATCTTTAGCAAAATTTTACTTGCATGTGATATTAATGATATTGTCTGATAATTTCTGAATTCTGTTGGGCCACCTCTCTTTTGAAATGGGCATACATATAAAGCTCTTTCATTCAGATGACTAAGTAGCTGTCTTCCAAATTTCTTGACATAGATGACTAAGTACCTCCAGTGCTGTATCAGTTTGTTGAAAGATTTCCATTTGTATTCCATCAATTTCTAGAATCTTGTTCTTTGCCAATGACGTCAATGTACCTTGGATTTTCTCCTTCAGTTGAACATCATCAATTTCATTTTGGTACAGTGACTCTGTGTATTCCTAAAGTTTTCCTTTGATGCTTCATGCATCATTCAACATTTTGCCTATAGAATCCTCCAATATTACAAATCGAGGTTTAAAATGTTTCTTCATTCTGTTAGCTTGAAAAATGCTAAACATATTCTTCCGTTTTAGTTTTCTAACTTCAGAACTTTTTCCATTTCATTAGAATACTTAACTTTGTTTTCTCAAGCTGTCCTTTGAAATTATCTGTTCAGCTCTTTTGGGTCCTCATTTCTTCCATTCATTTCAGCTTCTTTATGCTCAAGTACCACAGGATACTGTAATTAAAATAAAATGATCACAGCACACCAATGTTCATAGCAGCATTATTCA
>NW_006408571.1:1823605-1825716 GCF_000296735.1 Chrysochloris asiatica
ACCAGCCTGGAGCAGCTAGGAGAACAGAAGATACTTCTTGAAAGAAAGACGAGCAGGGAAAACAAAAATGGCAGTCTGAGTGGCTACTACAAGAACAAGCAAGTTGTTCACTGGGGAGCCATCAAGGCAAGTAATCAAGTCTTTTCAGGACAAATCAGCTCCCAAGACTGAAACTCAAAGGGAATACACGAATAGGCATGTAAGCTTGCTGGTGGTCTACTGATGTGAGGAAGTGGGGGAAAAGCAGCAATGAAGAGGTGGACTGAGTCTGACCAAGCTACATAGACCCCGCCCCTGCCCCCAATCAACCTGGAGTACAGTGAGAGCTGGCTGGCCTGGAGTACGGTGAGACCTGAGGACTCCTGAGTCCATGGACCAGGGCATGGCCATGGAGGGCAAGAGCTGGGAGTGAAGCGTCCATTGATATGAACTGAGGGGATATGCACAATGGCACCCAAACTTTCAGACAGTGCCCATTTGTCTTAGTTTCAATGGCTGGATGTTCAGAACCCGACTAGAAGAAGGAAAAGAGGAAAAAAATATACAGATAGATAGATAGATAGATAGATAGATAGATAGATATAGATATAGAGAGATATATAGATATAGATATTTTTTTTTAAGAAAACAAGTGTAAATCATTACAATCTGAGGAACTTGACCTATATTTATGGATGTAGTAGCTTAAAATACCAATGAAGAGGAAAATCATCTTTACAGCAAGGATCCTTCCCATCCCCTCTGTATATAGGTTTGATAGGGATGGGCAACTTAGACACTGGCTACCTAAAATGTGGGGGCTGTAAAGGCACAAAGTGACTGGCTTACAAGTTTTCAAGAGGAAGTTTAGATTCAGAGTGTACAGAGGAAGGTAGAATCCCCACTGAGTGGTTTTCATTCTGTCTAGACAAGTCTGGTGAAAGGAGATGGAGAAAACACTCTCATGATTCAATAGTGAGTAATTGTTATCATGACTAATTGATAATGTCACAACTGCAAAATTAGACATTTTGTAGCAAAAAAGGGTGAGTGGTCAATCTTACAGTCCTGGAGCAGAGGACCCTGGATTATCAGGGAGGAAACAGGGAGTAGAGTATGGGACCTTACCCAGAAAAGTAGCCATGGCAGAGATGATGACACAGAGAGACGCAGTAGCTGAGGACTCCAGACTTATGAAAGGAGAGGGAATGTGTGTTGGCAGCCAAGGGATAAGCTTGCACGGTGTGCCATTTGGCTGTTTGAATGATTGTATAGTTGTGAGTGTTTTGGTGCACATAAAAAGAAAACAAAAAAACATAGAGAACAGAAGCAAATATTGTTGAATGATAAAGCATACAGGGGATTGTAATCATTGCAATGAAACGAATAGGATAGGATGAGTGTAAAACTGACATTTTCCCCATGTAAACTATCACTCAATTCAAAATAAAAAAATAATATAACAGAAATTGGTGTGAATTTCCACCACATAAAATAACAATACAATTTAATATTGAGTATACTATGCCACCACTCATCTGTCAGTTTGTCGTACTGCGGTGGCTTGTAAGTTGCTGTAATTCTGGAAGCTATGCCATGGGTATTTTAAATACCAGCAGGGTCACCCATAGTGGACAGGTCTCAGATGAGATTTCAGATGAAGACAGACTAGGAAGAAGGAGTGACGAACTACTTCTGAATATTTAGTCACTTAAAACCTTATGAATAGCACAGAAACACTGTCAGATATGTTGCCTCAGGTTGGAAGGCACCCAAAATACCTCCTGAAGGTAGAGTTGATCGTGATGACGCGAGTGGAGAAAAGTCCATGGGAGTAAAACCCTTGGAACCTTCATTAGCTGATGGGGCACAACACAAAATGAAGAGAAACGGTTGTAAACATTAATTAATAATCAGAACATGGAATGTACGAAGTATGAATGTCAGAAAATTGGAAACTGTCAAAAATGAAATGGAACTCATAAACATTGATATGTTAGGCATTAGTGAGATGAAATGAACTGATACTGGCCATTTTGAATCTGACAACCATGTGGTTTACTATGCCAGGAACGACAAATTGAAGAGAAATGGTGTTGCATTCATTGTCAAAAAGAACATATCCATGAGGT
>NW_006408571.1:1826122-1835895 GCF_000296735.1 Chrysochloris asiatica
AAGTCCAGGGGCACATTGTGGAACAGACTATCAATTGTTCATATGCAAATTCAAACTGAAGCTGAAGAAAATGAAAACAAGTCCTTGTGAGCCAAAATTTGACCTTGAATATATCCCACCTGAATTTAGAGATCATCTGAGAAACAGATTTGATACATTAAACACTAAAGATGGAAGACCAGAAGAGTTGTGGGATGACATCAAGAACATCATACAGGAAGAAAGCAAAAAGACAAGTAAGAAGGAAAAGATCAAATGGATGTCAGAAGAGACACTGAAACTTGCTCTCCAGCATAGAGATGCTAAAGCAAATGGAAGAAATGAGGAGTTACAAGAGCTGGATAGAAAATTTCAAAGATCAGCTTGAGAAGACAAAGTCAAATATTACAATGAAATGTGCAAAGATCTGGAGTCAGAAAACCAAAAGGGAAGAACACGCTTAGCATTTCTCAAGCTGGGGGAACTGAAGAAAACATTCAAACCTTAACTTTCATTATTGAAGGATTCTCTGGGCAAATAATTGAACGATACAGAAAGCATCAAAAGAAGATGGAAGGAATATATAGTGCCACTGTACCAAAAAGAAATGGTTGATGTTCAGCCATTTCAAGAGGCAGCATATGATCAAGAGCCAATGATACTGAAAGAAGAAGTCCAAGCTGCATTGAAGGAATTGCCAAAGAACAAACCACCAGATATTGGTGGAATACAAATTGAAATATTTGAAAAAAGTGAGGTGGTACTGAAGGCATTCACTCATCTATGCCAAGAAATTCGGAAGACAACTATTTGGCCAACTGATTGGAAGAGATCTGTATTTGTGCCCATTTCAAAGAGAGGTGACCCTACGAAATGCAGAAACCATCGGACAATATCTTTGATATCCCATGTGAGTAAAGTTTCACTAAAGGTAATACAGAAATGTCTGCAAGCATTTATTGACAGAGAACTTTCAGAGGTTCAAGCTGGATTCAGAAGAGGCTGTGGACCAAGGGATATCATTGCTGATGCCCGATGGATCTTAGCTGAAAGCAGAGACTACTAAAAAGATATTAC
This sequence comes from Chrysochloris asiatica, assembly GCF_000296735.1. NCBI lineage: Eukaryota > Metazoa > Chordata > Mammalia > Afrosoricida > Chrysochloridae > Chrysochloris > Chrysochloris asiatica. The sequence continues at coordinate 1,827,179 of NW_006408571.1, forward strand.
CTGTGCTTTATTGATTACGCAAAGGCTTTCAATTGTGTGGATCATGACAAGCTATGGACAACATTGCAAAATATGAGTGTTATGGAACACTTAATTGTGTTCATGAGGAATCTATACATGTACCAAGAGGCAAGTGTTCAAACAGAACAAGGGAACACTGAATGGTTTAAAATTAAGAAAGGTGTGTGACAGGGTTGTATTCTTTCACCATACTTATTCAATCTGTATGCTGAGCAAATAATCTGAGAAGCTGGGTTATATGAAGGAAAACATGTCATCAGGATTGAGGGAAGACTTATTAACAACCTGTAATATGCAGATGATACAACCTTGTTTGCTGAAAGTGCAGAGGACTTAAAATACTTACTGATAAAGATCAAAGAGCACAGCCTTTCATATGGATTGCATCTCAATGTAAAGTAAACAAAAATCCTCACCATTGGACCAATAAACAACATTCTTATCAATGGAGAAAACATTGAAGTTGTCAAGGACTTCATTTTTCTTGCGTCAACTATCTACACTCATGGAATCAGCAGTCAAAAAATCAAAGACGAATTGCAACCTAACCTCTATCCCTTCAACCTAACTTTATGGGTTTTCTACTGTGATCATTTTAAGTTCATCATTTACAAGCTCTGCCTTCCTACCAACTATTTGCACATAATTCTGACAAGTTCTTTGCAACTACAGAAAAAATATCACCTTCCTCCCATTGTCCAATCACATGTTTATATATATATTTTAAAGGCTAACCAGAAGCACATTTGATATCTATTTTTATAGAAGCATTCTGTTGCTGGTGCCACATGTATTCTATTAAGATGATAGAGACTTTCTCTATAGATTTCTTCACTTCCTTTTGAGCCCTCAGCAGAATTGCCTTTATGTCATAATTCTACTAACAGTCATTTCGAGCAATCTAGGTTTTTACTATTTGTTGTCGGTAAGTGAAGTCAGTTCTGACTCATAGCAAATCTGCTTAGGGTTTTGGAGGCTGTAAATCTCTGTGGGAGCAGAAAACCTCATTTTTATAAGGCAGATCAGCTGGTGGATTTGAACCACTGACCATGTGGTTCACAGTCCAATACTTATCTTTCAGAGCCACCATGTTCCCATTTTTACTACTGTTGTTACTATTAGACACCTTAAAACTCTCGCAGTCTCTACCCATTGTTGTTGTTGTTGTTAGGTGTCATCCAATCAGTACTGACTCATAGTGACCTTATGCACAGCAGAACAAAACACTGCCTGAACCTGGGCCAACCTCAATGTTGTTGCCATGCTTCAGCCCACTGATATTAGTTAATTCCAAAACTGCTTCTAATTTTAAGTATCTGTTAGAGCAGTTTCCAACTCTTTCTGGATCAAATTTTGTCTTAGTTATCTATTGTTTGTTTAACAATAATAACATAAGTAGGTAGCTTTAAGAAACCAATTATTCTTTCGGTATTTGGAAGGATGTCTATCAGTTCTAGGGTAGGACTTTGTTTTACTCTCATCTCTGGAGGAAATACTTTGTCTCTTTGAGATTCTTCTCCTGAGTACGTTTCATATGGCTTGGCAACTCTCTTTCCCAATCTCTGTTTGCTTGATTACCTTAAGTTACTCTTTTTATATCTTTATGGAGACTGACTCAAAACATACCCTCCACTATTCCTGTATCATTAACATAATAAAAACAACTCATTCCCAAATGAGATTATTTTTAAGCGCCATCTAATCGGTTCCAACTCATAATGACCCTGCATAGAGTTTCTAAGAAGCAGCTGGTAAGTTTGAACCACTGACCTTGCAGTTAAAACCAACCTTACAGACCTGTACTCATCCTACAGCACCATACCAGGACTCCAAACACAGCATAGAGCTTACAAAATACAGTACATATTTTAGGTGACACAATTCAATGCATGACTCCTATGAGAGGTTAGTGGTAGACAAAGGTAGAATGCCCACGTGATTAAAACTCCCTAGAATTTTAATTAGTAAAAAAACTTTATTTTTATAATATTACCTGCATCCAATAAAAATAAGGGTTTTTTTTTTACTAATTAAAATTCTAGGGAGTTTTAATCACGTGGGCATTCTACTTTTGTCTACCACTAACCTCTCATAGGAGTCATGCATTGAATTGTGTCACCTAAAATATGTACTGTATATTTTACTTTTAAATGTTTCATTACTTTTACAGCTCACCATATTTTGTCCTGTTGTACATAGAGTCGCTATGAGTCGATACAAACTCAATGGCACCTAACAACAACAAATATTCCAAAGGAAAAAATGCTAGCTACAGCGTTGTTTATCTTTCTTTCATTGACCTCCTTATGAAAATAAACTTTTCTCTATTTATAGAATTTTTCATTAAAAAATTTCAAACTAGTTAATAAATACCTCTATAGCTTCTTTATTCTCTAACATCTAGCAGGGTGATAGAATACTTTATAGTTTAATTAATAGACTCAGAATCACAAGAGAATCTTGTTCAGTGTCTTATTCTAGGCTTGAATATCTTCTGTAGGATCCTTGTAACTGCTGATCAGGTTTTTATACAACATCTTTAGAAAGGCGAATTTGTTACTAGAAAGATAGCACATCAAATTATATAGTCATTTTTTCCTTATTAGAATATTTTTATAGTTTTCACAAGTATACTTGTCATTGGAGAAGTCACATAAAATTACTTCCTTTCATCTACTTCATGATAGCCCTTCCAACATTTGAACATATTTGCAATTGTCCTCTGGTTGTCTACCATTGTCAGATTTTTTTCCATCATTACTTGTTTGATAATAGTTTTAAGCTCCGTCTCCTTTCTGGTCAAATTCCCAATGGTCTGTCTTTCGTAAAGGTCATTTTCCAAAATAAAACTTTAGTATTTCCAACTGTTTTCTGACTCACGTTGAATACAGTACAATTCATAGCCCACACTCTAGGTCCTAGGGCAGCAGGAAAATGTTTGTGCTCTTAGAAGTTTAATCACAGCCATTGATTCACACTGAGTGTACTGTTAAGAAAATCCCCTGATATCTTATACTTATTGTCGTGAAGTCATATTTCCTCTACTTTATAACTATATGGCTATGATTTCAGACCTAAGTATGGAAATCTAGATTTATAACAGTTATTTTTAATAAGAATTTATTCATTACTCAACCTTTAACTCATGACTGGAAAAAAATTGAAAACTTATTTTCCTATTTTTCTATAGAGTGTGATCATATCATCTCCATCTATACAGACAAAATAAAGCAGAAAATAGAAATGATCTATTTGAGACAAATCTTCTACTAGGAGAAAATGGAGAGAGATGCATTCTTTATTTTTTTCTCTCTTTTTTTACTTAATGTATGAAATGAATATAAATTCTCTGCTAGTTTTAGCTACATACATACAGTTTGAACAAACATACAGTTTGAACAAAAATTGTAACCTAAAGGAATGAATCTGTTAATATAATTGCCTCTTGGTCAACCAATATTCACTAACTTGTAGCGCAATGCAGGAGGCTCTGTACCCACCATAATTTTGCTTTAGCTGAGTACACACAATTCAAGTTTTTCATCATTTATACTGAGTCCAATAATTGCTTTTATTTTATATTCCTTGTGTCGCAATCACATTTTTCAACTTTACTAATAAAATTTTGAAGAAACTGAAGAATAGAACAAATGAGAACTGTTAGTTGTACCATTTTATTAATGTCATTTAACTTTAGCTGCTAAACTATTAACACGCAATAAAAAATGTCCAATATTGCATTAGCAGGCTAAATGTATTCCAGTGAGTAATAATAAACCACTCATAATTTACTAGGAGCTCAATTTAGTCCAGATTATATTGTTAACAATATGTCTTGTTTACTCACATGAAATTTAAAAACTGCTCTCAATAACTAACATAAAACAACTTATATTTATGTATGCTATAACTCATAGAATGGGCATGAGAAATTGCTAAAATTAACTTTAAGCCAGTCTCTTAAGAATATATCACGTTTATAAGATCAATGCCATTTTCTTTTATTTGTATGTGTCGGTTTGTCCTTGAGCTGTATAGTGACAAAGTGAAATATGTCTCATTGAAACTGTTTGGATATATGGTATTTTATAGACTCAATGATCCACTCATATAATTAACAGAGTTTGATCCTATAATTACAAGTAATTATACCTCTTGTATTAGATTGGGCATGGATAGACAAATATTGTCAGTGGAATAGAATAGAGAACCCCAAAACAGACCCACATAAGGGAGTACTGGTGTGGCACTGCAGGTTAATGTGCTGGAATGTAAAATCAGTTTGAACCCAAGGTCAGCAGTTCAAGCTTACCAGTTGTTCCTCGGAAACCTTATACAGGGCCGCTATGTGTCAGAACCAATCACTGGCACTTAACTACAATAACAAGCTTTGACAAGGAATAAAAACTAATGAGGGAAAAAGATAAGCTCTTCACAAATACTGCTGGAACAACTGGAAATCCACGTGCAAGAACAAACAAAACAATCTAAACAACAAGCTGACATTTTTCACAAAAATTAATTAAAATAGATTGTAGTCCTCAGCATAAGATGCAAAACTACAAAATTTAGAGAAGATAACGTGAGAAAAATCTAGGTGACTCTGGGTTTAAGAATTCCTTTTATACCTATATCACCAAAAGCATTTATATGGATTAATTTTTTAAAAATTGTGAAAATGGACTTCATTAAAATTTAAAATTTCCATTCTATGAAACACTGTTAAGAAAAAAAATACAATCCACAAACAGGAGAAAATTTTTACAAAACACATATCTGATACTGACAAAGGACTTGTATTCAAGATATACATAGAACTCTTAGTACTCAACAATAAGAAAACAAACCAATTAATAAATGGTCAAAATATCTGAAAAGAGGTCTCAACAAAAAAGATTCACAGAAGGAAAAGAAGCATGTAAAAAGTGCCTAACATCATATGCCATTAAACCCAAACCGAAGCCTGTTGCCACTGAGTCTTCTCAACTTATAGTGATCCTGTAAGACAGAGCCCACCACTTATCTGTCAGTTTGTGATACTGTGATGGCTCGTGTGTTGCTGGTAACTATGTCACTGGTATTTTAAATACTAGCAGAGTCACCCATGGTAAATAGATCTCAGCTGAGCTTAAGTAAGATGAGGAAGGAGCGTCAGACAAGTTCTAAATAGTTAGGCACTGAAAACCTTATGAACAGCATCAGAACATTGTCTGATATAGTACCAGAAGATGAGCCCCTCCAGTTGGAGAGTACTCAAATTAAAACTGGAGAAGATCTGCCTTCTCAAAGTAGAGTTGACCTTAATGATATGTATGGGGCAAAACTTTCTGGAACTTCATTTGCTGATAGGGCACAAATCAAAATGAGAACAAATAGCTGGAAACATACATTAATAATTAGAACATGGACTATACCATATATAAATCTAGTTATATTGGAGATCATCAAAAATGAAATGGAATGCAATAAGATATACACTTAGGCATTAGTAAACTGAAATGGGCAGATATTAAACATTTAGAATTGGACAATCATGAGATTTACTACGTTGCAACCAACAAATTGAAGAAAAATGGCATTGTCTTCATCATCAAAAAGAGCATTTCATGATCTGTGTTGAAGTGAAATGCTATTTGTGATAGGATAATATCCATAAGTTTACAATGAAGGCCATTGTATTCAAATCTACTCACCAACCACTAAAGCTAATGAGGATAAAATTAATCAAACATGCAATCAAGATGTATTGCTAATTACTGGTTATTGAAATGCAAAAATTGGAAACAAAAAGGAAGAATCAATTGTTAGAAAATATGGTCTTGATGATGATTCATGATAGAATTTTGCGAGACACATGATTTATTCATTGCAAATATTATTTTTTTCAACCACATAAATGGTGACTATACACATAGTCATAAGATCACAGTGACTCCATAAGGTAAACACTGGACTTCAAACCTCAAGGTCAGACATAGGAAGCCACCAGCCACACTACAGGAAAAAGATGAGGTTCTCTGCTTCCACAGAAGATTCAGTCTCTGAAACCCAATATAGGGTTGCTGAGTTGTTTTGGACTCCACAGCAATTAACAATAACAACATACACATGGATCTCACCAGATGGAAAACACGGCAGTCCTGGTGTGACACTGTGGTATAAGCACTGGATTGTTACCCACATGGTTGGTAGGCCAAACTAACTAGCCACTCATCAGAAATCCTATACAGGGGTGCTTTGAGCAGAACAGATACAATGTCACTTAACAACAGCAACAAAAAATTAGAAGAGACAAGGAGTGTGGTGGCTTTATAGGATAAGCACTGGACTGTGAGCCACAAAGTCCATTCTGAGTCAACCAAATGCTCCAAGGGAGAAAAATGAGCTTTTCTGTTCCTGCAAAGATACAGCCTCAGAAGCCCTATACAAGTTGGCCAAGAGTTGGAACATCTCAATATTTATCTTAAAGTACCTTGCTGTCTGTGATAGGACCAATTAACACAACTATTATTCAATTTTACGCACCAACCATTAAAGCCAGTGATGATGAAACTGAAGAATTTCAACTTCTTCAGTCTGAAATTGATTAAACACGAAATAAAGATGTACTGATAATTACTGATGATTGGAATGTAAATATTGGCAACAAAAAGGAAGCATTTTGCTTGCTGAAAGCAAAGAGAACTTAAAATATTTACTGATGAAGATCAAAAACAATAGCCTTCGGCATGGGTTGCACCTCAACATAAAAAAAACAAAACAAAAACAAAAAAAAAAACAAAACAGAAATCCTCACCACTTGACCAATAAATCATATCAAGATAAATGGAGAAAAGATTGAAGTTGAAGTTTTCAAATATTTCTATAATCCTGGTGTGGCACTGTGGGTGAATGTGTCAGATTGCAAAGTCATTGGAACTGCAAATTCGATGGTTCAAGCTCACCAGCTGCTCCTTGGAAACCCTATATAGGGTCACTATGGGTTGGAATCAACTCAACAGCACTTCACAACAACAGCATAATCAAAATGCATGGGAACAGCACTCAAGAAACCAAAGGCATATTGCATTAGGCAAATCTGCTGCACAAGACATCTTTAAAGGGTTCAAATACAAAGATGTCAGCTTGAGGACTAAAGTGATCTGACCCAACCATGGTATTTTCGATAACCTTATATGCATGAGAAAGTTGGACAATGAATAAAGAAGAACTTAGAAGAATTGATGCATTTGAGTTGTGGTGTTGGAGGACAATATTGAAAGTACCCTGGACCTTCAAAAGAACAAACAAAACTCTGTTGGAAGAAGTACAGCCAGAACCCTCCTTAGAAGCCAAGATGTCCAGACTTTGTCTTTCATACTTTAGACATATTATCAGGAAGGATCAGCCTGGAGAAGTACATCATGCTTGGTAAAGTGGAGAGTCAGTAAAAAAGAGGAAGACCCCCAATAAGATGGATTGGCACAGTGGCAGCAACAATGGGCTCAAGTGTCACATGATTGTGAAGTTGGCACAGAACTGGGCAGTTTTTGTTTTTTTCTGTTGTGGATAAGATAGCTATTAGTCAATACCAATTTGATGGCACTAACAACAACAACACACATTTACCCACAGTGCCACACCAGGACTCCAACACCAACAACAATTGGCGCTTAACAACAAAGACAAGTCATGCAGTGGAAGGTCAATAGTATCAGCCAAAATGATGATAGGTGGAACACACTATCAATTGTACCTATGGAAGTTCCAGTTAAAGCTGAAGAAAATTAAAACAAATTCATGAGAGCCAAAATACAACCTTTACCATATTCCACCTGAATTTAGAAACCATCTCAAACTCAGATTTGATGCATTAAGCACTAATGAATGAAGACCAAAAGAGTTGTGGGAGGGCATCAAAAATATCATACATACATAAAGAAAAAAATCATTTAAAAGCCAGGAAAGAAAGAAAAGACCAAAGTGGATGTCAGAAGAGACTGTGAAACGTATTCCTGAGCAAACAGATGCTAAACAACTGCAAGAAATAATGATGTAAAAGAGTTGAACAGAAATTTTCATAGGGCCGCTCAAGAAGTCCAAGTAAAGAACTATAATGTAATGTGCAAAAACCTAGAATTAGAAAACCAAAAGGGAAGAATATGTACTCAGCATTTCTCAAAGTGAAAGAACTGAAGAAAAAATTCAAGCCTCCGCTAACAATGTTGCAGGATTCCATGTCAAAATATCAAAGAAGTTGATGTTTTTAGGTGCCATCAAGTCAGTACCAACTCATAGCAACCCGATGCACAAAGGAACGAAACTGCCTGTTCCTGGGCCAACCTCACAATTGTTGCCACGCTTGAGCCCATTGATGCTGCCATTTTGCCAATCACTGAGGCTCTTCCTCTTTTTCTCTGACCATCCACCTTACCAAACATGATATCCTTCTCCAGTGAATGGTCCCTCCTGACAATTTGTCCGAAGTATGAGAGGCAAAGTTTGGCCATCCTGGCCTCCAAGGAGCACTCTGGCTGCACTTCTTCCAACACATAATCTGTGTGTTCTTTTGGCAGCTCGTGGCACTTTCAATATTCTCCTCCAATACCATAACTCAAAAACATCAATTCGTTTATGGTCTTCCTTAATTCACTGTTCAGCTTTCGCATGCATATGAAGTTATTGACAATAAATACCATGGCTTGGGTCAGGTGCAC
>NW_006408571.1:1838085-1855707 GCF_000296735.1 Chrysochloris asiatica
AGGCACTCAAAATGCGACTGGGGAAGAGCTGCCTCCTCAAAGTAGAGTTGACCGTGATGACGTGAATGGAGTTAAGCTCATGAGAGAAAAGCCTGCAGGGCCTTCATTTGCTGATGGGACACAACTCAAAATGAAGAGAAACAGTTGTAAACATCCAGTGAAAATCAGAACATGGAATGTACGAAGTATGAATCTGAGAAACTTGGAAGTGGTCAAAAATGAAATGGAACATATAAACATCGATATCTTAGGCATTAGTGAGCTGAAATGGACTGACAACCACATGGTTTACTATGCCAGGAATCACAATGTTGACAGTTCAAATTCACTAGCCACACCTTGGAAACCTTATACATGGTCTCTGAGCTGGAACAGACTCCATGAGACTTAATAACAACAGCAAATCTTCATCTGGCCTTTGACTTAGATGAACTACCTAAGAATCTGATTCTGGAGACACTGAGTGACTCTTTCTTGAATACTAAACATTATTTGATGTTGACCCCACCACTGGCTTTCCAAAACATAAAACAGAGTGGTAACATGTTAATACCTCTGCTCAGGAAAGAAGAGAGGTGAGCTACCACCACCCCATTCCAGTAGAGAAATGTTTATTCATCACATGACTTTCTAAATAGAAGAAGAATCAAATAATCACAAATATTTATATGAGGATTTATTCAGTGTGTACATTTCACAATCACCGCCTTGTCAACCCTAGTAAGCACCAAGGAGGTAAATGTTTTCATGAGCATCATGGTACTGATAAACTGAGATGCAAAAATACTAAGATGCTCGTTACTAAAGTTACTAAATGAAAGACCCAGAATTTGAAATAGACCTCATAAATGGCAGAGCTATGTAACTTACGAGTTAAAATGTCCTCAATTTTTTACTAATGTGGAAAATATTTAGTTAGTTCAAATGCAAGCTAAACAAACTTACAAAAAATAATGTTTGTTTATTCATTATTTATTTATTTTACTCATGTTGTTGTTATGTGCTGTGGAGTTGGTTCTGACTCATAGCAACCCTGTACAGGGTTTCCGAGACTGTAAGTCTTTACAGGAGCAGAAAGCCTCATCTTTCTCCCGAGGAACAGCTGGTAGTTTCAAACTGCTGACCTTGTGGTTCACAGCCCGATTCGTAACCACTATGCTACCAGAGTTGCTTATTTTACTCATAAGTAGCAAATAAACAACCTGAAAGCAAAGAATGGACTTCCAAGTCTGTATTTTAGGGATGCTTTTTGTTTTGATAATTTCTTACACCTCACTTATTCCAATGATCCATTATTTTTGTTGTTGTTATTAGGGGTCACCTGTATGTTCTGACTCAGTAATCACATGCACAACAGGACAAAACACTGCCCGGTCCTGCACCCTCCTCAGTCCATGCTACCTTTCAGCCCATTCTTGCCCCGCGTATCAATCCATCTCATTGAGGCGCTTCCTCTTTCTCACTGACTCTATACTTTACCAAGCATGATGTCTTTCTCCAGTGACTGGCCCCTCCTGATAACAGACCCAAAGTAAGCAAAACAAAATATGATTATCCTGATTACTAAGGAACATTCTCGCTATATTTGTTCTGAAATAGGTTTGTTCGTTTTTCTGGAAGTTCATGGAATATTTGAAATTTGTCACCAACACCATAACTCAAAGGCATCAGTTTTTTGGTCTTCATATGAGGTGATTCAAAACACAATGATTTAGGCAACATCTGTGCTTTTTAACACTTCCAAGAGCTCTTTTGAAGCAGATTTGCCCAATGCAGCATATATTTGATTTCTTGACTGCTGCTTGTTGATTATAGATCCAAGTAAAATGAAATCCTTTACAACTTCAATATTTTCTCTATTTATCATGTTGTTTATTGGTCCAGTTGTGAGGATTTTTTTTTTCCTTCATACTGAGGTGTAAGCTACACTTAAGACTATCAGTAAGTGTTTCCAGTTCTCTTGGCTTTCAGCAAGCAAGTTTGTATCATCTTCATTTTAAAAGCTGTTAAGGAATCTTCCTCTAGTACTGATGTTCCATCATTCTTCATATACTCCGGCTAGTCAGACTTTGTCCAACATATAGATTGAATATTGTTTTTGTTGTTAAGGGCCATTGAGTCAGTTTTGATACATAATGACCCTGTATAGAGTTTCCAAGGAATGGCTCATGAGCTTGAAACACTGATCTTGCAGTTCAAATCAACTTGCAGTCCATCACATTAACCGACATTAACTCACAGTGCTGGACTGATTAAAACCATGCAATATCCCCTATTTGATAAATATTCTATTAGAACAACTGCTGCTTGATCCATGTACCTGTTCTGTAAGAGCACAATTAAGTGTTCTAGAATTCCCATTCTTTGCAATGTTATCCATAATTCATTATGATCCACACAGTTGAATGCCTTTACATAGTCTTTCTGGTATTCTCTGCTTCAGCCAAGATTCAACTTACATCAGCAATGATTTCTTTCATTCCACATCCTCTTCTGAATCCAGCCTGAATTTCTCACAGTTCTCTGCCTATGAACTGCTGCAACCATTTTTGAATTATCTTCAGCAAAATGTATTTATGTATAGTACTAATGATGTTGTTATTAAGTGCCCTTGAGTCAGTTTCAACTTATGGCATCCCTGTATATGGTTTCTGAAGAGTGGCTAGTGGATTTGAACTGACAACCTTGCAATTAGCAGTCTCATGCATATCCTACAGCACCACACCAGAAATCTGTGATTTTAATGATATGGTTTGATAAATTCTACATATGGTAGCATCACCTCTATTTGGAAGGACATAAATAAAAGTCTCTTCCAGTCAGTTGTTTTCCAATTATTTTACCAATGAACACTTCCTGTATTGCATCCATTTGATGAAACATTTTAATTAATATTCCACCAGTTTTTGGGCTCCTATTTTTCACCAATACATTCAGTGCAACTTGGCCTTCTTCCTTAAGTACCATTGATTTTTGATATGCTACCTCCTGAAATGGTTAAATATCACCCAGTTCTTTTTGATACTGTGACTCTGTGTACATGTTTCATCTTTTCATGCTTCCTGAATTGTGCAATCTTTTGCCCAGTGTTGTGGTTGTTGTTAAGTGCCATTGAGTCAGTTCTGACTCATAGCAACCCTGTATAGGGTTTCCAAAAAGCAGCCAATGAGTTTGAAGCACCGACCTTGTGGTTAGCTGTGCAGTGCTTAATCTACAGTGCCACACCAGGACTGTTGTTGTTGTTGTTAAGTGCCATCGAATCAGTTCTGACCCATAGAGACCCCGTATAGGGTTTCCGAGGAGCACTTGATGAGCTTGAACCGCCTATCTTGTAGTTCAAACGGCTTTGCAGTCTGGCGCATTAACCCACAGCACCACACCAGGACTGTTGTTGTTGTTGTTAAGTCCCGTCGAGTCGATTCCGACCCATAGCGACCCTGTATAGGGTTTCCAAGGAGAAGCTGGTGAACTTGAACCCCTGACCTTGCAGTTCAAACAGTTTTGCAGGCTGGCTTATTAACCCACAGCGCCACACCAGGCAGCCTTTAATATTACAACTCAAGGTTTGAATTTTTTCTTCTGTTTTGCAGCTTGAGAAATGCTGAACGTATTTTTCCCTTTTGATTTTCTAACTCCAGGTCTATGCACATTACATTATAACAATTTACTTGTCTTCTTAAGATGTCCTTTGAAAGCGTCTGTTCTACTCTTTTGCATCATTATGTCTTCCATTCACTTTAGATACTCAAGAGTAAGTTTCTGAATCTCTCCTGACGTACATTTTGGTCTTTTCTTTCTTTTCTATCTCTTTAGTAATTTTTTGCTTTCTTCATGTATGGTATCCTTGATATCATCCCACAATTCATCTGTCTTCATTCATTAATGTTTAATGCATCAAATCTATACTTGAGATGGTTTCTAAACTCAAGTGAGACATATTCAAGATCATCTTTTGACTTGCGGATTTGTTTTTTCTTCATTTTCAACTTGAACTTACATATGAGCAATTGATAATCTGTTCTGCAGTCAGCCACTAGTCATGTTCTGGCTGATAATATTGAGTTCTTCCCTTGTCTCTTTCCACAGATGCAGTCAATTTGATTCATGGGCACCACATCTGGTGAGTTTCACATTTATACGTGTATGTAGTATGAATAAAGGAAAATTGGAAGTCATCAAAAATGAAATGGAAAAAAAATGAAATGGAATAGGGATGAAACCAAGTGTATAATTTGTTGAATGTAAAACTGATGATCTGCTGTATAAACCTTCACTCAATTCACAATAAAAAGTTTTTGTTAAAAAATGAAATAGAATGCATAAAGATTGATATCTTAGACATTAGTGAGCTGAAATAGACTGGTATTGGCCTTTTGTATTGGACATTCATATGGCCTACTATGGCTGAAATGATAAATTGAAGAGGAATAGCTTCACAACGTCAAAAAGAACATTTCAAGATCTATCCTGAAGTACAATGTTGTCAGTGATAATATTCATATTCCTACAAGGAAGATCTGTTAATACAAATATTCCTCATATTTATACAGAACCACTAATACCAGTGTTGAAAAAAAAATGAGGATTTGTATCAACTTATGCAGTCTGAAATTGATCAAACATGAAGTCAGGGTGCATTGATAATTACTGGTGATTAGAATGAGAAAGCTGGAAAGAAAGGAGTAGTTGGAAACTATAGCGTTGGTAATAGAGACAATGCCAGAGAACATGGCAGAATTTTGCAAGGCCAATGACTAATTCATTACAAATACCTTTTTTTCAACAATATAAACAACAACTATATGCATGAACCTTGCAGGATGGATATGCAGGATGATATATTGTACCCTGTTTATTATCTACAAAGAGCATAAATAGTTAGAAAAATGTTTCTGAACCTTACCAAAAGCAAATGTGACCTCTTTTTCCAACCAGGAACCTTGGTCTGGACTTTGAATACTGATTTGAAAATAAGTTTTTAAAAATAATTAGCTCAAAGCAGCAGGTTTGTAGCTCATATGACACAAGATGATCAATGACCACATTAACTGCTAATCTAAGACATAAAACATGCATGAGGCATTAGCATTGAAATCTAACATGCACCCACCCCAGGTGGTACTAGGTTTCTGATCTGTTGTCCCATCTAATAGGAATGAACTTAAATAGCTTATTTAGAGCTTCATTTACAATGTTAATAATTAGAGTGATTTACTCATAAAGCAGGGGAGAAGAAAGAAGGAAAGCAGACAGCTGGGTGGGGGTTGAAATGAGGGCAGAAAATCAAGGTTATTTTGTAAAAGACAAACTCAATTTCTTAGTATAATGTTTTTACTTATAATTTTGCTTTGAAAGGCATCTCCCTCTCTGATTACATGGAGTCCGGGGAGAAAAACAATCATGACCACTGAAAGCTGAAACTTAGTTGGGGGTCACAGGTATGTTGTTATAAGACCCAGGGTAAGTTGTTTAACCTTTCCAAACAAAGTTTAGAATGAGAATGATAATTTCTGCTTTGCAGGGAACAAATAAGAGAACAAAAAGTGGTTAATACAGTGACTGGCACTTGGGAGGTACTTAGATAACTATTGATTACACCCCTTAGTGTATTCGCCAGAAAGTACAAAGACACAAACCAAGTCACAGCACTCTTCTTATCTACTCCAATGATAGGATAAGACTTGGATGAGTTGTTTAATTTGGCATTATACAGAATACTGGGCAAATGAGACTTAGCTAATTAGAACTAAGCAGCTATGTAGTATGTCACCCATCTCTTAGATATCTAAGTTTCTCAATTGACCATTTTTGTGCCTTGGTTCCACATTCATCCTTTATTTGTTAGAGTCTAGGGAAAGGGTCCAAATGGAAATCCAGTTACTTGTATGTATCTAAATATTAAAGAGTTCTAAACAGATAATAAAATTTAAACAAAATCGATTCTATCCTTTTACCTAAACAAAAATACCTTAATAGTGACCTGGAAGACTAAATTCAAATTTGTAATTCTTGGACCCCTTGGACTTCTGTACCAGGATATGGCAGCCTGGGGAGATCTAGCTTTCCATCCTACTCTTCCCACCTGGCTCTGTCCTACACTATCAAGAAGTGTGTGTGGTCATGGGTATGATCATTGCATCCAAGCTCCATCTCCACATCCCACCACTGAAAATGGCCATCCCACACCACAAATTAAACCCAGAGGAATGCCTACCCATAGCATAATTGATCTTCTTCCATGAGGAAGATATGGAGAAATAGAACTGTGTGAGCCCTGGCAGAAAGCTCAAGGTTGTTCTAGCCTGTGAATCCCATGCCCCTAAGTAAGCAAAGAGTAGTCTAGAAAGATGGAGACAGGCTCCAAGTGGCCATGTTAATTTAGCTCTGTGGATACCCTGCACCCTGTAGAGCAGCAGAGACAGAGTAGAAACTTTTAACACCAGGAGTCCCTTTGATCTTGGCACAATAAAACACACTTTCTCAGCCCAGGTTTTGTGTCTCCTCACTGTCCCAGTTGCCATCCTGAAGGGCAGGATGTTAACATATTAATTGCTAGAAAGTTCAGTATTATTTGTAAAGTGTCTGCGGGGCAGACAGTCCTTCTGTAATAAAAAGTGTGGAGATTGTTATTAACTCTTCTCATTTCACTCTGTGCCTTAAGTCGGTCATGATAATTAGCAGGTTCACCTTCTAAACAATTAGTTAGATTGGTAAATATTCAATCAAGAGACAGAAAAAGCTAAGTAATCTTTAATCTCCTTCACAGAATCTATAGAAACTTTTTTTACCCATGTTATATAAACCATGGCCTCAGATGTCTTAGCATCCATAGTACCACTGTCTTCATCAGAGTTCTCAAAAGAAATAGTAAGATTGCATATATAACTTATGAACACATACAAGGGGGTTCATAAAGTTCATGAAAAAAAATGAAACCAAAAGATAATAGAATTTTCCCCTGAACTTTGTGAAGTCCCCTCATGTATGTGTAGGTACAGAGAAAGATTTATTTTAAAGAATTGGCACATAACTGGGGGAACTGACTAGCAAGTCCAAAACCTGTAGGTCAAGAGATTAGCTAAAGATTCCTGGAGATTCTTATGTCTCAAAATCTTAAGTCAAGTGATGGAAAAATGAAGAGAAGAGTGAAGGAAATCTGGGAAGATTTGTATTTTAGTCTGGAAGTAGAAAACTCCCATCTTGTTCTTAAGTCTTTCAACAATTTACATGAGGTCCACTCACATTGTGGAAGGTAATCTGCTTTACTTAAAGGAAACTAATTTAATGACATGTAATTTACTTCCTAACAATAATAAGACTCACATTTGACCAAACAGCTGGGTACCATACCCTAGACAAATTAACACATAAAAGGAACCATCACAACCATATATCTGCCATAAGAGAAAAGGATCACCAGAGAAAGAAAGGACCTCCTCTGTCAAGCTGAGGCTGTACAAAGCCTGGGCCTTCCTTCAGGGACAAGTAGCAGCACCTTTGGTTCTGGCCACATCCTGTCATGATTTGGTCCTTGCCTAACTTCCCAGGTGTTACCTATAGCTACTTCCCCACCTCTCAAGAGCTGTCTTCCTCAGAGGTTCTCAAATCACATTGTAGTCATCTGGAGAGCTTAATAGTCAGCTGCAAAGATTCTGATTTAATTGGTCTGAAGTGCAGCCTGAGCATGGGGAGTTTTAAAAGCTCTCAGGTGACTCTTCTATGCAGCCAGGTTTGTGAGTGAGAGCTTCACCATGGCAGATCAATTTACTCTTTCCTGAACACAATACCTGCATACTCCTAACCCCTTTCCTCTGCCTCAAACCCTTCTCTCCCACCTTGCAAACTGTTTCTCATCCTATAACAGTTAAATTAAGCCCTGTTCCAAGCAGTCAAACCTCCCCATTTTAAAAGACCATCTCATACAGCTAAGACAGACCATATAATTTATCATATCATTTATCATCCAAACTGGCACACTGAAATGTAAAAGAAAATGCTATTAATAAGTATGCAGCAGGGCATGCATCAACCAAGACTATCCCAAGCCAACTGAGACATAAGATCACTCTGATTACAGACCTGATTAGATTAACCTGTAATTGTGTACTTACTTGTCTGGTATCACCCTAGACTGTGCAAGTCATTAAGACAGCAGGTGTCCAGTTCGACACCCTGTTGAGAATTTGCATTTCCACCCCAGATAGACTGATTTCAAATCTGCTGTTCAACAAGATTCCCAGGTGATTCTTATAGAGCCCCACAAGTATACATAAGAATCACCTGAGGCTTTTGTCAAATTGTAGATACTTATTCAGCATTTGTTCTTGTTAAGTGTCTTGGAGTCCGTTTCTACTCACGGTGACCTTGAACTGGATTTCTGAGGCTTTAAATCAATTTGTAGGAGCAAAAAGCCTCATCTTTCTCCCATACAGTGGCTGGCAGGCTGGAACCACTGGCCTGTGGTTCACCATGCGGTGCTTATCCTATGGTGCCACTGCATTCCCACTCATTCAGTGTATCTGGGATCCAGAGGATGAACTGGAATGAACCGGTTCCAAGGCCTGTATCTAACTTTAGAACTCATCAAGGATTAGATAATATATAGCTGCTTCTAGAAGAGGCCCTGTATTTATATATTGGCTAAGTGCATAGACTGTAACCAGAGAACATAAATTCAAATTCTAGCTCTGCCACTTATTAGCTGTGTGACTAGACAATTTCTTGGAACATATTAATTTCATCTCTAAAATGGAGTTAATACTTTTTTGTGTGAAGTGCCATTGAGTTTGTTCTGATCCATAGTGACTCTGTATAGGGTTTTCAAGGAGCAGCTGGTGAATTTAAACCCCTAACCTTGTGATTCTAATGACTTGCAGTCCAGCACACCACACCAGGACTCCAAGAATGTACTTAATAGTCTTGTTTAAAGGTTTAAATGAGTTGGAATACATAAAGCACCTAGAACAGTACGTACATGGGAAGTAGTATATAGATATTATTTCTATTACTTGTTATTTATGAAAAGAATGAGATAGACCAATTGAATGCCCACCAAAGAGCTTAGTCCATGGAATGCCTTCATTTGATGGTTCCCCTAGTTGTTGTTTAAAATAACAATAGTTACTATTAGGAATCAAATTGTGAATCCCCAAAAATGTATGTTAGAATCATAACCCCTATACCTGTGGATAGAATCCCATTTGGATTAGGGGTTTCTTTGTTATGTTAATGAAGGCATATCAGCATAGAGTGTATTTGAAACCTAATGATTTCTGAGTTATAAAAAGAACAGTTTAGACACAGAAGTAGGGGCAGATGCCACATAACGATTCCCAAGAAACAGGACTACTGGGGCTCTGGAACCTGAAAGAGACAAGGAACTTTCCCTAGAACTGACACTCTGAGTTTAGACTTACAGCATCCTGAACCATTAGAAAATAATTTTTTCTTCTTTAAAGTCACCCAATCCTGCATGCCATGATTGTTGAGATTACTAAAAACAGTTAACTCACGAAGCTAAGAGTGTAATTCAATGATGGCAAAAATTGGAAAGGCATGGTGATGATGATGAATGTAATTAATGTTACTGAATTCTACATGGAAATACTGTTGAAGTTGCCAATGTGTTTGTGTGACCTCAGCACTGAGTCACTAAGGCAGTTACCTCGTGCTGAGGACTCTCAGGGCCCAGGCACAATTGCACACTTGGCATACATTATCTCATTTCTTCCTCACTGCATCCCCATCAGGGAAACAGTCTATTACCCAAAGTTTACACATGAGGAAACTGAGGCTCAGAAGGAATTAGCTTTCCATAACCACTGTATTTTATTTTTATATCTATAAGATAACTCTCACTGTGAGTTTCTTAAGATTCCTTTGAGAAATAAAAGGGCTTCTCTGAAGTCCCTGTAATTCTACAATGTACCTAATGGTTGAGGAAATGAAGAGTGAAAAGGCAATGGCAATGAAATCTATGCTTTGGAGGAATCTCTTGTTCCCTGTCTTGAGATGCTTTAGCAATTTGTGGACCATTATTATTAAGTGGGAAATGCATACAAAGCAAGAGTTGGGGTTGTCTGAGGACGCTGAATGTTGCAAAACCTTTCTCTTACCTCTAAGGAATTCAAAATCTAATTGAGAGTTTAGAGAAAATGCTAAATAATATTACAAGATTTAAATAGTGGTAATTTAAAGAGCCCTGGTTGTTGTTGTTGTTGTTGTGATGTGCCATGGAGTCTGTTCCGACCCATAGCAACCCTGCACAGGGTTTCTGAGGCTGTAAATCTTTACGGGTGCAGAAAGCCTTATCTTTCTTCTGCAGAACAGCTAGTAGATTCGAACTGCTGACCTTAAGGTTCGCAGCCTGATTCATAACCATTACGCTAGCAGAGTAGGGCAGTGCTAAAGTGCTTGGCTGCCAACTGAAAGGTTCAATCTGCTCCATAGGAGAAAGATGTGTCAGTTTGCATCCATAAAAATGAAGCCTTGGAAAGTCTACAGGGATACTTCTACTCTGTTGCTATGAGTTGAAACCTAGGGCAACAAATTTTTGTTATTTTAATGTAAAGAAGAATCTCAGAGCAACATTTGATTAATTCCCAAGTATGTAGTACAGGTTGTACCTGCTGCTGGAGGTCAGGAAAGGAAGGACTTAGAAAGAAAAGCATCTTTATAAAGAGGGCATGAGAGTTGTGCCTTTAAACATTTATTAATTCCAACAAGAATTTAGCAATACAGTTCATATGTCAGAGACTCTGTTGCATGCCAGGATTGTTGAGGTTAGTAAAAGCAGTTCACTCACAAAGCTAAGAGTAATGAAGGTGATGGCAAAAGCTGAAAAGGCAGAGTGATGATGATTGAACAACATGTTCAACGTAATTAATGTTACTGAATTCTACATAGAAATAATGTTGAAATAGTCAATGTTTTGTTTTACTTATTTTACCACAATTTTTTTAAAAAAAAGAAGTAGAATCAGCAACCGCAGCAGTTAAAAATCTTGTGGAGGAGTATGGTAAACAAATAATGTAAATTTTGTAACAATGGCTCCAACAGAGGTATGTCCAGGATACCATGAGTTTGCACTGATGTGGCATCCACACAGCAGAGTCTAGGAAAAGCTGGTAGGAACAAGATGGTAAAAGACACTGTAGAAAAGAGACAACCCAAACTGAATCCTAAAAGAACAAATAGTATTTATTCAGACAAAAAGCAGCCCTGGTATGACACTGTACGAGAAATACTGGACTACTAACAGCAATGTTGACTGTTCAAACCCAGTAGCCGCTCCTCAGTAACCTTATACAGGATCACTGTGAGTTGGAACTGACTCAAAGGCATTTAAAAACACCACCAAAAACAAAATACAAACAAAAAAAAAAGAGGAAGAAACGACTCATATAGCAGTGCAAAAGGATTGGGAAAGAAAGAGGACAAGAGTTAAACATGTAGAAAGAAAGATTCAGAGGGTCAAGGGAAAAAAAAAAATCAAAATTTTGGGAGATGGGAGCCAAGAAGTCTGGGTCATATTCAGGAGACAAACAAAATATTCTAAAAAGAAATAATTGGGTATTAATGACATAAAGTGAAATGCTAGATTTTTGAGATATGTTTCATTGAAATGCAGAAAATGAATACATTTCTTCTTTATAAATGAGCTTTTTTTAAAAAGAGATATAAAATGCTATACACTACTTAAATGTGCCAGGAGCCAAAAAAATACTCAAATATTTGAAAAATATATGCCCACGTAAGCACAGCCACCACGTGTCTGTCAGTTTGTCTTAATGTGGTATCTTGCATGTTGCTTTGATGCTGGAAGCTATGCCACCGGTATTTTAAATACCAACAGGGTCACCCATTATGGATGGGTTGCAACTGAGCTTCCAGAATAGAAAACTAGGAAGAAGTAGAGGCAGACTACTTCGAGATGTTTAGCTTCTGAAAATCTTGTGTGTAGCAGCAGAACATTATCAGATTATCAGTGCCAGAAGATGAATCCTTCAGGTTGAAAGGCACTCAAAATGCTACTGGTGAAGAGCCTGCCTCCTCAGAGTAGGTTGATCTTGATGAAAATGAATAAAGTAAAGCTTTTGGGACCTTCATTTGCTGATAGAGCACAATTCAAAATGAGGAGAAACAGCTGCAAACATCCATTAATAATCTGAACATAGAATTACGAAGTATGAATCTAGGAAAATTGGAAGTTGTCAAAAATTAAGTGGAATGCATATAGATCAATATCCTAAGTTTTAGTGAGCTAAAATGAACTGGTTTGGGCCATTTTGAATCTGAAAATCATATGGTTAACTGTCCCAGACATGAAAATTCAAGGGGAATGGTACCACATTAATGGTCAAAAGCAACATTTCAATATCTATCTTGAAGTACAATGCTTTTTGTGATAGGATAATATCCATACACTTAAAAGAAAGACCAGTTAATTTCACTATGATTCATACTGACCCACCCTCCACTAAAGCCAGTTATAATGAAATTGAAGATGTCACTGTAGGATAAGCAATGGAACACAAACTCAGCTTGAATAGCAAGATTGGCAATTCAAATCTACTAGTCACTCCTTGGAAACTCTACACAGTGTTGTTATGAGTCAGAACCAATTTGAAGGCACACAGCACAGTCTAGTAACAGTAATAAACCATCTTCTTCAGTAAGAAATTGATCAAACAAGCAATGAAGATGTATAGATAATTACTGGTAACTGGAATGAGAAGGTTGGAAACAAAGATAAAGGATTAGTAATTGGAAAATATGCCTTCGGTGATAAAAATGATGCTGGAGATAGCATGATAGAGTTATTCAGTGAAAATATCTTTATGAAACAGCATAAAAGGGGACTATACACATGGACCTCAACAGATGGAATACACAGGAATCAAATTGATTACATATGTGTGAAGAAACGGTGGGAAAGCTCAAAATTATCAGCCAAAACAAGGCCAGCAGTACACTGTGGAACAGACAATCCATTGCTCATATGCAGGTTCAGACTGGAGATGAAGAAAACTTTTAAACATCCACAAGAGCCAAAATATAACTTGGACATATCCATCCTAAATTTAGAGACCATCTCAATAACAGATTTGTTGCATTAGACATTAATGACCAAAGACCAGAAAATTAGTAGGATGAAATCAAGAGCATCATACTTAAAATGAATGTCAGAAGAGACCCTGAAACTTGCTCTCCAGCATAGAGATACTAAAGCAATGGAAAGATGAGAGGAAGTCAAAGAGTTGCACAGAAAATTGCAAAGGACAGCTCGAGAAGACAAAGTATTACAATGAAATGTGCAAGGACCTGGAATTAGAAAACCAAAAGGGAAGAACCTGCTTAACATTTCTCAAGTTCAAAGAACTGAAGAAAAATTCAAGCATCAACTTGAAATACTGAAGGATTCTATGGGCAAAATATTGAATGATGCAGAAAGCATCAAAAGAAGATTGGCAGAATACATAGAATCACTGTACCAAAAAGAAATGGTCTATGTTCAACCTTTCAAGAGGTATCATATGATCAAGAACCAATTATAATACTGAAGGAAGATGTCCAAGCTTCACTGAAGACATTGGTGAGAAACAAGTCTCCAGGAATTGACAGAATACAAATGGAAATCTTTCCACTGGAGGCACTCATTCATCTATGCCAAGAAATTTGGAAGACAGCTACCTAGCCAACTGATTGGAGACATCCTTATTTGTGCCCATTACAAAGATAAGTGGCCCAATGGAATGCAGAAATCATTGAACAATATAATTAATATCACATGCAAGTGGATTTTACTGAAGATGAAACAAAAACAGCTATAAGAGTGCATCAGCAGGAAGTTCCAGAAATTCAAGCCAGATTCAGAAGCAGACTTGGAATGAGGGTGGTCTTTGCTGATGTCAAATGGATCTTGACTGAAAGCAGAGAATACAGAAAGATATTTATTTTTGCTTTATTGACTATGCATAGACTGTATGGATCATGGCAAGCTATGGATAACATTGAGACAAATGGGTATTCCAGAACACGTCATTGTCCTCCAGAAGAGCCAGTACTTAGAGCAATATACAATCGTAGGAAGAGAATGGTTTATGATCAGAAAATGTGTGTACCAGTGTTGCATTTTTTCACCCTTGTTATTCAGTCTGTATGCTGAGCAAATAATCGGAGAAGTTGAATTATATGAAGAAGAATGTGGCATCAGATTGGAGGAAGACTCATTAATAGCCTTCCATATGCAGAAAATACAAGCTGCATGCTGAAAGTGAAGAGGAGTTAAAATACTTACTGGTGAAGATCAAAGACTTCAGTATGGATTGCAACTCAATGTAAAGAAAATGAAAGTCCTTACAGATGGATCAGTAAACAACATCATGATAAATGGAAAAGAGACTGGAATTTCCAGAGACTTCATTTTGCTTGGATCCACAATCACCACTCATGGAAGCAGCAGACAAGAAATCAAAAGACATCACATTGGGCAAATCTTCTGCACAAGACCTTTTTAAAGTGTTTAAGAGAAAAAATATATTAGTTTGAGGACTGAGTTGTGCCTGACCCAAGCCTTGGTATTTTCCATTTCTTCATATGCATGTGAAAGTTGGACAATTAATAAGGAAGACCATAGAAGAAATGGTGCATTTGATTTATGGCGTTGGAGAAGAACATTGGAGAAGTACCATGGACTGCCAGAAAAACAAGCAAATCTGTGTTTGAAGAACAGCTAGACTGCTCTTTAGAAGCCAGGATGGTGAGATTTCGTCTCTCCTACTTTGACAAGTTATCAAGAGGCACAAGTCCCAGGAGAAGGACATCATGGTGGTAAAGTTGAGGATCGGTGCAAAAGAGGAAGACAGTCAAAGATGATCTGGCACGGTGGCAGCAGCAATGGGCTCCAGTGTAAAGATTACTATGACGGCACAGGGAGGGACAGTGTTAAATTCTACTGTGCATAGAGTTGCTTTAAGTCAGAATCAACTTGACAGCATCTAACAACAACATACACACATGCACTTACTAACAGAAAAGCACATGCTAAATAAAGCACAGTCCAATTCCACTCCTTGTTTGTGAGTGATCTCAAAATTAAGTACTATTTTTTAAAATTATTTTTTTAAATGCAACCTTCATTCCAGTTGTTGCCAGTGATAGGAGCCAGCTATTGTAGCTCCTAGGGAAATATGAGGTACATATTTAAAAAAAAGACAATGTGATAACACTTTGTCTTGGTCATAAACTAAGCTTAAAAACACACTGGTCAGAATGGAGATCTAGACAACATTTATTTTTCTAGTCTAATTAAAAGTACATTTGTTGTCATTGGTAAGTACAATCCTGTATAGAATTTCCAAGGAAACGCTGGTGGATTTGAACTGCAACCTTACAGTTCAAAGGCTAATCCTATAGCACCACACCAGGAGTCCATAAATACATAACCTATTAATAAAAACCTGCTCTAGCTCTGGTAGCATAACGGTTACGAGTGGGGCTACTAACCTCAAAGTCAGCAGTTCAATACTACCAGCGGTTCTGTGGAAGAAAGATGAGGCTGTAAAGGTTTCCAGCCTCAGAAACCCTATACAGGGTTGCTATGGGTCAGAACCAACTCGACAGCACTTAACAACAACAACATAGGCATATAGGTTACAAGCTTTAACAGGAAATATCATGAGATAAATAATTATTTGTGTGTGTGTATAGTGCACACATAAAGATATATAATATGGAACTCCTAGGAGCCTTAGTGATGCCATGGTTCAGCACTTGGCTGCTAACCACTGATAAGTTGGCAGTTCAAATCCACACAGAGGATCTATTGAAGAAAGACCTTATTATCTGATTTCATAAAGATTGTTGCTGTTGTTATGTGTTGTTGAGTCGGTTCCAACTCATAGTGACCCTGTATAGGGTTTCCAAGGAGCGGCTGGTGAGTTTGAACCACCGACCTTCAGTTCAAACTGACCTTGAGGTTGAGTATTTATCCTTTGGTGCCACACCTATGGGGCAGTCCTACTCTGTCACATGGGGCTGATAAGAGTTGGAATGACTAAACAGCACTTAATAATAACAATATGTAATTTATCCTTCTATTATCTATTAATTGGTCAATGAAACGAGTGATCATGAAGCAGTATAAGAAAGAGATGATGAGTGCACCCTCTGAAGTTAGATTGCCTCGCACTGAATCTTGGATCTTCACCGTAACTAGTGGTATCAGCCTTATCCCCTTGATCTTAAGCAACTTACTGAGCTTCTCAAGCCAAAGTGACCTCATTTATTAAAATGTAGAACCCACTACAAGTGATTGTTATTAGTCCTAAATAATGGAATTTATTTTAAGTGCTTAGTATGTTGGCTGGCACATTGTAAGAACTCAGTAGCACCCATGGAGCTATATATCTATATCAGAAATTATTCCAAAATATAGAAAGAGAGGTGGTGGTAGTGGTGGTTATGTGTCATAGAGTTGGTTCCAACTCACAGCGACTCTGTATAGGGTTTCTGAGGCTATAAATCTTTACAGGAACAGAAAGCCTCATCTTTCTCCTGCAGAATGGCTGTTAGTTTCGAACTGCTGACCTTGAGGTTAGCAGCCTGACTTGCAACCACTACGATACCAGAGCTCCTTATAGAAAGAGAGAAGCGCTTTCTAAAAACATAAAAGTGATTACATGGAGCTGACTAGTCTTTTTGAGGACAGCTAATAATTCACTAACATAAGAAATTTCTTTTGTAAAGAACCATCCAGTGCTTAAAACCGAGGATCATTTTTCATATTGCTTTTCATATATTTCTGTCATTTTGACTTGCCTCATCTATAAAAATAAGTCTTTAAAAACTTGTTTTAAACCTAAATGTAATCACTCTAGGATTCTGGAAAACCATCTCAAAAGAAATCATTTTGCACAATAAATTGTTTATAAAATGTAGAGTCCCAGTTGACGGATTGGATGAAAGTTGAGACAATGAATACAAACACAGACTTCGGTCAAGTGGCAGTGGCCCACAAGAAGTTTGGCAATACTGAATACATCCTCAAAGGCAACAAAATAGCATTTTTAAAAAACTTTGTTTTTCTTTTTCCTTGGATTTATCCATCACCTTGTTCTCTCGCTCTCCTATTCTCATTTCCGCTTTCATTGATATCTCATCTCTGAAGAGTAATTTTAAGAGTCAAAGAATCTTTGTTAAGATTCTGAATTGCTTACAAGTACTAATTAATGAATATATAAGTACAAAAGGACATATCTAAAACCTGGCTGTAAAAACAATCAATCTAAGGTTTGTAATATTTGGAAATAAATTGTAAACGTAGAAATTTTGGAGGAAAGGGTGAAAAAAGAACTTAGTGGTCAGAGTCAAGATTTAAAATACCAGGAACTTTGATCTGGAAACTTTGTGTTTTGCTCATTACAATTTTAAAATATGAATCTTTCAATCAGGAAAAGCACTGGAATTCATTAATATAGTTAAAGGTACTCACATTTTCATGTCTTAATTTCTGTCTTGCAAGAAGAGAACCAGTCTTCCAGTATGCAAATTCATCAACTCAGAGGCATATGATTAAGATTATAAAAAGCTTAGGTATTCAGTCACAGAGAAATGTGAAAA
>NW_006408571.1:1855807-1865017 GCF_000296735.1 Chrysochloris asiatica
TGGATTTTGTTCTAGAACTGAAACCAGAGGTCTATCCCCATCCCCACCACATTCTCCATCTTTACTTCTACTTTTAAATAAACTCTTGCAGATCTAAGAGTCTCTTTCTAGCTTAGGTTTATTAAACCCTGATATGATTCCTTCAGGGTTGAGGATCCTTGCACTAAACTGCTTACCAAAGGTTTACAAATTGAAACAGCTCTCAAGGGAATTTTTTTCTGCCCAGTTAGTTCTGTTACTGCTGTCTCTGAAGTCAGAGATTATTGAGATAAAACTGATTAGAAAAACAACAACAACAACAAGCTTCTCTAACTTCCAACACCAAATAGCTCAGAAAAGCAGAAATCAAAGAGCTTACAGCTCTCCTTGCTTCTATGTTATTAAAAGACTTACTGTGGTAAGTGAAAGCGTTGTTTACTCAACACTAGTTTTCAGAAGACAATGCCCCAAAGCATATTTTCGTTCTTTCTCCACACAACACTGAGAGCACAAATTCTTGATCAAATTTTGGATTAAGCTGGTCGGTGCCTCAGCAGTTATTGACTCGAGCGCAAAGTGACTTCTTATAGCCCCACATGGTATAGCGTGGCAACAACAGACCTCAGCAACAGAATTAACAAGAAAGAAAGACTCTCCTGTCTAATATAGACAGGGAAAAAAATTTCTTTAAGTCAATGCTCTTTCATGAAACTCAAAGTTGTTTATTTCTTTGTTTGTAGGTTTATTTATGATTGTTTGTGGCTGTTTGAGTTATCTACTGCTGCTATTACAGAAATACCACAAATGGGAGATTTCTATTAACATGAATGTATTCTCTCACAGTTTAAGAGGATAGAAGTCTGATTTCAGACTGCCAACTCTAGGAGAAAGCTTTCTCTTTATTGCTTCTAGGGAAAGGTCCTTGTCTCCTTTTAAATCCTTAGTGATCTCTACTCATCAATCTGTTTGAATCTAGGAGTTTAACAGCCCAGGGACCCCAGGTCCAAAGAATATACTCCACTCCTGCCTGGTTTTTCCTGATGATAATAGGTTCCTCCCTTCTCTGTTTGCTTCTTCCTCTTTTTATCTCTTACAGGACACAACCCTGGAAAACTCACTTAGATGAGATCAGGGCTGTGATGGAATTAAAGATATTGCAGCCCGTATTTAATCCTTTCATCTGTTTATATCACATCAGATCACATCATGGGACATAATCACATAACAATTATATTACATCAATATACGATTGCCAAACTTCTGAGAATCATGACCCAGCCAATTTGACATATATTGTGGGGAAACATAATTCAATCTGTGATACCTGTAAACTTAGATTTCTTTTCTTGGTCAGAGCGTCTCATAACATATAATTCATCCAAAAATTTTGTTATCTTTCTCAGTTTTTCCTAGTAATTGTTGTTGTTAAGTGCTGTTGTTGAGTCAATTCCAACTCACAGTGATCCTGGCTGAAGTCTTTGAACCACTGACCTTTCAGTTCAAACAAACCTTGCGGTCCAGTGATTATTCTGCAATGCCACACCAGCACTAAAAATAACAAACATAAAAATGTATACAGATAGCTCTCCCTGACAAGTGAGCAGTAGTGTAACTGTTGTATGTTAATTAATTACAACTCAGAATATATCTCTGGTGGCACTGTGGGATCAGCACTGGACTGCAAACCATGAAGTCAGTAGTTCAAATCCATCAGCTGCTTCTCGGAAACTCTATACCGGGTCACTATGAATCAGAACCAACTTGATGGCACTTAACAACAACAACAACATGAAAACAGTACCTGTAGGTTTTGGAGAATGGTCCACAAATGATTACAAAATAATTGATGTTGAGTTGATTCTGTCTCATAGTAATTTCTTGTGTGCATAGTATAACTGCACTTTATAGGATTTTCAATGACTGTGACCTTTCATAGGTTGAATGCCAAGCTTTTCTTACAAAGCACATCTAGGTGAAGTTGAACCACAAAACTTTTGATCAGTAGTCAAGTCCTAAATTGTTTGCCTCACCCATATTATTACTCCATCCATATTTCAAGAATCTTAGTTCTAACCATCCCAAAGTTAGTGTCTCATTTTTGGACACTTAACAGACAAAGCTCACTGCTCCTAAAGCAGCCACTATCTTTGGTTGAACAATTCCTTTTGTATATTAGCTAAAATGTCTTCATACTGAGCTACAATCTGCCTCTACCTACCACCTGGCAGTTCCTCCTATCATGGCCCAGAGAGCCATCCTGCTCTTCATCCTCATGGCTCTAAAGTAATCATGCCCAGTTCCTTCCATCACTGCTCTTAATGTGGATTCCAGTCCCCATGCCCTTGAATATGCTCCATTTCACTTCTAATGTCATTTGTATAATGTGATGTGCACAGCTGGGGAAAATCAGATGTGTGTGGTCAGCACAGTAGGATGCTGATTGTCCACAACCTGGACAATGTTGTTTTATTTTGTTTTACCAAATACAAAGTCATCACAGAACACTAACAGCTTCCAGATGAACTTTTTGGGTTGAAGAAGAGTTTCATTTGTATAATTTGTAGCTAGGTACCTGGTGAGAGAAATATTTTTAAGTCAGATAAACTGGCAACTAAAAATATCAGTTGACACTCTATCTAGAAATGAAACCAACAAGCGACCTCTGAATAACCCTTTATTATCTGAAAGAAGCATTTGGATGATATTAGTTACCATACCACAGGGCAAATAAGTGTAAGTTACAACATTGCATAGCAAATCATCCTAGAGAAAACTCTAAGAGAATCTTTGCTTTCTATAGACTGACCAAGTATGTTTTCCCCCCAAATCCTTTAGGATTCTAAGCTCTGAAGAGAGGGAGAAGAAATTTCCATAAAAAACTGGGTGCCTTATGGGAAACAAGAGATAAGTACTGCAAAAAAATTGATGGCAGGAAAAACAAAACAAAACAAAACAAAAAAACACCAAAATCTTGAAATAAGATGAACATGAGTAGTCTATCTTAGGAACAAAAGAAAATTGGAGTTTTCTTTTGTAGGGGTCCCATGCTGCATCCCCACTTCAGGGACAGATTTAAGCTCTAAAGAAAGGATACTATGGTAAAATTTGTTGTTGTTGTTGTTAAGTGCCATCGAGTTGGTTCCGACCCATGTTGTTGTTAGGTGTCATCAAGTTAGTGTCATGGCATAGCGACCCTATGCACAACAAGAGACACTGCCCGGTTGAACCCATAACTGCCGCCACTGCACCAGTCTATCTTTTTTGGGGGGAGGGGTGGTCTTCCTCTTTTTCACTAACCCCTCTATTTACCAAGTATGGTGTCCTTCTCCAGGGACTAGTCTCTCCTGATAAAATGTCCAAAAGATGTAAAAATAGTGTCGCTATCCTGGCTTCTAAGGAGCGTTCTGACTGTACTTCTTCCAATACAGATTTGCTTGTTCTTCTGGCAGCCTGTGGTACTTTTCATATTCTTCTCCAGCACTGAAAATCAAATGCATCAATTCTTCTACAGTTTTCCTTATCCATTGTTCAATTTTCACTTGCATATGAGGTAATGAAATACCATGGCTTATGTCAGGTGCACCTTAGTCTTCAAATTGGTATTTTTGCTGTTGAACAATTTAAAAGAGGTCTTACATATTTTTTGACTGCTACTTCCTTGAATGTTGACTGTTGTTCCAAGAAAAATGAAGTTGGTGACAGCTCCAATCATTTCTCCATTTTTTCATGATGTTATTTATTGGAACACTTGTAAGGATTTCTGTTTTCTTTACATTGAAGTGCAATATATACTGAAGGCTGTGGTCTTTGATCTTCATCAGTGGTGGTGGTTATATGCCGTGGTGTCAGTTCCGACCCATAGCGACCCTGTACAGGGTTTCCGAGGCTGTAAATCTTTACGGGAGCAGAAAGCCTCATCTTTCTCCTGCGGAACAACTGGTAGTTTCGAACTGCTGACCTTGAGGTTTGCAGCCCAATTCGTAACCACTACGCTACCAGAGCTCCTTCAGTAAGTATCATAAATTCTCTTTGCTTCCAGCAAGTGAAGTTATATAGTCTGTTAATGAGTCTTTCCCCAATTCTGTTGCCACAATCTTCTTCGTATAATCTAGCTTCTTGAATTATTTGCTCAGTGTACAGATTGAATAAGTATGGTGAAAGGATACCCTGGTGCATACCGTTCCTGATTTTAAACATTTCAGTATCCCTTTGTTCTGTCTCAATGGCTGCCTCTTGATCTATGTATAGGTTGCTCATGAGCATAATTAAGTGTTCTGGAATGCCCAGTCTTTACAATATTATCTGTCGTTGTCATAATCCACAGTCTTTGTCTAGTCAATAAAGCACAAATAAACACCTTTCTGGTATTCTCACTTTCACTCAAGATCCATCTGATGTGAGCAATGATATCCCTAGTGTCACATCCTCTTTTGAGTCTGGCTTGAATTTCTGGCAGTTCCTTGTTGATATACTGGTTCAGCCATTTTTTAATTACCTTTTGTAAAATTCTACTTGCATGTGATATTAATGATAATGTCCATTATTTCTGCAGTCTATCACCTGTCTTTGGGACGGGCACACATATGGATCTCTTCCCATCAATTTGTCAGATAGCTGTCTTCCAAATTCTTGGCATAGATGAGTAAGCACCTCTGTGCTGCATCAGTTTATTGAAAAATTTCAATTTATATTCCCTCAATTCCTGGGACGTTGTTATTCACCAATGCCTTCAATGTAGCTTGGACTTCTTCCCCTCAGTGTAATTGGTTCCTGATCATCTACTACCCATTTAAATGGTGGAACATGACCATTTCTTTTTGTTACAGTGATTCTGTGTATTCCTTACATCTTTTGATGCTTTCAGCATCATTCAATATTTTGCTCAAGGAATCTTTTAGTATTTCAATTTGAGGCTTTCATTTTTCTTCAGTTCTTTCAACTTGAGAAATTTTAAGCATGTTCTTCCCTTTTGGTTTTCTATCTCCAGGACCTTATCCGTTTCATTATAATACTTTACTTTGTCTTCTCAAGCTGCCCTTCCAAATTTTCTGTTCAGATCTTTGACTTCTTCATTTTTCCATTCACTTTAACATTTCTATGCTGAAGAGCAAATTTCAGACTCTCCCTGACATCCATTTAGGTTTTTTCTTTCTTTATTGTCTTTTAAATGCCCTTTTGCTTTCTTCTTGTATGATGTTATTGATGTCATCTCACTAATCCTCTAGTCTTTAGTCATTAATGTCTAATGCATCAAATCTGTTCTTGAGATGGTCTCTAAATTAGGTGGAATATATTCAAGGTCATATTTTGACTATCATGAGCTTGTTTTAATTTTCTTCAACTTCAGCCAGAAACAATAGTCAATTTGATCCTTTTGCGTTCCATCTGCTAAGGTTCATGTGTTGTTTAAAAAAGGTGTTTGCTATAAATAAGTTAGTGTTCTTGCAAAATTCTATCATGCCATCTCCAGCATCATTTCTATCACGAAAGTCATATTTTCCAACTATTCATCCTTACTCTTTACTTCCAACCTTTGCATTCCAATCACTAGTAATTATCAGTACATTTTGATTACATGTTTGGTCAATTTCTGACTGAAGAAGATGGTAGAATTCTTTAATTTCATCATCATTAGCTTATATGATTGGTGGGCCATTTAAAATCATAGTAGTATTAACTGGCCTTCTTTGTGAGTTAATGAATATTGAAATATTGTGAGTTAATGAATAATGAAAATGCCAGTGGCATAGATTTCTATCACAGAAAGCATTGCATTTCAAGATATATCTTGAAATGTTGTTTTTGATGGTGAAAGTGGCACCATTCCTCCTGAATTTGTCATTCCCAGAATAGTAAACCATGTGTATGTCAGATTCAAACTGTCCACTACCAGTCCATTTCAGTTCACTAATGCCTAGGTTATCAATGGCTATATGTTCCGTTTCATTTTCGACAACTTCCCATTTTCCTAGATTGATACTTTCCCATTGTATGGGGAAATAATTATGGCATCTATCTCTCTCATAGCATCCACCACTCATCTGTCAGTTTGTCATACTGTGGTGGCTTGTATATTGCTGTGATTCTGGAAGTCATGCCACCAGTATTTTAAATACCAGCAGGATTAAGCATGGTCAACAGATTTCAGGTGAAGACAGACAAGGAAGAAAGAGAGACAGACTACTTCTGAATATTTAGTCACTGAAAATCTTATGAATAGAAGTGAAACACTGTAAGATAGCACAATGGCAGCAGCAGTGAGCTCAAACATAGCAACGGTTGTGAGATTGGTGCAGGACTGGGCAGTCTTTCCTTCTGTTGTACATATCGGTACTGACTCAATAGCACCTAACTCCAATAACATCTTATAGGAGCACTGTAAAAGATTGAATGAAATAATATAGGATCAAAGATTTAATATATTGGTTGACATCTGCTATGGATTGAATTGTGTTACCCAGGATAGTGTGTTCACAGACAAAGGCAAGAGATCATTCAGGCAATGAATGCCCTCTAAGGAAGTAAAGGAATATCAAGAGCACCCAAGGTTATTGATCCAAAGGGACTCTTCCCTAAAGACAATACCCTCATTTGGATTTGTAGCCTCCAAAATTGTCATTGTTGTTAGGTGTTATCGAGTTTATTACAACTCATAATAATCTTATGTATAACAGAATGAAGTACTGCCTAATCACGTGTCACCTTAACAATCATTGCTATGCTTGAGTCCATTGTTGCAGCCATTGTTTAAATCCATCGCACTGAGAGTCTTCCTATTTTTTGCTCTCTAGTTTATCAACTGTGACATCCTTCTCCAGGGACTGGTCCTTCCTGATAATTCGGCCAAAATACCTGAGATGAAGTCTTGCCATCTTGTTTTAACGGAGCATTCTGACACTATGCCTTCCAGTATTCTTCTCCAACACCATAACTCAAATGCATCAATTCTTCTATGGTCTTTCTCATTTATCGTCCAACATGTTTTTGAGGTTATTGAAAATACCATGACTTGGGTCAGGTGCACCTTAGCCTTCAAAGTGTTATCTTTGCTTTTTAACATTTTAAAGAGCTCTTTTGCAATAGATTTACCCAATGCAATATGACATTTGATTTCTTGACTGCTGCTTTCATGGGCATTGATTGTGCATTCAAGGAAAATTAAATACTTGACAACTCGATCAAAATCCAAAGTTCTCTTGTTTGCACAAAGTGGATACCTCTTGTTTACTCTGATATTGCTTATTGGTCCAGTTGTGAGAATTTTGTTTTCTTTGTATTGAATTATAATCTATAGTAAAGACTATAGTCTTTGATCTTCATCAATAAATGCTTCAAGGCCTCTTCATTTTTATACAACAAGGTTGTGTCGTTCATATGTGGCAGACTATAAATGAGTCTTCTTCCAAAACTGTGAGGCAATAAATATCTGTTCTTTAATGCCAACTATTTGTGTTACTTTTGTTACAGCAGTACTAGATAATTAAGTCAATAGTTGATAAAAACAAACATAGATAAGCTCTTATGTATCATGTTTACTTTTTATTGTGAGCTATAACACATAGAAAAGTGAATTGAAACTTGAGAGACTGAACTTGGTGGGAATGACTTATTTTTCTGGGCCTCACAAGTTTCCTGCCTTTGATAGAGTGCAGTCTTAGCACTTTTCTGTTATTCATTTTAGTAAAAAACATTTGAGTTTTTCTCCTTTGACAGGTTTCTGCCTTATACAAACAACTTTTGCAGGTTTTACTGGATACTGTGTTAACTAAATGCATGGTTTCATGAATTATTTTAAATAAACTGAATTGATATTTTAAAATATTTTAATTTTTAAATTTGTACTTGGTTCTTTTTAGAATTTCTCTGACTTTTTTTCTTTTGTCATTTTTTAGTACTTTGTTGAAATTTTCAAGCTTGCTTAAGTAAAAGGAGCTCTAATGGTTATGTGGGTTAAGTGTTGGACTGCTAACTGCATGGACAGCAGTTTAAAACCACCAGCTGACCTCAGAGGAAAGATGAAGCTGTTTACTCCCATAAAGATTTATAGTCTCTAAAACACAAGGAGCAGTTCTACTCTTTCCTATAGTCTCTATGATTCAGAATCAACTCAATAGCACTGGTCCTAGGAAGTTATTTTAAAGTCTTTGATAATTCTGCTGAGTCTCTTTCATATCAACTTGTCTCTCAAGGGTATCTGCTTTATTTTTATCTTGTGATATACATTGTGTTTCCAGAAATAATTTTAAACTTACAATGATGTTATCTTCCCCTAAAAAGAATTTACTATCCCTTGAGCCAGTTACCTTGAGGCCTCTGAAATTACTTTTATAAAGTTATAGGGACTGAGCTTTATAGACCTCCCAAAAGACCCAAGCCTGGGCTGAGAGGCCACCCATCCATCCTTACTACCAGAGGTATGACCATTCACTGTGCCAGACTAAACCATGGAAACAGCGAGATTAGCAGAGAACCTACTTTTGGCAAATCCTTGACTCCTTTTGTCCCCTTAATGCCACAAGGCTATCAAAGTACATCTCATTATTTTGTTCATCTCTTCAATAATCAGCTAATACCCTTCAGGAAGTTAAGTCTGAATGCTGGACCCACTCTCCATTATTGTTTTGGCTTTATTGAACTGGGCTCCAGAAATTGATCAAATACAAATTTAAATCTTCAACAAATTGATGAAGCACCAGAGGGTTCACTTGGTTCACTTGGCACTCACCTATGCCAAGAAATTTGGAAGACAGCTACCTGGCCAACTGATTGAAAGAGATGCATATGTGTGCCCATTCCAAAGAGAGGTTACCCAACAGATTTTGGGAATTATCAAACAATATCACTAATATCATATGAAAGTAACATTTTGTTGAAGATGATTTAAAAATGGCTGCAACACTACATCAACGGGGAACTCAAACCAGATTAAGAAGAAGATATGGATGGCTCATGACTGAGTGAAGAGAATATCAAAATGATGTTTACTTGTGTTTTACTGACTATGCAAAGGGATATCATTGCTGATATCAGATGTTGTTGTTGTTGTTGTTGTCATGTGCCATCGAGTCGGAACCTACTCATAGTGACCCCATGCACAGCAGAATGAAACAATGTCCAACCCTGGGCCAACCTCACTACCGCTGCCACACTTGACACCATCAATGATGCCACCTGGCTGATCCATCTCGTTGGGGGTCTTCCTCTTTTTCTCTGACCCTCCATCTTACCCAG
>NW_006408571.1:1867382-1873142 GCF_000296735.1 Chrysochloris asiatica
AGAAGAAAGGGGCTTACATATAACGATTGTGAGGATGGTGCATGACCAGGCCGTGTTTCATTCTATTGTTCTTAGTGTCTCCGTGAGTCAGAACCTACACAACTGCACCAACATCACCAACAAACGTATCTTAAAGTACACGTTTTCTTCAATGTTGCTGCAAAGATTTTTAAAACTTTGCAAATACGGATCACAATGAGCCATAACTAACTCAATAGTGCTTAACAACAACAACAACAACATTACCAGAAGTAGGCCTTAGTGTGGTGGTGTAGGATAAACACTGGACTGCTAATTATGCTAACTGCAACATTGGTAGTTCAAATCCTCCAGCCACTCTCAAAAACTCTATACGCAATCACTATGAGTTGGAAACAGCTCAGTGACACACAACAACATTATCAAAAGTGATATGTCTAGTTTTATCATGTATTTAATTCTTCATGATAAATTAATTTAGTTGCACCAAACAGAACTAATACTTTTTCTGTGTCTCCCTTATGATATTTGCCATTTCTAATCTTGTATTAAAACCATTTAAAATAATTTTCCTTTCTCCTTTTAGGACATGATCCATACTTTTAGGACATAGTCCCTGAAGTATCCTCAGTTCCTGTATCTTATTCATTAATCTTTCAGAAACTCTTGGGTGAATTAATAAATCCAAATGTCTCTTGTTTGCACAAACTGGATACCTCTGAAAGAGAACCTCTAAATTTTCCTAAACTGTGCAGAGAGTTTTGGAGAAAGATGAATCTGTCTCTTCCCATTAAGATTCATAGAATCAGAAATCCTAAGGAGCAATTCAACTTTGTCTTCTATAGGGTCACTATGAGTTGGAATTGCGTTTGATGCAATGGGTCATTTCAGCAGAAATAAGTAGGTAATGATTCCAAACATTAGTTATGATTTGCATTAACAACTTTCCTCAGAACTTGTATGATAAGCAATTGCATATATGCAGAAATGAGTGTCAGTACTAGGATACAACAAATGAAAGCTTGGATAGCCCAGGTTGCATTTCAATGTTTATCTGCATATTTCATTCAGTATTAGCACGTGTGACTTGAATTGTATAGCCATTGCTCTCATTAAAATTTATAAACTCCCCCTGGAATTCATGGCAGCCATCTGGCCAAATATTGGCTTCTTACATTTAAAACTAAATTGCATTGAAGTCACTGAATCTCTCAATCAATTACAAAGGATCTGAGCTCTAAGAGTTTACATTGATTGGCCACCATTTTCCTAATGGAGTCATAGCCTCTATAATTACCTATTTGACAGGAGAGGTGCCTGCTTTCTGAAAGCTATATATCCTAGCTCTTCATTTACCTAAAATGTTAGTTGGCAGCCCTCATAAGAGCATCGGCTACAAAATGTGATTAGAGTTAATGCAAGTGTAACAGAATGGTGTTCTCATCTCATCTCGGCTTACTGCATATGGCTGCCACATATTATTCTCTAACATGGATCACATTTTAAAAGAAACTTTAATGTGGATTTTTATTTTATTATTCATCAAGAGCCAGAATTTATGCATTTACAAATACCTTCATATCTGCAGTCATACTCAAAAAGTACTACTTGATTCAACAAGCTAAAATCTCTGTTGCCAAATATATTCTGTTCATCATAACATGAATTATATTTGATCATGACTTTTCCTTGTAAAAGTAATTAAAACTCCCTCTTTTGCTTTATGGGAAGTAGTAGAAAGAACACTGTTGTTGGATTCAGACATACAATTCGTATATCAATCTTAGGTATTTTACTGATTACCAGCATGATAGAGGTAATATTTTTAAATCCTTCTGAGCTTCTCTTTGTTTATAACATTGAGATATTAGGATCAATTTAGTTTCATATTTACAATATTGTTATAAGATAATACACTGTTATCATTCTTTTTTATAAAGATTAATAAAAATAAAGCATTCAATAGAGAATTCAGAAAATATTAGGCATTTGTATTAATCAGATTTTACTTAGATAAAGAAGACTACAACTCTCTCAGATTTTTTGATGACTCATAACAGCATACACTTATTTCTCACTCAGAAATATGTTGCTCCGCTGAGGTTCTGCTGAATAGGATAAAATTTTCCTGGCCGTTTAAACTGTACTTGGTTCTAGTATGCAAATTGGGTTCAGATCTCTTCCTCCAAGACTCAGTCTGAAAGAACAATGGCTACCTTGGGCCTGCTGTTCTTATGATGGATAGCAAAAGGACAAGACATCTTGTTGGGGTCTTACTATTACCTCGGTCCACTTTCCATTTGCCATAGTAAACTACATGGGAAATTCTAAAATGAGTGTAGTACAGAAGCATATTCCACCCTCAGGAAATCCATGTCTGGAGCAGGATAGAATGAACAACTATGAAAGAATACTCTACCACTGCCTCACTCAAATTAGTCATT
Organism: Chrysochloris asiatica; assembly: GCF_000296735.1. NCBI lineage: Eukaryota > Metazoa > Chordata > Mammalia > Afrosoricida > Chrysochloridae > Chrysochloris > Chrysochloris asiatica. Next base: position 1,869,806 of record NW_006408571.1, read on the forward strand.
TATGTTAGCTGTTGTGTGATGATGTTTTCTATCATGAAAACATCCTAAAATCTCATAAAAAGTCAGAGAAATATTTCCTGATTACCTCCAAAAGACCAAGTCTTCTGATGAATCTTTTATTAAGAAGATTTGAGTGCCTCATTTAAGTTGGTGTGGTTATTCACACAGTGACTGTGAATAGCTTAGGGAAGTAGTGTTGCAACACTCAGTATTTTCACAGGTACTCTGTTCTAGATTGAATTGTATGTGGATGGTACAGGATCTGACAACATTTTATTCTTTTGTTTATGGGATACCATGAATCTGGGGTAGAATTGACAACAACTAATAGCAACACCATGGAGTCCTGGTGTGGCACTGTATGATAAGCCCTGGACTGCTAACCAAAAGGTCAGTGACTCACATCTACTATTCACTCATCCCTTGGAAGTCCTTTACAGGGTTACCAGGAGTTGGAAATGACTCAATGGCTCTTAACAACAACAGCAACAACTATTCGCTCACAGCTCTGTAAGTTAATACAGGCACAGCATGGCTACCTTCTCTACTTGTTGTTGTTAAGTGTCGTCGAGTCGGTTCCAACCCATAGCGACCCTGTACAGGGTTTCCGAGGATGTAAATCTTTACGGGAGTAGAAAGCCTCATCTTTCTCCCGCGGAGCGGCTGGTAGTTTCGAACCGCTGACCTTAAGGTTCGCAGCCCTATTCGTAACCACTACGCTACCAGAGCTCCTACCTCCTTTTAATAAAATTGGTCTTGGAATCAGTGTATAACTAAGATAAGCTCTTATCTGGGAGCTTTGAAGAAAGAATCCACTTCCAGGCTCATTCAAATTGTTAGCAGATTCTAGCTCCATGTAGTTTTAAGACTTAGGCCCCTGTTTTCTTGCTTGCAGTCAGCCATTGCTGCTCTTAGCTTCTAGATGTCACCTGTATTCCTTGACACATGACCCCACCCAAGATGTGTCGAACTTTTGTCTGAATTCTTTAATTACCTTTTAAATTCTGATGGGATTAGGTCTATGCCTAATCTGCCTATTTAAAACTAATTTGGGGCTTCAAATACACATCTGTCAAAATCTCTTCGCATTAACACATTGATTAGTGTTTGCATAATGAACAGTCTGTGCTTGTATACCAGGGGCCTGGAATTATGGGCCATGAAAGAATTCTGTCTACCAAATCAGTTTGAAGAAGATTTGGTATAGAATAGAGACAATATACTATAATGTGTTCTTTAGCCATGAAATCATAGATTGTCATTTTGAAGTGGAAAGGACATTGAAGGTCATTCAGACCAATCACCACTTATCTGTCTGTACTGTGGGGCTTTGCTTTACTATGATGGCTGTGTGTTGCTGTGATGCTGGAACCAATGCACCTGAATTTCACCTGAATTTTAAATATCAGTAGGGGCACCCATAGTGGACAGGTTTCAGCATGGATTCCAAACTAAGACAAACTAGGAAGAAGGAGAAGTGGACCATTTCTGAAATGTTAGCCATTGAAACCTTAAGAATAGCAGCCAAACATTATCTGATCTAGTACCAGAAGATGAGGCCTTAAGGATAGAAGCCACTCAAAATCAAACTGAGAAGAGTTGCCTGTTCAAAATAGAGTGGATCTTAATGACATGGATGGAGCAAATCTTTCAGGACCTTCATTTGACAATTGTTGTTGTTGTTATGTGCCGTGGAGTAGGTTCCGACTCATAGTGACCCTGTACAGGGTTTCCAAGGCTGTAAATCTTTACGGGAGCGGAAAGCCTCATCTTACTCCCACCGAACAGCTGGTAGTTTCGAACTGCTGACCTTGCGATTCGCAGCCCGATTCGTAACTACTACGCTACCAGAGCTCCTTCATTTGATAATGGGCACAACTAAAAATGACTTGTTGTTGTTATGTGCCGTGGAGTCGGTTCCGACTAAAAATGAGTAGAGACAGCTATAAACATCTATTAATACTTGGAAAATGGAATTGCTGTTATTAAGTACTGTTGAGTCAGTTTCGACCCATAGCTACCCTGTATAAGGTTTCCCAGGAGCAACTGATGAACTTGAACCAGTGACCTTGCAGTTCAAACTGACTTTGCAATCCAGTGCATTAGCCCACAGTGCCACACCAGAACATGGAATTATGAAATATGGATGTCATGTTTGGTAAACTGAGGGGTCAGAGAAAAAGAGGAAGCCCCCCCAATGAGATGGATTGGCACAGTGGCAACAATGATGAGCTCAGGCATAGTAATGATTGTGAGGTTGGTCCAGGACTGGGCAGTATTTTGTTCTGTTGTACATAGGGTTCCTACGAGTCAGTACTGACTTGATGGCACCTAACAGTAACAATAACAACAGTAAGCTAATTATACCAAAAATAAAATGTATTTTGTACTTGCCAGAAAAAAAAAAGAAAGAATGCATCATTCTGAATAGTAAAAATACAGAATAATTTTTAAAAGATATGCATAAGATATTTTAAGTAAAACAGAGAATAAATAAAAATTAAGACAGATCGTCCTTGTGTGGCACTACACTGCTAACCGCAAGGTCAATGGTTCAAACCCACCAGTCACTTCTAGATTGCTATAAATTGAAAACTACTCGATGTTACTTAACAACAGCAAAAATGCAGATAGATGAGAAAGAGATAGGTGCTGTTACCGTTAAGAGCTGTAAAGCAGGTTCCAACTCGTACAGCTGGCTATAGAAAGAAACCCTGCAGCCCTGAATCAACCTTACAAACATAGCTATGTCTGAGCCCATTTGTGTAGTCACTGTGTCAAACCATCTCATTGAAGGTCTTCCTCTTTTGATGACCTACTTTACCAAGCTTTATGTTCTCCAAGGACTGGTCCCTCCTAATAACAAACCCAAAGTACATGAGATAAAGTCTCACTATCCTTGCTTCTGAAGAACATTCTGACTGCACCTCTTCCAAGACAGATTTGCTCACTCTTCTGGTAGTCTACAGTATATTTAATAATCTTTGCCTGCACCATAATTCAAAGGCATCAGTTCTTTGGTTTTCTTTATTCATTGTCCAGCTTTCACATTTAGACAACTGTATAAATAAGGGCATTGTGTTCTAGGAAAAGAGACACGATATTGCAAAGATGACCATACTAGTTAATTTATGGAGTTAATAAAATCCAATTAAATTCCCATCAATGCTTTTTGCATATAACTTGCCAAATGATTCTGAAATTTATTTTGAAAAATAAACAAGTAAAGATATCCTATAAAATAACATTGACACATAAAAACAAAGAGCAGCTTCAGTGGATAATGGAATATATAACACAGAAACAATAATTAAAATCCCATGTGATGGGGTTGGGT
>NW_006408571.1:1874412-1894693 GCF_000296735.1 Chrysochloris asiatica
CTGTAAACTTTCACTCGATCCACAATAAAAACCTTAAATTAAAAAAAAAAAAATCCCATGTGAATACTGTGAAAATGAAATATCATTTAGTGAGTAAGAAGACAGAAAACAAAAATGGACCCAAATAGACATATACGTATACACATTTCCTTTATTTTAGCTACACTTTTAGAAACAAGGACAGGGGTAGTCATTCAATTAAATTAAATGCAGAACTGAAATAATTGGTTAGCAATTTGAAAAAGAACAAATTAATTCCACATCCTTTTCTAGAAGACAAAATAATCTCCATACAGAGTAAAATTTTAAAGATTGAAAGATCAAGCCATAGTAAAATTAGCAAAGCATAATGTGCTATTATTTATCAGCTCTGGGAAGGAATCACTGGTCTGTCAGCATTACAACAAAAGACATTATAAAGGAAATAAGTGGCCAGGAAAAAAATTTTCATGCAAGAAGATATTCTGGCCACATTTACTATAGAAATAAAATGTTGAAAATAAAATATATGTATAACACATGGAGGAATCCAGGTGGTGCTGTAGGATAACCCTTGAACTGCTAACTGAAAGGTCAGCAGTTTAAACACACCAGATGCTCTATGGGCGAAACACATCCTCGAAAACTCTATACAGAATCGCTATGAGTAATAATTGACTCAGATGCACTGGATAAAGTACATTGAATTTCAATAGGTTACACCAGCATACAGACATTTGAAAATGATGATCATTAAGGCTAGGCATAAACTATTGGGAAAGTATAATATAATGTAAGTGAAAATATGACAGAATATGTACAACTCTTTAAAAACATGTAAGTTGTAGAAACTCTACCTTAAATCAGTTGATGGATGACATATATAGGTTTGTTGTTGTTGTTGTTAAGTGCCATCAAGTCAGCTCTAACTCATAGCAACCCTGCATAGGATTTCTGAGGAGCAGCTGGTGGTTTTGAAGTGCTGACCTTTTGGTTAGCAGTTCAGTGCATACCCTTACAGCACCACATGTATGTAGGTTTAGCTGTATAGAATCACACAAATGATTTCATCTTTATGTGTCTCCGTTTCTTGTTAATAAAATGGAGGCATATCATTTCATTGTGAAGAATCTATTGATGGCATAGTTTAAATTATTTGATTCAATACATCTGTATTCACTAGGAGAATATAACATTTATCTCAGACTCCTGGTGTGGTACTGTAGGATCAGCATTGAACTGTGAACCAAAAGTTCAGTGGTTCAAATCCACCAGCAGTTCCTCAGAAACCTATACAGGGATGCTATGAGTCAGAACTGACTTGCTGGCAGTTGACAATAACAACAGTAACAACAACATGCATCTTATAAAAAGTTCCTTAAAATTGTGCTACTGCTTTTGTACTACCTCCCAAAATGGAAGTGATAACCACAGTAATCCAAATGTGATCTGAAAATTTGAATCAAAACTCAAAATTATTTTTTTAAAAAAAAAAGAAGACTGGGCTTACTGGTCAGAGAGAGACTGGAGGAAATGGAGACTATAGCCCTCAATCACCCTTCAAGTTCAGAAAGAAACTCAACCTCATAGTTTTCAGCCAAGCAGTGACAACAATTCTAGTAAAGTATGTTCACCATGGAATGGTCAATCACTCAAAATAAAAGGGCAACATTTACCTAAAGACAAAGTTGAGAAGGGATGGAAAGTTGGATAGAATGGAAATAGGAACCTTAGGGAGGAAGCAGGATTGGTTTTATGGCACAGAGGGAATTGCAATCATTAAGATGAAACAAAGTGCATGGTTTGTTGAATGTAAAACCAATGATCATGTCTGTAAACCTTTACTCAATTCACAATAAAAGTTAAAGAAAAGTAAATAAATATGACATGAGCAAATCAATGAGTGTTGTTGTTAGGGTGCCATCACCTGGGTTCTGATTCATGGTGACCCTATGACACAAAATATGCCATTACTGGGTCCTGTACTAGGCTCACAGTTGTTGTTGTTTGAGTCCACTATAGCTATGTTTGCGTCAATCCATCTTTCTTTTTTCCCATGACCCTTTACTTTACCAAGCATGATAAGGTGGTCCCTTCTGATTAACGTGTCCAAAGTGTGTGAGACAAAGGCTCATCAGCCTCACTTCCAAGGAACATTCTGTCTGTTTCACAAAACAGATTTGTTTGTTCTTCTGGCAGTCCATGATATTTTCAACATTATATGCCAACACCATAATTTGAATGTTTTTGCATGCATATAAGGTCATTGAAAATATCATGACTTGGGTCTGGCACACCTTAGTCCCCAAAGTGATATCGTTGTTTTTTAACACTTTAAAGAGGTTTTTTGAGACAGATTTGTACAGTGCAATATGTTGTTTGATTTCTTGACTCCTGTTTTCGTGGGTGTTGATTGTGGATCTAAGTAAAGTGAAATCCCTGACAACTTCTCCACTTTCATGATGTTCTTTATTGGTCCAAATCAATGCTAAGTGAGCATATATTCCTCTTCGTGTATCTTCCCTCCTACTCCAAATAGCCAATCACAGGTTCATGAATTTGGACAAAGTCTTTTTCCCTTTCTTTGTGAATGCCTGACCTTTGATTCACCTCTTACTTCTTCTTCCTTGGATACAAAAAAACATTGTACATTTCATCTATGTTATTAGATGACATTGATTATGACCAGAAATGACTCTAATAGATTGCTTATATCTAACCTACGTGAACTATAATCACTGATGGGTAGCACAGACTTTGTGAATCTTGTAACTGGCATGTCCCCTGTCGGGACTCTGGAAGCTATGTCTATTAAGTTGTCACTAGAGAGCTTGGCTCCTATTGGGCTTAAATGTTTTAAACTAAAGAAGCAACCACATCTGTTCAAGGTTAATTTCATTTGTCCAGCTTCCATTTCTAGTCTCATCCCTTGCAAGTGAGTTGTTCCTAGATAACTGTGTGGACAGTTGCAAGACCAGCCTAGGAAAATATCTGATGCTTTCCTACCAACCAACTGTAGTCCCTGCTCTACACCCACCTGAGTAGACTGATGCCAAATATGGCCTATGGGAGTGTAATGAGTATGAATTGTTAGTTAAAAATTAAACCACCCTCAGAAGGATGTAGTAGCAAGAAAAAGAAGGAAAATAAAAGTTCCAGATTTTTTAAGTGTATAAGTAGCAGAGTCCAAAGGTTTATATGGACAGGGAGAACAGGAAGAAGATTAAGAAACTTCTTGAAAAATGCTGTGGAGAGTCTCCAGTAAGATCACTGACAACTTTGATAGGCTTCTAAATTTGATCTACCCCACTTCTGAATCTCTGACAACATCACAGAATGCTGTGCAATTACAGTACTCCAGGGAAACTTTATCACAACACAAACGGGTGGCTTTCTTACAATAGCCTAAGAGACTGTGCTCAGGCTTTATGTATGTGTGCATAAAAACCCAGCACATATGAGTCCAATTTCTTACAAGAGAAAGCAAGACTGAGACTCATTGGGTGAGAAGACTGAAAAACCAGTGTGATATCTTTTGGTATATGAATAATTAATGTATGATTACCACAACCATAATTTCTACTCTTGTTATATGGTTCTCTTGGCCATTCGGATATCCTGGCGGAGGTAACACTTGACCTGGCCTTTAAAAGAGGCCAAGATTTCAATAGTTGAATTTGCAAAGAAACCAGAGCATTCAGGTTGAGTTTGTGCAAGCAGAAATGAGCTGAAATGACTAATGTGTAGCGTGGGAAGGAATAGTGAGAGATGAGACTGGAAATGGAAGTTGGGCAAAAGCATTTGCATGAGCAATAGGGAGCTGTCAAAATGGTTTAGCAAAGCAATAACATAATCAGAATCAGATTTCATTATCAATGGCTAAACAATGTTGAAGGAATAGAGCAAAAGGGGGAGGGCAATTAATGCAGCTTGCTTTTCAATGATTGGAGGATTTCCTAGTGCTTCCACTGACCCTGCTGGAAATTTAAAATATCTTCCTAAGATTATCAATCAAGCTTCCTCAAGCCTTCCCTTGATTTTAAGACACATGAGTTTTGGAGATGAGTTTCCTGAGTTTGAAACGTATCTCCCTTTGTATTTACAAGCTGCCTAGCCCTGAGCAAGTTACTGAAGATCCCTGGACCTCAGTGAACACATGCAGATACAGAAGGCAGTAAGACTATTAGGAGAGCTCTGGAAGCATAGTGGTTACAAGTTAGACTGCTAGTCTTATAGTTAGCAGTTCGAAACTACCAGCCGTTCCATGGGAGACAAATGAGGTTTTCTGCTCCCATAAAGATTTACAGCCTGGGAAACCCTCTACAGGGTCGCTATGAGTTAGAACCGACTTCATGGCACATAACCACCCCCACCCCACCCCCGTGGCACAAAAGGTTATACATTATGATCCTAGCAGAAAGGCTGGCAAAGTGATTCCACAGGAAAAAGATACTGGCATAAAGATTATAGTCTAGAAAATTCTATTGTTAGATGAGATTGCTATTTGTTGATATCAGCTCACAGGTACCTACCAATAGCAACAGTCTTATCAGGATCTTATAAGGCTATATATAGTAAGTTAATACTTGTGAAGGCCTAATATAGTGTCCAATACCTTGTGGTTAATTACTGTCAAGTTGGCTCCAATTTATAGTGACCCTTTCTTTACAGAGTATCCAAGGAGTAACTGGTGGGTTTGAGTCATCAACCTTGTGGTTAGCAGTCCAGTACCACAGCATCACACCAGGACTTACCAGCACCTAGTAAGTGTTTAATAAATATTAACTACTGTAAAATACCCCCATTCATCTGTCAGTTTCTTGTACTGGGGTGGCTTGCATGTTGCTGAAATCCTGGAAGCTATATGCTCTATTTTAAATATCAGCAGAGTCACCCATGGTGGACAGCCTTCAGTTGAGCTTCCAGAATGAGGCAGACTAAGAAGGAGAAGCAGCTACTTCTAAATATTTAGCCACTGAAAACCTTATGAATAACAGCAGAACACTGTCCGATACAGTGCCAGGAGATAAACACATTATGAATATCATTACAGCTCTATTCACAACAGCAAAAAGGTGGAGACAGAATAAGTACCCACCAATGGAAGAACAGATAAACAAACTTGGATACATGCACACAGTGGAGTACTAAGCAATCCTGAAGAATAATGATGACTCTGCAAAACACCTCATAACATGGATGACCTGGGAGGACATTATGATGAATGAAATTGCTCAATAACAATAGGACAAATATTGTATGAGACCATTATTTTAAAAGCTTGCAAAAAGCTTCCCATACTAAAAGAAGCATTCATTGGTGGCTACCAGAGGAAGGATGGAGGGGAGAGTAATTCACTGGTTAGAGGTTAGACACATGTTAGCTCAGGTGACAGAGAGGACAATATACAAGGATGGGGGGAGAGTAATACACAAGAAAAGGGAGGATGTCGGATGGACAATGAAGATATTAAAGGCTTAGGGAGGTACGCATGGGTTACATGGGTTAGAGGTAAATAGTGAATTAAATACAACATTTGAGTCCTGGTGTGGCACTGTGGGTTACTGCGCCAGACTGCAAAGCCATTTGAATGGCAAAGTCTATGGTTCAAGCTCAACAACTGCTCCTCGAAATCCCTATACAGGGTCACTATGGATCGTATCCGATTCAACAGCACTTCACAACAACAACAAATACAACCTTGGAACAACAGTGTTCTGTAAGTAGTTACATGGATTGAAACATAAATTGAATGGATTAAGGAAAGGGGGAAATGTTTATGTGCTTGACGGTTATTGGTTTCCCTGCCTAATATTGTAAAATAGACATTTACGTGTTATAGAAATGAATATTAGGAATTATGGTGACAGAAAGCCTGTAAATCTGCCTTCAGCATGTACCTGATTAGATTTTCTAAAAGAGGAAACAGAATTTGCCCAGGGGATTAGGTTTCTTGTGAAGCCTTTGTAGAATATAGGGCCTTGGGTGGAATACTGAGCTCCACTCAGAACCTTCTGAGATGAGACATTCCCACCTGAAAAGACTTTCAGACCGACCCAGAACTGCTGGGCATACAGAAGATTCTTACTGAAAGGAAAACCTGCAGAAAAAAAAAAAAAAGCAGACTGTTTGGCTGTTTGAATAGCAAGCAAGCTGTTTGCTTTGCGGTTCATCAAGGAAAGAAAAGTCAAATTTAGTGATTAATTGAAACTCACAACTCTGTCCTTCCACTCTACTTGTCCCTCAGAGCAGAACAACATTAATATTCTATGTAACACTCTTATTCCAAAATCCCTAGTAATTGTTTCTATACTAAATGTAGTGCCAACTATGGGATTCTTGAAAAGATTGTTGTTGTTGTTGTTGTTGTTGTTGTTAAGTACCGGGGAGTTGGTTCTGACTCATAGTGACCCTGTACAGGGTTTCTGAGGCTGTAAATCTTTACAAGTGCAGAATGTCTCATCTTTCTCCTGCAGAACCACTGGTAGTTTTGAACTGTTGATCTTGAGGTTGGCAGTCTGTCTCGTAACAACTACACTACCAGAACTCCTTAAGAAAAGATTAGATGTGATTTATTAAACTACGTGCGCGCACACACACACACACACACACACACAAATCTAGCACACCCTGGAATTAGCTTGAGTTGTTTCTTCTGAGATTTAACTACATGGTAGTCACCCTTGGTCAAAACATGGAATGTAGTTTTTAATACTTCTGTTTGAGGGTAGGTTGGGTCTGAGGCAAGTTTTGGAGCTGTTTTACACCAGCTTAACAGCAGTTTATTAATTACAGTAAGATGGATGATTTGCACCTGGATTCAATAATTCCCCTACAGAGTACTACCACTGGGCTTGATCACATTGCAATAATATGTCTAAATCCCCAGCAGGGTATAAAAGCCCTACCTGAAACTCTATCTTGGACTTTCCAGTTCCAAGATGCTCCATGCTCAAGTCAGTAGTTCTTGAGAGGACAAGAACATCTTACACCTCTGCATAGGAACCCTGATGGTGCCGTTACTAGGCAGGTACTCATCTGCCAACTGAAAGTCAGCAGTTGGAACACACAGTCACTCCACAGGAGGAAGATGTGGCCGTCTGCTTTTTTAAAGATTATAGCCTCAGAGAGCCTTTGGGGCAGTTACACTCTGTCCTATAGGATCACTGAGTTAGAAGTAACTCACAGCAATGGGTATGACTCTGCAGAGACAAAAACGGTCTGCTCCTGACCTCTTCAGATCCTTTGCCGTGTGGTAGCCTTGGACTGCAAGGAATATCCTCATTGCTATTTGGATACAATAGGTGTGCATCATTAGTATAATAGGCAACATAAATTATCACACCATTTTTAAATTACAGATTTAAAAAAAAAAATAGGTTCCAGAGTTAATTTCATTTCTATGGCTTCTATACCTGGGCTAGTCAGTTAGAATGCAAGTATCTTGGGAGCAAGTATAATACAGCCCTCATCTAAACAACAACCATTGCAATGGTAAATTTGGAAGCAAGTAATCCCGTTTACATGCAAGTTGTTATAAACAGACTGATCAGGGTCATTGGTCTACAGGGAAATCCTTTTACAAAGAATGGTCTCTGGAGATAAAAGATGGCTGACCAAAGAGGAAGACTCAATTCTCTAGCATAACAGTATGGCAACACAGTATTCAGTTCAAGTTCATACTTTTTATATGGTCTCAAGTCAAACTACGTGAAGTTCAGAGGATCTGTGGTATAATCTAAGGAGAGGGGCTTAAGTAGCTTATTCAATTATAAATGTTATTTTAGAAATGTCAATTTCAGATTTTGTTGTTGTTAAGTGCAGTTGAGTTAGTTCCAACTCATAGTGACCATGGATAGCGTTTCTGAGGCTACAAGTCAATCGCAGAAGCAGAAAGCCTCGTCTTTCTCCAGTGGAGCGGCTGGTGGGTTGCAACTACCAACCTTGTGGTTATCTTAGAGAGCTACTGCATTCCCTAGCACCTAGTCCATAATAAAGAAAAATAATAAATAACAAAACCACATCATTTCCTAAGTGTTAACTATACTCTGTTGTTGTTAAGTCCTGACTCATAACAACCCTGTATACGGTTTGCAAGGAGTGAGTGGTGGGTTTGAACCCTCGCCCTTGTGGTTTAACTGACCTTGTGGTCCAGTGCTTATCCTATAGTACCACACCAGGACTCCAACTGTACTCTAGACAGGTATTTAAGTGGTGTGCATGTATTAGTTCATTAAATACTAGACCTAGCTGTAGAGTGGTGATGGTGGTTTGGTGCCGTTGAGTTGGTTCAGACTCATAGGGACCCTGTGTAGGATTTCCTTGTCACTCTTCACAAGAGGAGAAAGTCTCATCTTTCTCCAGCAGAGCAGCTGGTAGGCTCCAACTCTGACCTTGCAGTTAACAGTCCAACACATAACTCACTATGTCACCAGAGCCTTATGAGGTAGCTATAATCGCCAATTCCATTTCACAGATGAGGAAAGCAAGGCACAGAGGTGTTGGATAAATTGCCCATGGCCAAACAGTTAAAAAATGACAGAGTCAGGATTTAAGCTCAGAGAATTTGCTCCAGAATTCATTGTTAAATATTGTCATGTTTTAATGAAGATTTTATTTTCTCCATTCATCTAAGTTTTTTCTTTAAATTATTAGAAATTCATATCTCAAGACCTCAATTCTACCAAAGCAAGCAAATCCCTTTCCAAAAGAAATCAGAAAAAGAACTTCTGGTAACTTCAGATGCTTTGCAGTAATTGCAATGTCACCTCTGAGAGGAGTAAACTTGTGTCACACAAACAGAAACAGGTGGCTCCATGCAGGTGTTGTCGTGTTTGTGGAGTCTTAATGAGGATGTGAGAGTTTGTTCAGAAAGAAAGTAGTAAAAAATAAGGCATTTCTTCCTTCCATCTAGAGCTTATCTAAGAAAAGAAAAGCAGAGAGAGATTGCAGTACTTCACATGATGGGAGTAGATAATGAACTATTTCTATGAAATTAAAAAGAAGAATTTCTGCAATTCTAAGAGATCATACTGGTAAAGGAACGCAGAGATCAGCAAAAGGAACCATAAGATGTATAGTATAAATTCTACCGAGAGGACAAGAACACCCCAGGAAGGCTTGACTTTGTTTCTCACCATCCAACAGGCTTATCTTGAATATGAAGAGTGGCATGTTTCTGTAACTTCATTATTTTTCTAGTTCAATTTAATTTAAAATTTAAAACATAACTATTAAAAACCAAAGACAATGCAAACCATCCTCCACTACCCAATAATATATATTCCTCATCCCAGACATATAACTACCTTTCTGCTCTTCAAAGTCTCATACCCAAAGGCAAATCAATATGAAGCTAAGAAAAAGACTAAGCATTTATATACCACAAATTAGAGTCATTAGAAAGAAAGTAAAAAGGACTCCACTCACTTTGGGTTAATTTTCATTTCAAGTATTTGTTTCTACTGTACCATTATAATAAAACCATACAACATAATAGGAGACTCTAAAAATAGGAAACTCAGGATAATTATTGCTTTGTGAATTCATGCTTTGAGTTCCATATACTGCTCCAAAATCAAACTTAAAATAAAAGGTGAACAGTCACTTTGACTCAAAACTAAGATACATAACACATTGGCCCACAAATGGAGCAGAAACTCCTAGGGAGAGCTAAACTGAAGCCAGGGGCCTGCTGGGTTCCAGGTATGGAAGCAGAATCAACTATCCGTTTGATCCCTGGAGAGTAACAGGTGCCAACAGACAACTGTTTATGACAAGAAAGAGAGATGGGCTCAATAACTGAATTTAGAATTACAACAAAATATTTTGTTTGTTTTGTTACAGCAAACTATTTTGTTATGTTTATTCACTAACTGAATTTAGAGTTATAGCAAACTAAACTTCTGAAGAAGAAGATTCAGTAAAACATCCACATATTTCCAGGATGAAAGAAACCAAACAACAACAAAATAATACTTATGCTAGAGTAAACAGATACAGAGTAACAGAGCCACGCTGCTTTCTGGTTCATTGGCTGTATCTTCTCTAAGACAAGAATCAAAACAAGGTAGGTGCATAAACCATCAAAATGAGACCTGGGGACTAGAAACCAAAGTGGTTGTAAAAGCATACCTGCTAGATTTGTGAAGGGTTTGGGGTTAGAGTAGGAAAAGTAAGCAACCTACTTACAGCCTGTAGGAAGGTGGCCACAAACAAAAGACAATTTCAGATTGACATGTTGTTGTTGTTAGGTGTGTTTGAGTCACTTCTGACTCAGCAATAATATGTACAATAGACCCAAACATTGCTCAGTCCTATACCATCCTGACAATTGTTGTGTTTGAGCCCATTGTTTCAGCCATCTCGTTTGAGTTCTTCCTCGTTTTCAATGACCCTCTACTTTACCAAGCATGATGTCCTTTTTCAGATACTGGTCCTTTCTGATAACATGGCTGAAGTATGAGAGATGAATAATTATAGCCAGAATGTGCCTTAGAAGTCAGGATGATGAGAGTTTGTCTCTCATACTTCAGACATGTTATTAGAAAGGACCAGTCCCAACCCTGTGAGCCATTTCCTTGACAAATTGCAAGTTCTGGGAGACATTGCAACAAATTATGGAAGCCTGGGATGTGAGGGAGAAACTGAAAGGGGGAGTGGAGGTTGATACCAAGGATTATGAAGTGCCATAGCATTTTCAAAAAGTTGAACATTTAGGATATCTTTAACCTCCACTTCATAGGGACCAGCCTCATACAGGTCCTTCAGAAAAGGACCTACTTAGAGATTTACTTTTATAAATGGATTCTAAATACTTTTCTTAGATTCCATTAAAAACTTAGATTACATTTAAAACAGGTTCCACATAATAGCAACACACAAACTTCTCCTGACAGATGGGTGGCATCTGTGCATGAGGAACATTGGCTGGGATTTGAACCTGGGTCTCACACATGAAAGCAAGAATTCTACCAGTGAGCTACCAATGTCCCCCCGTAAATGTCCCCTCCCCCATTTTGAAAACAAAGAAATTAAAGTTCTGAGGAGTTCTGTGATGTGACTTTGGTCACACAAAAATGGTAGAATCAAGTCAACATGGCAATTAAGAATTTGGATGCTACTGTCAGGCTTCCTGTGTTCAAGTCCAGCTCTGCTTCTTAAAAGCTGTTTAACCTTGGATGAAATTTTTAAAATACCTGTGTCTTTGTCTGCAATGAGAACTTGTCGGTAAGTACTCCATAGGCTGTTAAGAAGGTTGACTAAATAAGCACTTGGAGCAGGACCCGGCGCATAATAAGCACTGTATAATTTAATGAAGGCAGTCCTGATGTGGCACCATGAGGTTAGTGATTCAAATCCACCAGTGGTGGTGGTGGTGGTGGTGGTGGTGGTGAAGTGCCGTCGAGTCGGTTCCAACCCATAGCGACCCTGTACAGGGTTTCTGAGGCTGTAAATCTTTATGGGAGCAGAAAGCCTTATCTTTCTCCCCCGGAGCAGCTGGTAGTTTCGAACTGCTGACCTTGCGATTTGCAGCCCAATTTGTAACCGCTATGCTACCAGAGCTCCTTAAATCCACCAGTAGCTCCTCGGAAATCTTATACAGTGAAAAGAACCATTTTACATTATACGTTATACAATGACAATTAACAACAATAATTTAATGAATAATCATAAACAGCTTATAAATCACCAACTCAATATATAGAAGTTCACATTCTAGAAAAAGACATGTCAAATGGCTCCTTTCACTGCATTATTACTGCCTCAGACAGCAATGGTAGTGATATCTGGATATTTTGCCTTTAGGGTGGTTTGGATCTGCTATTGTGAAGTTATTTTTTTAGGGATGTGGTGGTATGTAAAGGAAAGAAAACTCAAAGTCTGTCATCAACATAATGTAAGTCTTACCTTCTCATGGGTGGTGCTCTTTTTGTTCTTTTTCATGTTTTAAAACATTTTTAAGCAAATCAGCAAGTTCATGGGTGCTAAATCTTAACATTAAACACAGTAATACACTCACAAGTTTGCCTCAAAATATGGGCACAACGCTGTTCCTCTGTGACATGTCCTTCTTGCTTTTAACAGAGGCAGGGAGGACTAACTGGCACCAATTCTCCATTACCTTCCTGCTGAAGGGCATGCACAACTCAATTGCTTCACACTACAGTACACTGCTATTTAGAACCAGTCTGTTTCTTTCCATTTTAACAGCACAGAAATAAATAAGCAATTTTCATACATTAGGAAACATAAGCATGCCAGAGTCTAATTCATACTTAGATGATTAATAAACCAGAGCACTAAGATGAAATACACAGCATCACACAAACACTATTCCATTAGAGCACTCAATTGGGTATGAGATATCACCCACTATTGTCTTACTGCTGGGCCTAGAAAAACAGCCTCAATCTGGAAGCTCCTGGAACTTCTTTCAGGTGAAAGCTCTCCTTTGAATTGAAAAATGAAGAGTAAAAAATGGAAAGCCAACTGTCCAGACTTTGAAAGTGATATTGGCTTTGTGTGAGCTATGAGCAGGCTGCATGACTCTGAGCAAATATATTTTCTGTGCCTTGTTTATTAATGGACAGAAAAGCTAGCCTGAAAATGAAATTGATTTTATTCACTTAGGATTTTATACTCCATTGCACAACCACAACCCAGCAAATTCTTCATTAAGAGAGATAATTACTTTAATGAAGATTAAATATAATTTAAAATTCACATTTATCTTTATCTACCTAATGCAGGTCAGAATTAGCCTAAAATCATTAAGGTTAGGGGAAGGAATGGGTTTCCTCCAAAATGCTTCATCTGTTCAAGAGATGAGGGGCCTGGTCTGACAGTTGTCCCTGCCTTTTTCCTCCCTCTCCTGTTCCTCTCAGGTTACCCACTAGTGTCTACCACATCTTCTCCAAATAAGACATTCTGATTTCTACTAATTCTAATATTGTGATGTCCAGCAAAGGCATCAAAATAGCAGCAATTAATATCAGGGATGGTCAGTGACCTTTGTGAGACTGTATCGATGATGGGCATAGCAGGAAATCAAAGAAGTGGCAGGTTATTTTTAGAAACATAGCTCCTGCTGATAGAGTGTTGCTACACCATTTTTCAAAGATAGGAAGATAAAACTGATGTTAAACTGATTGGCATCACTCATCATTGTATGTGGTGAGAATTTTTCATCATTAATGAAGAAAATTAAAACAGTTCCACGAGAGTCAAAATGTGAACTTGAATATATCCCACTTCAACTTAGAGACTATCTCAAGAACATATCCGATGCATTAGACACTAAGTACTAAAGACTAGAAGAGTTGTGGGCTGATGTTAAGAACATCACACAAGAAGAATGCAAAAAGTCATTAAAAAGGAAGGAAAGAAATAAATGACCAAAATGGATGTCAGAAGAGACTCTGAAACTTACTCTTGAGTGTAGAGAAGCTAAAGTAAATGGGAAAAATAAGGAGGTAAAAGAACTGAATAGAAATTTCAAAAAGCAACTTGAGAAGACAAAGTCAAGTATTATAATGAAATATGAAAAAATATGGGGTTAGAAAACCAAAAGGGAAGAAAGGCTCAGCATTTCTCAAGCTGAAAGAACTGAAGAAAAAATTCAATTCTCAACTTGCAATATTGAAGAATTCTTTGAGTATATTCTGAATGATGCAGAAAGCATCAAAACAAGATGAAATGAATACAGAGTCACTATACCAAAAAGAAATGGTTGATGTACAGTTATTTCAAGAGGTAGTATATGATCAAGGGCCGATGGTACTAAGGGAAGAAGTCTAAGATGCATTGAAGGCTTTGGTAAAACAAAGTGCCAGGAATTGAGGGAATACAAATTGAAATGATGCAACACTGGAGACACTCATCTACATCAGGAAATTTGGAAGAAAGCTACCTGGCCAACTTATTGGAAGAGATCCATATCTGTGCCCATTCCAAAGAAAAATGACCCAATGGAATGCAGAAATACCAAACAATATCATTAATATCACATGCAAGTAAAACATTTTGAAGATAATAAAAGAACGGTTGCAACAATGCATCCAGAAATTCGAGCCATATACAGATGAGGCTATGGAAAGAAGGATATCCTTGCTGATATCAGATAGATCTTGGCTGAAAGTAGAGAATCCCATAAAGATGTTTACTTGTGCTTTATTGACTAAAGGCTTTCAACTGTGTGTATCATGACAACCTATGCAAAGAATGGGTACTTCGGAACACTTAATTGTGCTCTTGAGGAACCTGTGCATGGACCCAGAGGTAGTTATTCGAACAGAACAGCGGTAAAGCACATGGTTTAAAATAAGGAAAGGTGCATGTCAGGGTTGTATCCTTTCACCATACGTATTCAATTTGTATGTTGAATAAACAATCTGAGAAGCTGGATTATATGAAGAAGAACATGGCATCAGAATTGGAGGAACACTCATTAACAACCGACAACATGCAGATGACACAACCCTGCTTGATGAAAGTGAAGAGGACTTGAAGTCCTTACTTTGCTATTGTTGTTGTTAAGTGCTGTTGAGTTGGTTCTGACTAAAATGCTCCTGTATAAATCCAAACTGACCTTGCAGTCCAGCACATTAACCCACATGAAGATCAAATACTACAGCTTTCTGTGTGGATTTCATCGTGCCTTGATATAAAGAAAATGAAAATCCCCACAACTGGACTAAGACATAGCATCATAATAAACTAAGAAAAAAATTGAAATAATCATTTTACTTGGATCCACAATCAACACTCACTGAAGCAGCAGTCAAGAGATCCAACAACATATCATAATAGACAACTCTGTTACAAAAGATCTCATTAAAGTGTTCCCAGCAAAGCTATTAGCTGGACCCAAGCCATGGTATTTTCAGTTGTCTCATGTGCATGTGAAGGCTGGACAATGAATAAGGAAGTCCAGAGAAGAATTGATGCATTTGAGTTATAGTGTTGGAGAAGACTATTAAAAGTACTATGGTTTGCCCAGACAAACAAATCTGACCAGTTCCTGGAGAAGGACATCATGCTTGGTAAAATGGAGGGTCCTTCCAAAAGAGAAAGACACCCAAGGAGATGGACTGATACACGACAGCAACAGTGGGCTCAAAAATACCAATAATTCTGAGGCTACCACAGAACTGGGTAGTTGTTCTGTTGTGCACAGGGTTGTGATGAGTTGGAAATGACTCGACAACAACTAAGAACAACAAATGGCATTTGAGCATTGTCATGGAATGAGCTTGGACCAAGGAGACAAAAAGTAGGAAAATAAATTCTTGTATCTCCTTTTATCATGTGTATGAACTTGAAAATGTTTCTTAATTTCTTTGAGTTTTTACCTACTAAAGGTTGTTGTTGTTTAGTGCCATGGAGTTGATTTCTACTCATAGCAACCCTATATGGGGTTTCTGAGAAGCAGCTGGCGGGTTTGAACTGCCTACCTTGCAGTTAGCAGTCCAGTTCTTATCCTACAGTGCCACACAGGTCAAGAAAGTAGCTACTAAATTACATTAATTTTTTTCTGCCTTTATTTAGTGAATGTTGTTGTTAAGTGCCATCAAGTCAGTTCCAACTCATAGCAATCCTGTAAAGGGTTCCCAAGGAGCAGCTGGTGGGTTTGAACAGCTGACTATTTGGTTCACAGTCCTCTGCTGATTCTACAACACCACACCAGGAGTCCATTTATTGAAAGTTTTTGCTGTTGTTAAGTGCCATCTAGTCGGTTGTGATCCATAGCAACCCTGTATAGGGCTTTCAAGAAACAGCTGATGAGTTTGAACAGCTGACCTTGTGATTCAAACTGACTTTGCAGTCTAGCGCCTTAACCCACAGCAACACAGCGTATTTCACATTCTGGGTAATGACTTTTAAATGCAATCTAGAAAGAGTGCAAAAAGGATGTAAAGTAAAAGCAGAATGGAGCCAGCAAAACAATAATATCCTAATGAGTGAGTACCTTGCTCTTCCTGAATGTTCAGTGATACCCAAATACCAAAAGTCTGAGCTAATGCTTATTCAAGCATGAAGAATAAGCAGTCAATGTTGCCAGATATCAATAAATTTGTTTCCCTATGTGTTGGTCTATCTTCTCATGCAGCCAGGAAAATCCTTGATATTGGTCAACTCATTGTTAATTTTTAGTGATCTACAATCACAAATAAGTTGTATTTACTTCATAAAACATGTCAGGGTCTTTCCCTTCCCCCCAGAATTTAGCACATATAAAATCATTAAGAGATGATGAGCATTCAGTTCTCTTATTGAAGACTCAGTAGATTAAATATGTGGATGCCATATATTCTCAACCTTTGATCCAACTGTCATTTGTATTTTCCTTGCCTATTATACACCAGAAGAGGACCTATCCTAATTTCATCGAAAGCTAAGTACATTGGAAAAGACATTAACATTTGTAATGTGGTGGAACAATACTTCAAATCAGTCATAGATTCTAAGCAGCCTCAATCACACTCCCTAATGACAGACATTCTTTGGAGACCAAGTGTGTCCCTTACTCCAGAAGTAGGAGCCAGGTATTCCAATGATCCTGCAAAAGAGTTCAGTTTAGGACATAGCTAGAAATCCTGAGTCAAAATTCAACTCTGTTTCTCAGAAATTGTGTGATCTTAAGCATATCACCCAAAACACTCAGCTTCATCAGAGTCCTCAATTAAAAAACACTGCTTCACTAACTTTGTAGTTGTTGTTAAATGCTATCAAGTTGGTTTTGACTCATAGCGGCCTTGTATAGGGTTACCATGAACAGTTGGCAAGTTTGAACCACCAATCTTACAGTTCAAACTGACATTGTAGTCCAATGCTTTATCCCACAGCACCACACCAAGACTCTATCACAAACTTTAATAGGCATAAAAATTATCTGGAGAGCTTGTTAAAAACACATTCCTAGCCTCAGTCCTAAAGATTCTGATTATTTTAGATCCAGTGAAGAATCAGAGAATGAGCATTTCTAATGACTTTCCAAGAGATGATAATGGACCACACTTTGAGTAGCACTACATTTTATCGATACTGCCAATTTCAAAGTTTCTGTAAGTATCTGAAAAGATGAGATGATCCTTAAATGCTGTTGATTCATATTGCCTCATAGTCAACATGAATCCATTGACTAGAAAATGAGCATAAGTTTTAGTAGGAATAAAACTTGGGGACTTTTCATTATTTCTATTATCCAGGTATAAGATTTGATTAAATTTGAATCCTTGTTATTATGATTGATGCTGTGAGAAACATTGTTGATACCGATAAATGCTCAAGAAATCCAATCTGTACTCATTTCAGTGAGAGTGAGGTTTTGTTTATTCAATTATGCAAAATCACATGCCCAACCCAGTAGACATGGGCAGACATGCCCATGGCCGGTCCACAAAGAGTTTTATTCCCCTGTCTTGAAAAAGCCATCATCCAGTTCCCCTTTTACTGGATACTATGGAGTTTTACAATCCACCCTGAACATTCCATTTTCCCTCCCACCAGAGTTCTAATCCAGCCAAAAATAGTGCCTATGGTCTTAATGACTGTATTCTTATTCAAAGTTCCTAGTCCAAGAACAGGTTTCTTTTTTCACCTCCCTAATTCATCCTGCTTACATATCATTGGGTGTGAATCAACAACCTATGTCTGGTCTAGCAATCTCATATGTCCTTTATTCCTAAAGATGAACCATCTTGACAATGTCTCACAATGTTATGTGACAATAAAAATGGGGTCTCAGTCTCTAATTGTGAACTAATAGCAAGACTTCTCAATTCTCTGTCTATTTTGTTACAAAACTTTTTTTTTTTTTTTTAAGCTCACAAGGTCCATTTGTCCCATTTTGGTTAGCTACATCTCCATGACATTCAAACCCCATTTAAAAAATCATCTTGGTTACTATTTCAAAAAACAAAAATCAACAACATAAATATTCCCCTAAGAATAGCTTTCAGGAAATAGATGAAGTTGTATTTACTAAGTTGAACACAGGAGTCCCCTGTTTTACCAATTGTCAATCCTTTAGCTAAAGTCCTTGAGTTTGCCCTTGTTTAATAAAGCTCAGTGATCAAGGAGCTCGCCTCCCTCCTCCCCCCCCCCCCACCCCCCTGCCTCTCCTCCTTCCATTCTAGCTTTCTCTCTTTGCGACATTATTTAATCTCTCAGTTGCAGCTTCTTGGGATTAGCTACAGCATCTATTAATAGTTTTACTTCTGTTTACAGTTTCAAGGGGAGAAAAATGGCTCATTCCTTTCCTCCAATCTTGAAGATATGTCTTATTGCAGCAATAAGAAGATGCACAGGCCCCCGTGAATGTGAATAACCTATTTCCACAATCATTCCACTGTAAAGATGCTAATGTGTTTCTATGCCGAATGGATCCATTTAATAGGCAGAACAAGTTGGATATAAACTCTTTAATTGCTTTCAGCACACCGATTATCTTCCTGTGTCACCTATTGTATAATGCAAAAATGTTAACAAAAGCACTTACTGAAGACATTATTGGGAATTAAAAAACAAAGAACCATCAGTTGTCACTAAATATGCCTTTCATGTTCCCAAATGAAACGCATTTGTGCACTCAAGAAATAGGATAGAAATGTGCAGGCCTGCCATTGTCAGATTCAAACATCTTCATTAGATTTTGATCCAGCTGCTGCAAGATCTATAAAAAGAGCTATCAAAGCTGGCAACTCATTATTGGTTATTCCAGGAAAACTTCAACAACAAAAAATCCCTAAACCTGCATTGATCTTTTCTGACAATGTCCCTAGCTGGTCAGTTAGTTTGGATGGAGCTGCATTGAAAACCTCTGCCAAGCCTGCCACTCAGAATGGTACGTCAAAGGATGCAGGGCCGGTGGCTGTTAACTAGAAGCCAGAATTGCTGAGCCGATCTGTATTCCTGGACACTGGAGCTGTAAATCTAAGTCTATCATCTGCTGAATCTCCTATTCCAACCTAACTGCATCTCCTTAAAAAGAGTATAAGGGAAAGTAGCCAAACCAGGCCTTTATAGACCGAAACGGAAAGATTAATATGTGCAATGTCTTATAACATTCTTCCCCTGTTACGATAAATCTTACGCACATTGGCAGTCAGCTCATTTCTAGCATGTTATTTTCTGCAGACACTGGCTGTTTTAAAAAAGAGAAAGAAAAAAACTAGTCAAAAGAGCAAGCAGGAAAGGGGAAAGAGAACAGAAATCCTGAAAAAGGGGAAAGGAAATGAGAAAGAGTTGACGTTCTAGGGATAGTAGATGTTGCTGTTTCGTGCTGTTGAGTGTGATTTTGACTCACAGTAACCCTCTAGACAGAATGTTGTTGTTAAGTGCCATTAAGTCAGTTCCTATTCTTAGCGACCATGTATAGAGTTTCCGAGGAGCAACTGGTGGATTTGAACCACCGACTCTGTGGTTAGCAGTTCCGTGCTTATCCTTCAGCACCACACCAGGATTAGAACAAAGTGGAACTGCCCATTAGGGTTTTTTAGGCTGTAATTTCTATGGGACTAGATCACTAGGTCTTTTCTCCCACGTAGCTGCTGGTGAGTACAAGCTGTCAATTAATCTTTCGCTTAGAGCCAACCATAGTGGCACCAGAGCTCAAGAGACTGTAGGAAGCAAATGTAATTGTTAAAATTAGCTTCAATTATTCCTTTGAATTTTGTTGTAACAAAAGTAATCCAAAGACTTGAATTGAATTCACATTAATCACAGTTCCTAACAACTTGTCTTAGGGACCTCTTCAGTCAGACCCAGGTCTCCAGAGGCTTCTGGTGGACACCAGGCAATAAATAGCTCACAGAAAACAACTGCCAGAAATGCCACTGACATTTATGAAAGACTCCCATCTAGGACTATACATCTTTACATGACAAGAAAAACATTCAAATTATGATGACTTTCACTCAGCCTCAATGAACAAAGAAAGAAAAATGCATGGGTCACTAAATTTGTTTTAAAGATTTTTGGATTTGCCTTTTATCTACCCACAATATTATCTATTTTACAGTCAAAAGTAAATTTAAATGTTCAAAATATTGATACAATATCATATCTATTGTTTGAATTCCACACAAGAGCTCATTTCTAAATCATTTGATTGCATTTATATTCTTTGTTAAACTATTATTCAATATCTTACTGTTCTTGAGACCCATGATATATTTTTCTTTGCAGACACTACCCCTATCCTTTCAAATTCATCACTTTTTTTTTTTTTTTTTTTTTTTTTTCTTGAAAACAGTGCTGTAGTATATTAATTGCTAAGATATTTAAGGTTATATTCGAA
>NW_006408571.1:1894793-1902324 GCF_000296735.1 Chrysochloris asiatica
GTTCAAGTTCACCAGCCGCTCCTCGTAAACCCTGTACAGGGTCGCTATTGGGATCAACTCGACGGCACTTAACAACAACAAACCATCTGTCTCAGTCAATGGCATCAACTTGCTAAAAGCAGCAGAAAATTAGGTTTACACCAACTCAAGGTAGTAGGACTCTGAGTTGGAAATCTACTTCAGACAGAGTCATCTTTCTAAAATGTAAGCCTTTGAGCAGGAAGATTTCCTGTATAACCCAATGCAATTACTGTCTATGGCCCATCAGATAATATCACATTCCTACAAGGAGCTCTGGTAGCGTAGTGGTTATGAATCGGGCTGTGGACAGCAAGGTCAGCAGTTCGAAACTATCAGCTGTTCCACAGGAGAAAGATGAGGCTTTCTGCTCCCGTAAAGATTTACAGCCTCTAACTGTTTCGACTTCACGGCACATAACCACCACCACCACATGTGTTAGGAGTCCTGGTGTGGCACTGAGGGTTAATGCGCTTGACTGCAAAGTCATTTGAACTGCAAGGTCGTTGGTTCAAGCTCACCAATTGCTCCTCGGAAACCCTAAATTTGCTATGGGATGGAACTGACTCGACAGTACTTAAAAACAACAACATGTGGCTGGAGTCTTGGTGTAGTGCTCTAGGATAAGCAATGGACTGCTAACTGCAGTTTAAACCCACCCTGGTAGCGTAGTGGTGATGAATGGGGCTGCGAACCGCAAGGTCAGCAGTTTGAAACTACCAGCTGTTTCACGGGAGAAAGATGAGGCTCGTAAGGATTTACAGCCTTGGAAACCCTGTACAGGGTCGCTATGAGTCAGAACCGACTCCACGGCACATAACAGCAACATTTGGGTATAAAATAAGCCATCTCAGAAGCCATCACTATCATCAGGAAATATGAGCCACAGAATGTATCTTTTGGGTCCTGTCATAAGTTGAATTGTGTTCCCCCCAAAAAATACATGTCATACTGGGTCATAATTCTCAGTGGTTTCACAGGTATGTAATGATAATATGGCAGCTAAGTGATAATTCCTTACAATGTGATCTGATGAGATAAAACAATAAGAGAATTAAGAGTGAGCTGCTCCTTGATCTATCTCATCACAACCCTGATCCAATTTAAGGGAGTTTTACAGGGGTGTAGCCTGCAACACCTTGTATCTTGAAAGAAATAAAAGAAGAGAGGAAGAGAGAAGTATGCAGAGAGAGAATAGCATTGTGTGAAGAGCATCCTTTGTACCCAGGGTCCCTGCACTGCAAAGCTCCTAGATTTAGGGAAAGACTGATGCCAGGATGCATGAAGATCTCCAAGGAATTCTGGGCTAACACATGCTGAACAGAAACAGACTTTTTCCTATAACCCACAAAGTAAGACAAAGTATACCCCCAAAGCCAACTCTGTGGAATTAGACTTCTAGCAGCCAATCTGTGAGAGGAGTCCCGAACTGGTATTGTAGGAAAAGCCCTGGACTGCTAACTGTGCTAACTGCAAGGTCAACAGTTATGTGATCAACCTTCATTTCTCCACAACACCAATTTTTACATAGGAAACTGGTCTTTGGAACCTAGGTATGTCCATAAGTGAGGGCTGGATGTATTTGCTGTTGTTGTTGTTATTAAGTGCCGTCGAGTCCGTTCTGATCCATAGTGGCCCTGTATAGGGTTTCTGAAGAGCAGATGGTGAACTTGAACCACCGACCTTGATGTATTAGCTGGTTCGTTGGTTATGTGCCATGGAGTCAGTTCCAACTCATAGCGACTCTGAACAGAAAGCCTCATCTTTCTCCCCCTGGAACAGCTGGTAGTTTCGAACTGCTGACCTTCAGGTTCGCAGCCCCGATTTGTAACCACTACATTACCAGAGCTCCCTGATATATTAGTGGTGGTAGCATTATCTCACCAGCCACAATCCTTTCCAGTTCTACCTCTACTCTATCTTGTGACCACACTTACCCTGAGTTTCCTCACCTCTGGCATGAATTTTCTTGCCTCTATGCCTTGGCTTTTGACAGTCTCTTTCTGTCTAAAAGCTTCTCTTCCTCCACTTGGCCCTTTACCTAATCCCCATTCATTTATTAACTGTCATCTTAAAAGCATATTATCCAGAAGGCCTGCCCTAGCCACAACATCAGATTTGTTTTCTCCTATATACGTACGCATTGCATAGTTCCTTTACAATAATATGCATCATATGTCATTGTAACATCTTAATTAACTAAAATATCCATAAAGGTCACAGAATTCAATTTGCCTTATTCACCACTGTATTTCTCAGTAGCAAACACAGTGTTATCTAAATGGACCAGGTCATAATGTCATTTTAAAAGAAATCTCAGTGGTTTACAATGACAAAGCATTGCCTGCTTACTCATAAACATACTTGTTTATGATAAAAGGACTCCACAATGTTTTCTTCTCAAATCCAAGTCTGCTGAAATCTCTTTGTCTGGCCTCATGGTAGCAGAAAGGTAATACAGTGACTAATCACTGCCTTTCTTAAAGCCACCAGGCAAAAGTGGCATATCTAAATTTTCTTCACATCTTATTGATTAGGACAAATAACATGGCCTGCCTAATGTCAGTCAAGTTGTTGTTGTTGTTAAGTACTGTGAAGTCCGTTTCGACTCACGGGCTTTGCGAGGCTGTAAATCTTTACGGGAGCAGAACACCTCGTCTTTCTCCCACGGAACCACTGGTAGTTTCAAACTGCTGACCTTGAGGTTGACAGCCTGACTCGTAACCACTACGCTACTATAATCCTTGTGCAGAGAGGGCATCATAGGGAGGGAAGCAAAAATATTTAGACAACCATGATATAGACTACTACAGATCTTAATAAATATTAACTTAATAAAATCTTTCTTTGCTGAAAGTTCACAAACATACATCCCACACCAATGGAAATCTTTTGAGACAGTTCTGTTACTCAAATATTTAAGTTTTGGAAATTGTTTTACATTTGAGTCACCCTTCTTCTGGTCACGACTGAGCCATGTTCTCCACTAAAAACACCAGTTCTATACCTACGTGGTTACAGTTTACAAAGCACACTAGTGCACCACCTTTGAGTAAAGAACAATGACTAGGTTCAACAACAATAAAAACATTTGAATTCTTACTAGAACCAAAGCATATGAACAGGTGAGGTTATATCCAGCCTTATAAAGGTTTAGGGTAATGGGGAAATCTTCTAAATTAACCTCTAGGCTTTTGAGATAAGCTCCGGCCAAGCTGAATGACTTACCAAGTTCAAACAGCTAGGACTAAGATATGAATCATCTAATGTTAATGCAGCAGCTCATTCAATTACAGCATATTGCCTTCCCAGAAAGAGTGGTACCAAAAGTGAGTGGTTGGAAAGATCATCATTTTACATCATTTTATAGATGAGGAAATTAGATCTCAGGGAGGTAAAGTGACTTTCTCAAAGCTATTTACATAATTAGTTCTGTTTGGCCAAGCCATGCAAAATCTTAAGAGAATCCAGTTTGTTTCAGCAGCTACGACACTACCTGCTTTTCACTAAGGCATCAAAGCCATATTTGTGGAATGGCATGGAATGGAATTGAGTTGAACTGAACTAATGGAATTGAATTGATCTGAATTCAATTAGAGTGACTTGAATTAAAATGAGACAAATGTGGGGATCCATTCTCCACTTTATAATCCTAATTTCATTTCCCCAATAGTTTTTGACTTGTCAAGCCAGCAAGTTAGGTACCGATCACTATGGCTTCACTAGTTTCTCCTCTATAGTATCTTTGTTCCTCATTCCTTCCATGTTTATAGCAACTCTCCTACCTTGACAGAAACAAATTAATATCTACAAACCTTGTCATCTCATGACATTGCAGAACAGTATAGGCCCTGGAAAGCAAAATCATCAATGATAAAGGTCTCCAAAAGATCATTAGACAGAGAACTTTATCCCCCTGATCTAAGCAGGTCAGATGAAAAGTGACCTAACCTGGATGCTCCTGAGCCACAACAGCAAATGTCATTAAGTTTCTGTTTACTGACAACTAAGTGATATGTATGAGGAATAAGAATTAAATTTGGAGACAGAATGCAAGTTCTGGCTGAGCTCCAGGACCAAGGGATATTAAATAAGAAAGGAAAAAATAAAACAAAACAAAACAGTAGCACTGTCAAGTCTAATTGTTTGAAAAATAAAACTGCTTCCATATGTCTTGAGATAAATAGAGTTGCACAGTATTGGAAAGTAATGCAAAGCAAGAACAGCAGTTACCATTTGCACTGAAGTTTTTCTCTGCAGGAACTTTGATTCCACCTTTTTTCCCTTCTTTTCATGACCCACTAAGGCATGTATACATTTGAAAACAGGTACAGGAAAATCATAGTGCTTTGAAGACTTTTTGTTATGCAGCAGATTTGACTATAGTATGGTAACAGCCTGGGCTTTATGGCCATACAGAATTTGGTTGTCATACTGAATATGCCACTTCCTGTTGTTTGGTTGCGCTCCCAGTTTTCTCACCTGTAAATACAAATGATATTCTTATGGCATGAGAATATACTAAGGATGAAATGAGATCATGAATATAAAGTGACTGGCACTCAGTAGGCATTTTTTAAAATGTCATTGCTTTTTCCTTTAAATACATGAAGATGATATTATCTACATTACAACTCCATGTAAGTTTATGAGGAAACTTTTCATTCATTGTCAGTCAATTGGGAGATGCCTGTATTTCATACCTGTATAGGGTTTCTTAGAAGTGGCTGGTGAGTTTGAACCACAGACTTTGTGATAAAAATGGACCTTTTGGTCAAGTGCTTATCCTACAATGCCACACCAGGACTTACTGAACATTAACTACAGATAAACCCTTGTGTTGGGTATTGTGTTGTTGTTGTTAGGTGCCTTCTAGTCATATCTGGGGAGTCCTGGTGTGGTGCTGTATGATAAGCACTGAACTGCTAACCACGACACTGGCCATTCAAACCCACCAGCCACTCCTTACAAACATTATACAGGGTCTCTATGAGTCAGAACTAAATAAACAGCACTTAACGCAACAATTAGTTAGTTCTGACTCATAGCAACACTATGTACAACAAAACAAAACAAAACACTGCCTGTCCGGTCCTGTGCCATCTTCATAATCATTGCTCTGTTTGAGCCCATTGCTGAAGCCAATGTGTCAATCCATCTCGTTGATGATTGTCTTCTTTTTCGCTGAGCCTCTATTTTGGCAACCATGATGTCCTTCTCCAGGGACTGGTCCTTCCTGATAACGTGTACAAAGTATGTGAGAATGTGTCCAAAGTCTCATTATCCTCCCTTCTCAGGAGCATTCTGGCTTTAATTCTTCCAGGATGTATTTGTTCATTCTTCTGGTTGTTGTTGTTAAGCGCTGTTAAGTCAATTCCAACTCTTAGAGACCTTGTATAGGGTTTCAGAAGAGGGACTGGTGAGCTTAAACTGCCAACCTTGCAGTTCAAATGGCTTGGCAGTCTGGTGCATTAACCACAGTGCCACACCAGGACTCCAGGTAGTCTATGATATATTCAATATCCTTTGCCAACACCAAAATTCAGTTGCATCAATTCTTCTGCAGTCTTCCTTATTCATTGTCTACATTTTGCATGCATATGAGAGCATTAAAAAGTTATACCTTTACTTTTTAACATTTTAACGAAGTTTTTTTATAGCAGATTTGGTTGTTGTTGTTGCCAGTATGTTGAGAATAATCTTTACATTATTATTATTATTGTTTTTTTATATTATTTTTAACATCTTTTAAAATGACAGTTCCTCAGGATGTGGCTAGACTTCCAAGTTGTAGACTTTAGTGTAAGCACTGAGGGTGATAGAGAATACTGTCTTCTGGTTAAAAATAATAAAAATTTAATGAACGTCCCATAGGTGGCAATAACAGAGTAGAGCGATGGTCACACATGACCAGTTCAGTGAGATGTGGGATAGATAGGCCAACTGAGTTATGTTAGGTACAGCCACAATCAGAACTTGGTCTATCCTCCAAAACCATCCAGGGCTCTGGTGAACCACAGAACCCACAACCAGTCAGGATATCTCTCCCCACACAGCCCACACAACATTATGTTAGGTGGCTTCAGTGAGTGGGTGGCAGAGTGGGACTGGATCCTTTCATGTGCCCACTTGCTTTCTTCTCCAAGTCGTTTGCAGTGGTGGTAAGAGGAGAGATATTTGACATGGTGAGGGCAGAGGGACTAGGATAGGAGTTCTCATGACAGGCTAGAGATAGTCAGAGATATGTCAGGCATCCATTGCACTAGCAAGAATTGCCTGTCCTGGTTGGTGAACAGGGAGGGACACAGGCTTTCTTCCAGTCAGGTTAAAAATACACATGGCATTGCCTACTCATGAAACTTAAGAAGTGCAATTTTTAGTGACTAAAAGCTTCAGTTAGTTTTATTTCCTTGTGATATTAACTTTTGTTCTATAAAAGTAAATCCAATGTTCTCATATAAAAGTGTGTATTTACCGATGCAGTAAATATATACATGAACACAGTGGAGCACACAGGGAGAAAAACTTCTTATAACAAACACTTGAAGGAATGGCTCATTAGACCTGGAGGCTCAGGACCATGTTCTCAGGGCACACTAAGGTCACTTGGCACAACACAAATGTCCCACAGCCTAGTTTGGTGAATGGCTACTGGAGTCTTACAAGTTTATGCTATTGTTATTGTTGTGTGTTGTCAAGTTGGTTTGTACTCATACTAACCATGTATAAGGTTTCAAGAATGACTAGTGAGTTTGAACTGCTGACCTTGTGGTTACCAGTACAGTACTTTTCCTACAGTTCCATATCAAGGCTCAAAACCTTCTGAGCAGCCGTCTAAAGTAAGTGCATTTGATGATCTTTCCCCATCCAGGGCAAAGAAGAGAGAGGGAAATCAAAAGCACATAGAAACAATTAGTCCAATGGATTGAATGGACTACACAAACCTCAGCCTCTGTGACCCTGAGACTAGAAGAACACATGGTGCCAAGCTATCACGCTGAGAGGAATCATTAGAAGGCACTGGATAGAGTGGGAGAAAATGCAGAGCAAAACTAAAAGTCATAAAAAAAGTAAAGTTTTACTGGTCTGAAGAGATTACTAGAACCCAAGACCTGGGTCATCCTTCATGTCTGGAACTGAACTCCTGTGAATCAAATTTCAGGTAAACAAATGACAATTCTATACAGTGAACAAACAGTAACAGTAGGAAGGTATGCACTCCTTAGAATAATCAGCCATAGAAGATCAAAAGGGCAGCTGTTATTCTAGGACAAAGTTCAGAAGGCAGGAGGAAGTAGGAAAGAAGAAGAATGGAAACAGAAAGCGCAGGAAGGAGGTGAGATAAGTGATATTATGTTACACTGCGAGAATTCCTATCAGTAATGAGAATTGCAATGTAAAGAAAACAAAAATCCTCACCACTGGACCAATAAACAACATTCTTATCAAACAAGAAAAGATTGAAGCTGTCAAGGACTTCATTCTTCTTGGATCAACTATCAACGTTCATGGA